>NC_088611.1:12080000-12382500 GCF_036013475.1 Columba livia | reverse complement strand
ATGTGGGCTGAAAAATGTTGCTCTACATAGTGTTTGCTGAGAGTTCCTGAAAATTCTGTGTGCCATATAATTAAGTTATGCAGGAAAGATTATTTAGAAGGTTATCAATGAGATTACAAAGTACACAAAACCTCGATGATTTTAAAATAATGTAGTACAGTGGGTGCTAACTAAATTTTTCACAAAGCTAAATGTAATAATTACACAGAATATTGGTAAAAAAATTATCCAGAACTAGAGAAATAAAATCTCTTGAGGTAAAGTATACTCTAAAATATGTGACAGCAGGAAGATACTAGAGCTCCATATATTGTTGCATAAGTTTAGTGTGGTTCCCTGAACTAGTTCTTTTCCTGCACAATAGGAAAGAAAAGATAACTAAATTGTAAACAAATAGGTTAAGTATAGTAGGTGCTGCTCAGATGGGGGAGTACTTAGCTGGTATTTGATGCTTATCCAAAAGTCTGTGTTCGTAAGACTTGGAGAGCTTTACAGTTGTTGTGCACTTTATAAGCAAGTCAGTATCAGAGGTGATCATTCTACTTGCAATAAAACTTGAGGTTTATAAGAAATGTTATTTGAATATAGGCATAAATGAAGTATATGAAGAATAAGAAATCGGAGTAAGGTGAGAATTTAAATACTGGTACATAATGCAGAAGCACAGTAAGTGAAATTGATCAGTAAATACACCAGTTTATTCTTAGCAGCCAAAGATAACTTCAAGTGAATTTTCAAGTGGAAGAGGAAAATTCAGGGAAAATGAAACGCACTTTCACTCTCTATCTTTATAGGTAAGCCACTGCTGGTGGCCAGTGGAAGTTTTGTAGGCTCTTAGTTACTTTGTGTATATCATTTTCCACTCTTCATTCCGGAATAGAATTCCTTGAGGCAGAATCTGTTGTGATCTTGTCCTCTTTTGTTTTGTGGTCAGTTTTTGCCTTGAAAATAAAAGAAAAGGAAATGTGCTTGTGTTTGGTTTTAGGTAACTATTTTACTAAAAGTACTTTCTTGAAAAATTCTGACTCGTAGTTCAAATTTTTTCTGTTCTGTGGAACAGCTGCTTTTTGTTTGAGTCAGCTGAATATTTATCAGGAGAGATCAGAATTAGTCCCTTGATGATTATAGATATTACTTTAATGTCTTCAGCAGCTGTCTGTTTCTGTAACTAAGTCTTAATCTTTGTTGTTCCTGGCAATAGCAGTAGTAATTTGCAAGTAGTAGAGAGGTGAACACTTGTACTACCGAAATAGATGTAGTTCTATTGTATTCCGGTTTCCGTGGTTCTGCAATGAGCTCGTCAGGCTCACGAGGAGAGCAAAGACTTAAATTAGGCTGACAACAATCAGCAAGTGAAGATGGAAAAACACCTTCTGTGCTTGTGGGAAATACCAGTTTTTCCTCTTTTGAGCTCTTCAATATATTTTTAATTAAAGTGAAAGGTAACATGAGGTCAAATCCTACTGAAGATAAAAACATGAGTGTGTTTTAATTTTACATGAATTACCCATTAGGTGAAAGTGAACAGGAAGCTCCCCCAGGAAGGTGTTTCTTAACAAGAGGATACCACTTACAGCAAAGCACAGTGTTCCAGTAAATTCACGGTGCTGTATCACCTAAAGTTTAAAATTTATTGCTCATTCAGAAACATCAATAAGAATGTAACACTTACTTATGGTTTTAATGTAATGTTAGGTTGTGCTTGCCAGTATCATTTAGGAAACTAGCCTGCATCGATACACGGGGGATTTTATTGTGTAAATCTGTTGGCATTGTTTGGAATTTCCCTTGTTAATCTGTGTGGATGGTGAAAATAGCAACAGTGCTCAAAATGATGACACTAAAATTATTGCACCAAAACAATGAGTATTAAAGTAAAGCACAGGAAGTAGGAAAATAAGTTCAAAATTAAATTAATATTGGAAACTAGTGGAATTAAGTAATGTGTGTTCTTATATCTGGTATGTGAGGGCAGCTGCCTAAAGGAATGGCTCTGCTCTCTATTGTCACATCACACATCTTACTCTTGCTTATCTGTAGCATTAATTTTGTGGTTAGACTAGTGATTAGCTTCACCTCTCCGTGTGTGGCATCACAGGAAAGTGTGGGAGCTGCAGAGCAGGCTTGGTCCTTTCCTGTGTAGACCAGGCACAAAGGTGAGTACATGGCGGGGGGACACACGTGATGAAAACCCCACTGAACCACAGCGTAGCTCATCTCCCCATTCATGGGAGTTCAATGGTGCCAGCTTTCTGCTCCCAATATTTTTCAGAAGTGTTTTCTGAAGAAATTGAAATTGAAAGCCCTTTTTCTACCACTGAGCACTTGTCATTAAGAAGCAATCTTTCTTATTTATTATATAAATAGTGTCTGTGGAAGTGTAATCTCAGTTAACAATAACTGGGGAGGAAGGGGGAAGCTAATATAAACTACTCTTATTTCTTGTTATGTGTTAGGTGAATCCCTCCAAGATTGTCCTTGGGTTACTTCCTTCTGTGTTCTGGGAACTTTGCCTTAAAATCATCGTAGCTGTATGTGGAGTGTTTGCATTCTAAATATACTATTTTGTAGTGGTTTTAAGTTTATTTCTGTTTTCAGAGACCTAACAGGATAAGAGTGTAGAGGGCAGTCCTCCCTTCTCTTGCTAAGTTCTGATGTTTCTTTCATGGCCTATTCAATTAACAGAATCAGTAGTAGATCTGCTTTGTTTTCCTTTTCATATTATGTTCTTTGTGGCATATAGCATCTCTCCAGAACAGATGGCATCCTCTTAAAATTTAAACCAAGTAATTTTGCAATGAACTTAACCACTGTGAAATCTGAAGACAGACGTCCCACCAGGACTCCTGGGACTCTTAAGGTCTCCAGAAGCTTAACATTCCTTCAATATAATGTTTTTCTTAATTAAACGTGTAATCTTTGAAGCAATTCCAGAAAGATTTACTAAATAATTGCTGTACCTTTATTTCAGGAGGTAGCCGTGTTTCAGGCACTCTGAATTCTTCCTGTTGTTCAGTTATTTTTAGGTATTATCCTGGCTTAACCTTCCATGAGTCTTATTGAGGTCTGAAACTTAAAATCTGGTACAGTTTGTATAAAGTGTGTAAGCCATGTGTAATACCTTAGAGTTGTGTCTGATATTTTAATACAGTTGCTAAAAAGGGAGATCAGTAACTTATGCTAGTTGTCTTCTGCACTTGTGGAGACTTGTAGTCCAATCTACACTTATTGTCCAAGTTAATAGTAATGTTAGGGACTGTGGTGTTGTAGCAAAGCCTTCCAGTGTAGTCCTAAATACATGAGAAAGAACTGTATTACTTGTTTAACATGGATAGTTTTTCTTAAGAGCAGTAGGGAAGGCACTGTGTTTTATGATGGAGGTAGGGATATTGCAATTACAGCTTTGTCTCCTTTCTTGTTCTATTTCTCTGAAAGTTAAGGTTTTTCTGTGATTCTCCAGACTGCAAAACTTTCCTCTTCATTTCAGGTTCTTAAGTTGCTTTTCGCTATTTACTTATTTTACTTGGCTTTTAATATTTGTAAGATCTTGCGTTTGCCTTAACAGATTTGTTTAATTTTTCTGGCTTTCTGCTCTTTTTTGTTGAAATTCCAGGTTTCCTGAAGTGCAGCTACTAAGTGGCAAAAGAATTGAATAGAAGAACTTGACCAATGGTCAGAAGAAAATATCAGTTAATTCTCTGACATACAAAAAGCCATCTTGATAGTGCAAGGTTTTGACAGAGGGTTTTCCTTTCTTACAATAACCAGTGCAGTAAGTGAGAAAGCTGCTTTCTCAGTTTCATCAGTACAAACATTCTGACTAAGCAGGAGATAAGGGAATGGGAGGGAAGTCTCTTGCACTCTGGACATGATAGGATTAGATCATTTCCATGTGAAATGCAATTTTGTTTTTGATATGCAAGTTTGGAAAGATTGATTCTGTGCAAATCATGTTAGTAAAGAAGCACTCGTACCTTGCAAGCAACTTTGTGCTAGTAATTCTTTTAAATTCAAGCACAGCATCAGATTACTTGAACTGCTTTCTGTCTGTAAGCGACCTCTGTCCCTTATCACGGAGTGCTGTTTATTGAATAGAACTGCTGGATTTCTAAACTTGGTTGATGTTGCTTGGCGAACTTCAGTTGATCTGTAGTAATGGATCAGTTCCAACAGAAAACCATGTAGTTCAAGTACAGGTGTGAAACAGCTGCTTTTATTAGAAAACAAAGTTAGTTAGGATTGTGTTCATTCTTCTTTCTGCTCTGGTAATGCTAGGTTATATCCCTTGTCTAAATTAATCTGTTTTTTAATTCTTCCTTCCCTACCCAGTGGAGTTATTTTTGCTGCCTCATCAACTTTCAATGAATAAGGACATTATTGTAGTACTGTTCTGACCATAGTTTCCTTATATTCCTTTGTCTTTCTTCATAGGGCTTAACTTTCTTGGCTTTTACTTGGTAATTCTGACCCTATCCTGGAGTTTTGTGTGTGGAATTTTTTTAGTTTTCATTTATTGGTGTGATTCCTTGTGTAGCCTGTCCTTTTATTTAATCTCTGCTTGCTCATTTCATGTCTTACATGTATTTCTCCACTATTTTTTTTTCTTTAGTCTGTTCTCATGATGCCTCTAGCTACATGTAAATATTCTCAGAACCTGCTTATGTTTCTCATACTACTGGCTGCTTGGTCAGGTGCTGTTTGCTTTCCTGTTTAATTCCTGTAAAACATAGTGTCTTCAAACACTGGAGTGTCTTCCATCCATGTTTCTGTTTTGAATTTTTATTTAAATTGTAAGGCCTGTGTTCTGGTGCAGTATCATGGTGCTAAACATATTTTTGTACCTTAAAGCACAGTTATTAGCGTGCATCAAATCCAGGACATAGTATCACGTTTTTAAGTAATATACAAAGACTGAACTGTTGGACTTCGTGTTAGCTTCTATGCTTTCGTTGGTTGCAAAGCTGTTGAAGGTGCTTTTTAAAAAAATATGAATTGTTGAGTTAAGCTGCCAGGATTTATATCAGCCCTGGGAGAATTTGAGATGCGTAGTTCTGCTATGAGAGAAACAACAGGCTCGTTAGCCCAGGGGTACTGTCTTTGTACGGGTGTATTTATACAGGCCGACCCAGATATTGTAGTGAAACATGTTTTAGATATACATAAAATCTATGTAACTTCAAAGTTGTCATTTTCTAGAAGGAAAGTACACTGAACTGAAACATTTTAGGATCAATTGATTTTTTTTTTTTTTAAGTATTGTTTATGAAGATTGTTTTTGCAGATCATACGGTGTTCCCAGGACTTTTTTTTCTTTGGCTATAAAAGAGCTCTCAAAGTTGCTGGTACAAGTTCACAAGTTAGCGTAGCAGACAGGAAAAGTATGGCTTAGAAGACACAATGTGCATTCTGAAAAGGCTGATTATGTACAAAGCTGAGTAGGAAGAGCAAGTATTTATAAAAATGCCTGCTCAGAAGAAAGCGTGAGTAGTTTTTTCTCCATGGAATTTCTTCAGTTTGGTTTCTTTAGAGTTTAAAGTGTTTGTCAGTTATTTTCCAGTGTATGAAACTGAATGAGGTTGAACATAAAACTGTGTGGAAGAGTTTTCTTTTGCTTCCATTTGGCTCTTGGTTTAATTACAGGAGGTATTGACTAAACTTTCAGTGTCTCCCATTATTTTTTTTTCTTGAAAAGAGATACGCGCCCTTTGTTTCTCTTCTCACTGCTATTGTCCGGCTTCCTCAGTGACGAGTCTTTCAATGGATGCTGATAACTTAGTTTCTAGAGGTGTAGATATAGATTGCTTTGCTAATTAGGAGGATATGCCGTTTTTATCTTTTTTTGTGCGTGTTGCATTGGCTTAACAGTTCTACCCATTGTTTATGAACTAAATGGTTTTCTCTCTGGATAAGATGCAAGTGAGTTTCAAAGGTTTACTTGATATCAGCTTCTACATGTCATTTTCACAGACTGGCAAAACAGGAGAAGTAACTTTCCTCTTTTGATACTCACTTTTGATCACTTCCACTGAAGCCAATGGAAATTAAGAAAATCTACTGTCCCTGGAGAAATTATATATTTCTTTTTGTCAGAAGTGAGTTCATTATTTTAACGATTTCTTTAGATATGCAGCCAGATATATTTCAGTTTTGTAGATCAGTTTGAGGGTAATCTTTTCTTAAACACTTTTAAAAGTGTTGAAACTTATCTACACTTGTGACAATGTGCTACGAAGTTTCTTCCAGCAGCCTTACTTATGCATATTTCTTAAGTTGAGATTCTTTTTATATAAATCCTTTATTAATCCACCTTGTGTGTTGTATTTCTTAGGACTTGTTCAGGGTTAGCTTAAACTAGAGGCACAGGACACAGCTCTTGGAGGCTGTTGGTGTCTGGAAACGTGGTGGTAGATGCTGCTGTTGCTGACTAAGGGACTGGCTTTGGGGGAAAAGGAAGCAATAGCAGTTCTGGGTGAGAGCAGAAACCTGCTTTCCAGAGCTTTTTGCCCTGGATTTTGAAGTGTTTTCTTCCTCCTGTAGGGATAGTGTGCAATCCTGCCCCCTTCCTGGCATACACAGAATTATAAGTAAGTGAGATGAGGGAAAGAGGGGCAGCTGCTTACGGGGCTGGTAGGAGAGGCAGGAAGGAGATGACTGAAGGGCGGTGCGCAGAAGGTGGAAATTCTTCATCCTAGGATAAGGACAGAGTCGGGCTTAACAGAAACAAGTGACCTGCATTGCAGCCTCCAGAAACCTCCTTCCTGCTTTCCAGGAATCCACTGCGCTGCTACTGCAGGACTGGATTTCGTATACGTGGTTGAAGGGCCTGGAGCTGACTCAGTCTTCTGTGGTGCAAATAGTATTTCCTGTTGAGTGGCTGGAGTTGCCATGTAACTTAATGGTACTGGGATAAAGCTGTTCATCAGAAACCAGTTGCATAGATTGAAAGTGCTTCAAGACATCATCTAAATATGAATACATTTTAACGTCTAAATTACGACACTGAGGTCAGGAGATGAGAAGCACGAGACACCTCTGTGACTTCAAAGTGGTTGTTCATGGTATGAACTGCAGTTACATCTGTGACTGCAATGTGAACGCACTACTTCAACCAGTTAGCTTTCATGCTGCTAGTAGTGCAGCCACAGCAGCACAGAATTCAGCAATGTTGAAAAAAACCTGCTTGAGAAACTGAGTAAATGTCAGCATTAAGCCTGGCCTGAGCTCCCCCTGCTGTGGTTACACTGTTGCTAGAAACAGTTTCCTTGGTGTAAAGCTGGTGTTGCTGTCTCTGCCTTAGCTGTAGTAAAGTTGTGACTGCAGGATAAGTTTGTCCTTAAACTTCTGTTTGTAAGCTGGACTGTGTCACCTGGTTGGCAGTCATTTATCCTGTATTTTAGAAATACAGGATGAAACGAGCTTTTTATGTCAGTGTTGCAGATGCAGGTTCTTAACCTTGTTATGAGAGTAGAAATAGTAATTAAGATACTTGGGTTTAAAACAAATGATAGTTTTCGAGACATCTATATAGGACCAGAACGTTAACATTCTTTGGTTGTTGGTTTGTGTGTGTTTTGTTTGGGGTGTTTTATGTTTCAGCTTTGTAAAGAGAAGATGATAAGTACTTCTTTCAGACAATTGCCATTTTAAATCTCATATGTTGGTTTACTTTGGCAACACAACATTGGATTAATAATCTATGAAAATATAAGGGTTACTGTTTAGCAAGAAATAGATAACAGTGAAAAGAAAGAACAGCTCAAGTTTTAAAGCATAAAAATTTATTGATGGGGTTGTCAAAGAATGTTTAGAATAATAGTGGAATCCCCTTTCGTGAGGCAAATAAAGCTCCTGGAATGCTCTGTAGGGAATAATCCTATTCTGGTATGGGGTTATTTACTGGGTCTTTTCTGTGTTTTGTGATGTGCTTATATATTTGTTATGAAAGCCTTGGTCTCATGGTGGTAGCACTGCAGAGTTGGATAGCATTTTAATTTAACATCTGTAGTAGTCATGTCTAATGTGCGTTGGAGACATTGTGGTATTTTGAGGTCCCTTCCAGTCTCTAACATTCTGTGATTCTGTGTGATTCTGCTTTGGCTGTGTAGTGCTAATTAGAGCAGTAATCCAATGAGAGTCGATGCTGTTTAAGCTATCCATGCCATTCCCTTTTGGCACCTTGTTTCTTTTTTTCTTTCTATTTTAGGTTCTGGTTTTATTATTATTCACTAAGTCCTGAATTCCCCTCTGTTGTGAGGTGCTTAATGAGTTCTTATTAAGGAAATGGGAGGTTTGCTTTCCTCTTGGATTTCCCTTCATTCTTACAGATTTATTACTCCTGATTAAAGATGAGAGGTTTGTGTTTTAATCTCTGCAGATAAACCTGAGTTAAGTTTTCCCCCTTTTTAATCTCATAATGATTAATTGAAGATGAAGGAGAAAATTAGGGTGAAGACAACGTGGCACCCTTTTTTTTTTCCATGAAAGTAGGCTCATATGATTTCATTGGCCTGTGGTTTCATATTTGGTAGTAGTGATGCTTGAGAATAACAGCGTGCAGGACACAAATGTCCTTGCTTTGTTGGGGAGTCACCACGTGTAGCTCACAGCACGAATAGTTGTATCAGCCCAACAGAAGGTCAAATGTTATGAGGGACTGAAAATAGTCAGGGCTGTTTAAGCCTGCCCTGCTACCAAAGGCAGCCTGTAGAAATCCATCTGGGGGTTAAGGAGCATTGCTTTCAGCAGGAGCTCAAGAGCTGTCCAGGGGGTTCAGATTTTATACTTATTTGATTTGAGCCTGTTCATTCCAGATTCTGTATGTTACAGATGAACGTCAAAGATAATTTCCTCTCTTTCTTTAATGTTAGTTTGTTATTCTCTCTGTTTCTGCTTTTTCTCCACTAGCATCTCCATCCTGTAGCTGTGAAAGCTCCTGCATCAGCATGAGTAGAATGAAATTTAGTTGCTTTCAAGTTTCTCCTTATGTTGCTAAGAAATGCACCAGCCAGAGGAGTCTCAGAAGTTTTTTCTGTGACTGTTGTGTGGGGCAATTGGTGTAGAAGGGCTTTCTCGGGAGTTTCCCGCTTTGTCCATTGTATGCAGTGTGGGAGACCTGTTTTCATGAAAATGTCAGTATATGGAGTTCTATAAATGCTAGGACTTTTAAGTTGTAAGGCAGAAGGTAGTTTGGAAAGATTTTAATAGATTACTGACTGTAGGAATGTTTTTCAGGAGTCCAAGTTGTTTTGCTCAAATATTCATTAGCAAGTGCTAACTGTGATACAAAATGTATTTGCCATTCTGAGAAAAAGAGGTGCCATTAAATGCTTTTAAGGTGCACAGATACTGAACAGTTAATTACAAAATCTTATTGAAAGGCCTTTTGTAACGGAAGGCAGATAACGCTGTGTGCAATTGCTGTATGGTTTCAAGACTTGAAACTCTCCAGCTTCTTTTTTTGTTTTTCATTTTTCCCCTTTGTGAGCCCAGTGAAAACTTTAGGTACCATGTAGGCTGACTGGTAAATGGTATAGCATGCGTGCATGTTTCACAGTGAAGTTTGAAGTGGATATTGATTCTTTAAGGAAATGGCTTACACTGTTGTTAATGGCAATTTACTTGTGTAATATTGTTCTACTATAATTATTTGAGTAGTTACCATGCTTTAAATTCAGGAAGAAAAATAATACTGTATTACTTGCCCCATTTATTTTAGAATTGGCATACCAGCATGAATGTTGTTTTGCAAACAAAGTTATGCTGCTTTTCTGCGGGTTTAGGGCTGACTTGCCTACATCTTAATTCTTGTGTTTTATGCAGGGTTCAGTGGTCTCAGTTTAAAGGCTATTTTATTTTCAAACTGGAGAAAGTTATGGATGATTTCAGAACCTCAGCTCCTGAACCAAGAGGGCCCCCCAATCCAAATGTGGAATATATTCCCTTTGAAGAGATGAAAGAAAGAATCCTGAAAATTGTCACTGGATTTAATGGGTATGTATAATTTGTTTTCTAAAATCAGGATAACAATATTTTTCCAATTTTTAACTTAATAGTTTGTGCTATCTGACTGTTCATTCTGCTTTCTCAAGTAGATGAGCAGAAGCAAATATATACCTTGAAAATGTTACAGTAGTTTCAGAACTTTGATTATTCTGTCTTCGATTGAAGTCATGACATCCTGTGACTTGTTGGTTACTTCAGTTTTTTTAATATGTGGTTTTTAAGTAATACCCTTCAGTGAAGCATGGTATTACTATGTTTATTTAACAGGTAAAATAGGTAATAAAGTCAGATTTCTTTCAATATATTTTGAAATACCTACTAAAAATAAGTCTTTTGGTGTCCAATTCATAATTGCTTTGTGGCAGTTCAGTAGCTTTTGAAGAAGTAATGCTGTGATAAACTTGGTGTGACCAGAAGGCAGGGTTTGTGTAGTTTTGAATTGTTAATTTGTGCCAGATTCAGTTTCACAGACTTGAGTGATACTAATTGAGAGACTTGTGATGTTCAACCTATTGCTGACAGTGTCTTAGATTAAAGTGTATACTCTTTGCTGCTTTAGTAATTATGGAAGTTTTGTTTCCTTTGAAATAAAGCTCCTGTTCGTATGTGTGTTTGTGTGGCATGGGTGTGGTTTTTTGTTTGTTTTTCTTCTTTCATTTGGTGTGTATTTTTTAATAGTTTATATAGTATTTTTCTTGAGTTTAGCTGGATTACATACTTACCATAAGCTGAGTCAGGCTGCTTGTGAGTCTCGGTGCTTGCTTAAGGGAGACTTTTTCGGCATTTTTCTCAGCTTGTTGGTAAATGGGTGTGCTGTGAAGCCTGCCTCTCTGCTACCATAAACTTTCAGATTTGGAGCTGCTACCAACACATCTGTAATATCACATTTTGATACTAGGCTAATATTTTTAATGTCACTCTTCCATACTACTTAATTTATTTGCAGTTTAAGTGTCTAAGTCAGATCTCATCTCCACCCTCCAACCCCCAATTGCTACTTGTGTAGGATACTTCTAAGAACGTGAAATGCAGCTTGTTCTCAGCTACCCGATATTTATACCAGGCCACTTCACAAAAGGAATTCAAAAACAAACCTAGCCTTTATGCTGGAGACTGCCTCTTTCCCGCCTCCCCCAGCTTTTTGTTAATGCTTCACTGCCCACAACATTTCTAATGTTCTCTCATGGAGACAGCTAATGAATGGGCTGCTGTTATCTTCTGTTGTTCCCAAGTGGACTAAACAAACCTCTGGTGACCAAGTGTGGAGCTTACTCTGGCTGCTTTCTTCTGTTGCTGTAACACCTCAAAGTGCTCAGCTTCCTTGTAGTTTGAAGTGAACCACCCAGTCTTTGAGGAAGTAAACTGCATGCATTAGTTACCTTCAAATAATACAGTAGGATGTTTCAGAATCTAGGGTTGCAGAGTGGTTCATTTAGTAAATTGTACAGTTCCTATGGTGAGGATATGAGTGTTAAAGCTGAATCATGCAGAGATGTGTCCAAAAAGTTAACAGTAGCAGGTTTAGGTTTGTGCGATTGGATATATTCAGGCTTCTTATTTAGAATTGTGGTATCACTTCAGGTTACCATAGTGCAGAAGAAAGCTATTTGATGTGGCTTTATTAAGATGTTTTTATTGGTGTTTGTTTAAAAGAGTGAGGGGAAAAAGAGTACATTAAAAATAGCTAATTTTTGAAAACTTTTTAAAAAGTCAAAGTAGTAACACATTTAGAATGACCCTTGTTTTGGGGTCTTTATAGGTGAAGTGTCTTTTAAAGGAATCTCAAACTGTTGATTTTAACCCTACTGCATCTTAGTTAATGTTATGTAATATGCTTGCAGAGCCAGATTCTCTTGCTATACTTTAGAATTACTTTGGAGTAGGAAGTTCTTAAGACTTGCCATTGTCTTTATCTTTTGCTAGTGAAGCAGAAAGTTCCAAGGTAAGTTATTGGGGGATGTCAGATGACAGAGGAGCCTTCACAGCATTAATAAAATAGACATATTAATAACAAAACTTTTCATTATGTATATTTTTGACTATGATTTACTATGGCTGTTATAAATAGTTTCCCCAGGTACCTATTGAATCTTGTCCATAAGATGAATTTTTGGTTTGTAATTCATTCCAAACTGTAGTGCTAGGAAGTGCAGTTCTGAATGTTTTCGTATGGAATTTTAAGTGGTTACTGTGATTAGGCAGATTAGGACTGTTAATGCTCTGAGCTAGTTAAATTTCTAAGCATTTAAGATAATTTTTATGCTGCTCACGGATTTTTACATTGGTGTTCATGCACAGACTTGTACCAATTTCAGTTACATTATCTTAAAATCACATTCTGTTTTAGTTGGCAAAACCCAGTGTTGAATTAATTAAATACGGAGGAGGTGATAGTGTGATACTTGGTGCCATCTGCTGCTCAATAAAGGAAGTTCGGTTTACTATGGAAAATTTTGGAGGGAAATGAACTGGTTTTAGTTTTTGTTTAAACATCTTATGGCTGACAGTAAAATAGGAAGGCAGCTTTTAGTCCTGGATATATCTGCAGGCTGCACGATTTCTTGTGTGCTTATTCCCCAAGTAGCCAGAACTGTATAGAGATTCACAACATAAATTTGTCTGAGTACTCCAGGGCTCCAGTTGGGTACAGCTAAATACAAATTAGCCAGGCAGTGATTCTCCAGGATGTCTTACAGATTTATCTGATGAAAAAGAACTCAGAATTGTATACTTTTGTTGCTGTGAAATAAACCGATTGTGAATGGACAATCTAGTCTATTAAAAAAACTACAGAAATCTCTTTAATTATGGACTTCTCAACCCAAAATCAAAGTGGCCATCAATGAGAAACAATAGATATAATTATTGTTGTACCTGTGTGGAAAAGTTAACACATCAAGTAAATTCTTTATGACTGAGTTAGGGTTGGGAATTTCCTTAAAAGAGGGCACTGCACAGAAGCTGAATGTTATGAAGAACTGGGTGTCACAAGGATTACTGGTTGGCCAAAAGTTGCCAAACAGCAGCACTATTTGATACTAAGGAAGCTTTAGGGAAATTAATAATGACAGAACCATTGTCAGGCTTAAGAGTTTTCATGTAATAAACTGAATTTAAAGGAACACTTGTTCCTAGTTTGTGCTGGTTTGTACGTATCAAATTTGGGGGATGAGGGAGGAAATACTTTGGATCAGAACAGGGTGAAATGTATTTTGCCTGAGTGCCAAAACACTTGGTTTCTGCCATTTTACCTGCTTATAAGCAATAACATGTCAAAGCAGATGTCATTTTATAGCATTACTTTTTGCAAGTGTTTGATGTATTTAATGCTTTGCTTCATCAGCTGTGTTCTAACTCTCCACAGCTGATTGATGGATATTTAACTTTACCGTCTTTCTGTTCTTAGAAGTCAAGTAAATATGGGTTGCTATGGTGTAATTCAGTGTGAATAGCAAGGGAAGGCATGAGCTAATAGGGTAAATGTGAGATACCTTCTGTGTTTTTTCAGGTAGCTGTGTTGAAACTAGGGCTAAGGGTGGCTGCATTTCAGTTCACCTCCTTATTGTTTTCCACTTGAGGATTATAACTTCCTTAGTAATTTAATAGACAGTTCTGAAAAACATAATTAAATGTTTGATACTTGATCTCTCTCTGATTACTGTTTGCTTTTAGTTAAAGTGTCATGTGGTGTGATTGATCAGAGCTGTCCTGACCTGCTTGCACTGAACTAGTAGTGGATCTGTGCATCTTTTGAGATGTGGCTTTTTAGCTACTGAACTAAACTAGAGATACGTATTGTGGTAGCTAATGGAATAGACTTAAGATACTGTGTACTGCATTCCTCAGAAAATAATAAAAGTTGAATTTATTGCTCTGGATTTGGTGTATCAGTCTTATTTCCAATCAAGAAATGGTTCTTAAGTATCCAATTGTACCGAATATTATTTTTAGATAAATCTTTGAAAGTTCATGGCTTCACCTTCAAATAGTTAACTGTAAAAATGCATGATTCCTTATTATTTTATTGAAATAACTTTCAAAGTATTTACTATTTTGTCAAAAGTCACAGAAGTTTGTTAAAATGCGACACTGTGAATTTGCAATGAAAGGGTATGGCAGGTAACTGGTAAATGTATGCCAGGTATTGCTTGTCTGAAAGGTCAGTTGCTCATTTAAGTGAGGATGAAGTTGAGTGCAGAAATGTCAGAAAATAGAAAGTGTGAATGTGATGCTTATGGATTTATATATATATATATTTATATCTATATCTTACTCTGAGTTTAATTATTGTTACTGAGCTGTTCCTTGATAGATAAGTATACTGTACAGTTGTGGCAAAACAGAGTATTTGTAACAGCTGAAGTATAATGGTTCTACTAATGCCAACATTTAATGCTTTTTCTGTAAATGTATTTTGTAAAACATGAAATAAAGTACAAGTGGAGAAAATTTTAGCTCTAATGTGTATGACTCAAATTTGTTTTGAATTGCTTACCATTTCTGTTCCGTATGTTTGAATAATAAATACAGCCTTAAACTATTTTACTGTTGATTATCTGATTTTCTTTTCATTGTTTTAATGAATTGCTTTGAATGTGGGATGGTGTATTTAGAATCTACTTAAGGGTATTGTAGTGGTGAGCACAGAAGACAGAGCTTTGTTACCTCGGTGTATGAGACAGGGAAGAATAAGGCCTTGAGTTAATACTGTGCGGTGCTAATGATGACAAATTTCAGTACTGTTTGCTTTCTATCTTCTCAGTAAGGAGGAAAAAGCAATAATGTTGTTGCTTCCTAGCAGTATTCTCATTAAAATAAAATTAAATGGTTATAAATCTATTTCATTGCAGCATCCCCTTCACTATTCAGCGACTCTGTGAGTTGCTGACAGATCCTAGGAGGAATTACACAGGAACAGACAAATTTCTAAGAGGTGTGGAAAAGGTATGTCTTTTTCTGAGATAACACAACTAGTCGCAGCCACCACTTAAATAAATTCTGAATTACTCCTAAAGGTCTGTTGGTTTGATTATGGCTCGCAGCCATAGTATAGCTAATAGCTAGTCCAAGTGTATGAGTTTGTTTCATACCTTTTAACGTCAAAAAGCAATTCTAAAAGAACTGATTTAAGACATAAATATAAGTCCCTGAGCTCTAACTGTTGTGTTTTCTAATCGCTGTGCGGCGCTCAAACTGTAGTTTGTGGAGAGCATAAGGTCACTTTTTAAAGAGTCCTAGCTAGAAACAGACAAATAATCAGTTGAAATAATTTGATGTTTTTGATCAGGCGTTTCCTTCCGCATTTGGATTCAGGTTAAATGCAGTGGGTGAAGAAAGGAGGCTCCCTCCCTCCACTGTGTTTGTTCCAGTGTTTAAATCCTCTTGTCTAGAGGACTGTGCCTTTGTAAAAACTCACCGATGTCATGTAACGCTATTTTATAGCTTACGTGAGAATGTGGGATCTTTCAAAAGTAGGTAACAGCCTTTGAGGATGTGGTTCCACATAGGATTTTTTAAATGGCAAAGTTGGTTTTAGGTTCCTACGTAAGCTATTCAATTGAAGAAGGGTTGTTTTCGCTGTTACAGTGGGTACAGTCAGGTTTATTGTTGCAGCTTCAGCTGGCTCTGTGAAAAAAGCCCCTCTGGGTAATTTAAGTACTGATTTGAAGAGAGGAACTTAACATCCAGCAACCTAGCTTTAAAATTAGGTAAAATCGATTTAGTTGGCAGTGCCATTCAAGAGGGAGAGGTGCCTAAGTAAAATACATTGAATTAATCATTATTTCTGTCCTTTGTTTATGTGGGGCCAAAATAATTTAACACTTAATATGTGGCCATGCCAAAAATAGCTAATGGTGCTTGCAAACTTCTGAATCTGGGACTTGTGGGCAAATGGAGCATTTCTGCAGCAATTCAGGAGTTTTTCTGCATTTCAGAATACTTCGCTTTCTGGAGATTCTTCAAGTAGAAACTACAAACACTTTGGCCTGAGGTTTAATGTGCTGGTCTTGTTTTGACAGTAACCCACCTATTAAAATACTGGCTTTTAGTGGAATTATGGCCTGACCACACAGAGAGGGAGAAGAGACACTTTTTATGTATCTGTAATGTCTTTATAGCTTTCAACCCCATTTTCTGTAGAGATACTTTAACAGATAGGACCAAAATTGTGTAACCTGTTAAGTTTTGCGGTGTTTTCAGGAGCTGAAGTTTCTATTTCTGAACTCTTAATGTGTTTGTGTGTTACAGAATGTCATGGTTGTCAGCTGTGTGTATCCATCTTCAGAGTAAGTATAATCTTTTTCCTGAAACTTTTAGCTTGTGTTGGTAGAGGAGAGAATGTGTGCATGTGTGTCTAACATTTCTCTTGCTCTGGTGGTTGTATCCAAAAGAGACACGCAGAGTTCCTTTCTCATTGTCAGCACTTAAGTCAAGAGTAGTGGTAGTGGTCTGCAGGTGCTACCTGTAGTAATCTGGAAATGAACAAACAGCTTTGGAATCGGATGTACAGTGCAGTTCAGTACTATTCCAGATGCTAAGGTGGGTTTTTACACCCTAGCTGGGGA
Organism: Columba livia; assembly: GCF_036013475.1. NCBI lineage: Eukaryota > Metazoa > Chordata > Aves > Columbiformes > Columbidae > Columba > Columba livia. The sequence goes on along the minus strand of NC_088611.1, from coordinate 12,365,932 downwards.
TGGAAAAACAGATACCCCTCAATAACAGTTGGTGTGAATATATGTCCTGGTGTATTTCCCCAGTATAATGTAAAGGTAGAGAATCCATTGAGGACTGACAGTGGGAGGACTATTTAAGTTAAGGGGGTGGAATTCTGTGCAAACAATCTGTAAAGTAATTTGAAGTTCCTTTATTAATAACATTCTAATTCTTACCTTTTTATTGTTAGGAAAAATAATTCCAATAGCTTAAATCGAATGAATGGTGTTATGTTCCCAGGAAATTCGCCAGGGTACTCTGACAGGTGAGTTTACTTTGGGGAGTTAACTTTTTCTGCATAGAAGCAAAGTGGTTCTAGAAGCAGCTGCTTCAGATCCTTTATGATTACCTATTCTGATCCCAAATAAGTAGCCTCAAAAATGGGGTGTGACATGGAATACTGGGGGAAGGAGGGAGGAGGAGGCATGAACACGCACACTATGTACTCTGTTTTTTATATGCTTGTAACCGCATTGTTTAGAATATTTTTTTGTTATTTTAAAGTGTTTAGGTTTTTCTTGCATGTTGTAGGCAAGGAATTTTTTATTCAATATAAAATAACTAAGTACCTCAACTGGTTTTTTTTGTTGGTTTGTTTTGTTTTGGTGTTCTTTTAAAACAAGGTTATAGCTGCTTTCCGCCTGTTAGGAACAAATTCCTAAATGGGTTGATTTTTTTGTTATTACTTTTAAAGATCTAATGTAAATGGTCCTGGAACACCCCGACCAGTAAATCGACCGAAGGTTTCTTTGTCAAATCCTATGACAACGAACGGTTTGCCAGACAGCACGGAACACAAAGAATCAAGCTCTCCACAATCAGAAGATAAAAAACACAGGTTTGTGGGCAGTAATGTATTTTGAGTTTTTATTGTTCTCAGATTTTTCCACTTGCATTTAAAAAAAGAAAATCAGAAGAGAATGGCCATTTAAGGTATACGTAATTAAGTCTTAACATATGAGTATCTGCAGCAGGATTTGATATGTATTTACTACTCTTTACACTGTCTACATAATTATTAGCTCAAATTTCCACAGCAGCAGTAACACATCTCATAAGTGTACAGGATGTATAGAAAAAAGGAGGAGTGAACAAGAGTTCAGAAATTCACAGTTACTGTATTTGTGTCAGGATGTGAAGCTCTAACCAGATACGATATTTCATAGACATTTGCCACTGATTCTCACAGTAAGAACTGTGTAATTTGGACCTACCAGAGTAGCCTGATCACTCTGCATTTTCTTTGGCAAACAGGTGAAGGAAGAGTGATGGCTTTGAGGTTTTGTTGTGTAATAAGTGAAGCAAGTTCTGCTGTTACCTTTTGTGGAGTGTTTAACTTGAAATAGCTGCTACTCTTTTTTTTTTTTTAAGTATGTCAGAGTGGTTTCCTTCAGTAAAAACTGAAGCTGTTTTTGTTGTTTATAGTGAATCACCAGCATCTGAATCAGAAGGTGCTCAGAGCAGCCCGGTAAAAAATAAGCATTCTGAAGATGATCCTACAGAAGCAGAAGGACGTGAGGTAAAAAGACTCAAGTCTGACAAGGAAGGGGAAGCCAGAGATGCACCCAACCAAACTGCCTCCAGTGAAGGCTCTTCAGGCATGGGGGAAGAGACAGAAACGTCCTCTACATCTCAGGATAAAGACAAAGATACTACTTGTGCCACACAGCACTGTACAGAGGAAGAGGAGGAAGGTATTTCAGGGTTTTTTTCTTTTAATTATCTTTGTGCATTTTCCAAGGAGTTGGGATTTTCTGTGCTTGAGGCTGGTGCTGTTGGGATTGCTGAATGTCCCAAGTTGTGCATAAAGGTGAACTGCTTGTTCATACTTCAGTTTCACATAGTTCAGCAATTCTTTTATTTCTTTTTTTTCCTCTGTCCTACATCTGTATTGGAAAACTTATGGTAGTTAAAATCCTCTTAGGCCATAGATTACAGGAGGGTGGTAATGATGCACTGAGAATTCAGGAATCCTCGTTCAGAGTATCATCAGATGTTCTCATCTCTTCTTCAGACGGGAGATGGGTCATATCTACATTTGACTATCTGTATTATTAATAAATTAGCAAAATATGTCCATAACTTTGTTCTTTCACTGAGGAGGCCGAGCAACAATATTTCCCAATCCTATTAGAAAAAAAAAATTTACCCCACTCTAAGGCATGCCTTGTACCTAATGGAAAAAAAATACCTGCAGTTAAGACAGTGATCTATTTTTTACATATTCCTTTTAATATTAATTTTTTTGCAGCTCACATGTTTCTAAAATGCTCCTCTAGATCATGGTGGATGTACGCTTGAAACAGTAACATTTTCAACATGTCTAAACTGCTGCTGGAGATAAAAGGCATGTGGGGAAGCGAGAAGTTGTTACTTGTTAGACTGTCTTCATTCAATGAAATATAATTAAGTGAAACTACCTATTTAATTTTTTAAAATTACTTTATTTTATGGTATATTAGGATAGTTTGGCTATCCTGGTGAAGGTGACTAATACTAATAAAATTGAGGATAGAGAGTTTTTCCTGTCCTTTGGCTGTGTTGTAGCAGCACTGCTCAGCATAGCTGGGAATGGAAAGTAGCAGGATTAAGATTTGTTTAAAAAAGCCTTAGTAATACTGTACTTTCACCATTTTTAGAGTCCATGTCTCCCAGAAATGTTGGTCCAGACAGAAAAGATCAAGAAAAAGACACTGAACCCTCAACTGTGAATGAAGAGACCTCAGAGGAGAGCAATCCCATGGAGGAGTCTGATCAGTCTCAGGCTGAGAAGGATTTACACTCAGATGACAGTGAAATTAGTGGATCTGCCAGTAGTGGAGCTGACTGCAGTGAAACGGAAGAGTTGGGGTCTGATGTGAGTGAAACGCCAGAAACCTCGTCGGAGGCCCCCATGGAAAACAGCGATGAAGCCACAGAAGTTGCAGATGAACCTATGGAGCAAGACTAATTTAAATACCCTTAGATGCAGTATTTTCCATAAGGCTCCAGTTTTACACTGTATAAATAATTTTATGTAATAAAGTGGACCTTTAGTTTTACAAAAAAGAAGCAGGTTGTAAAATAAACTTCTCCATGGATTGAACCTTGAAAGAGTTGTACATGATAAGAACTGTGAATACCAGCTCCTTCAGGTCCTGCTTACCGCTGAACTTTCGTTTGGTCAAATCAGTGGTTTGTGTATAGTTTTTTTTATTTAGAATAAAAGTTTTTAAACTGGAAGGTAATTATAATTTTGACAACTTTTTTGGAGATTACCACACCTAGTTGTATGTAAGCAAGAAAGCTTTTTGTCTTGTCTTTTTCTGACAGCTCTAGCAGTTACTTCATATTTTGGTTACAGTTTCAACATTTGACCTGTGAAATATGGGGTTTCATGCTGGTTTCCAGGTTTTTATTTGATCACACACTATGAAACCTTATGTTGTGTGTTTAGAATGTGTTACATTTCACACACACATATATGCACGCATGCACTCGTATGTGTACCCTCACTGTTCTAAGGGGGAAATGGTCTATTTTTCTGGTTCTATGAAAGATAAATACAGCAAATACTTTTTTCTATAGGAGAAGACAGAGTTCACATCTCAAGGCACTCTGTTTTGCCTCTGGAAAACAAACCAAATGAAATCTGGCCCATATGAAACCCTGGAAATATTAACATTGTTGAAAACACCAGAGTAAACACATTCCAAGAGAACTGTTCGGATGACAACATTTTTGTATACTTCTGAGGTGCCTGAGTGAAAGGATTTCATTTATTTATGAGCAAATGTGCTTTATGTTGAGAAGGTTGTAATCAAAACATTAGCTTCAACTTTTGTAGAAGAAATGTTTGAAAATACGATAAGAAAATATCTTGGAAGAAATGAAACAGGTACTTGCCTTTTTGAGTGCTTCTTGGAGCATTGTGAATATTGTAGAGAAGTCTCAAAGTTATTTTAAGGTTTGCAGATGGCATCGGTATGATCACACCACTGTACTGGAAGAATTAATCCATGACCATAGTGATGTACCTGAGCTAAACAACTAAAAGGTTTAGGGGTGCATAGAAATCACCACGATTTGTATAACATTTTGGGAGTGAACTGAATATTTTTGAACATGCTACTTTGACAGCCAGTGTTACATTTTTTTCAGACCAGCTCAAAGCACAAACTACTGCTTTAAACTCTGGAGCTTTTCCAGTTCCCATATTTAAAGACATGCAGGCTGCAACCTCCCGGTCACAATTACTGGCTGCCAAATTTATACCTGTTTCTTCAACTGTACCTTTTTGATATTTAGAATTTTTAAATTTCTGTAAAGTAGATTTTTGTAGATTGTAATGAGTGCTCACTGCCATTGTGAAACGGTATATAATTGTATAATTTCTGTGTGTAAACCGAATGCTTGGGCTTTCAATACAGTATTCATATAAAGCAATAAATATTAATGTTATGAAATATCTGAGTACATTTTAATCAGAATTGTCCCTCTTTGGTTTTTAAGTTCACATACCTGAAGTACAAAAATGACCTCTGGAGTGCATGCTAATAGTTTCTTGTACGACGGGGTGCGCTTTGTATCATTTGGGGAAATGTAGGTTTTGAACACCAGAATAATTTGGCTGAGTTGGAATATTTATGAAGTTATTTCTTGCTGACGTTACCTACCAAGTTGTGAACAGACAGGGTTAATGGAGGTGCTTGCCGAAAGATAACAATCCTATTGATTGAGAACCCCTTCAAGGAGAAAAGTTGTACTTGGACTCATTTTCATTGTGCTTAAGGGTTGGATGTGTATTATAAAATTAAAGGACTGAACCAAAATATTGAAGTTAGGAAAGTTTAAAAATACCAGTAACATCTTACACTTCTTTTTTCTTTTTTTTTTGGTGGGAATATATTGCCAATGAGAACAAAATTTTAAAATTTCTAAGTTTAGAGATCTCTGAAATTTTATTTAGACTGTTTATTTGTGACGATATTGTCAATAAACTTGTTCTTTAAGCACCTGTGACCTTTTGATACGTTTGTTTTAGCAGCACTAGTGTCACTGTAAGGACTTGCAGAAGAACTTTGAGGTGTGGATCCATTCATGTGTCTGCACCTCTTGTTTTGCAAAGGCTAATCAAAATGGAAATAATGCTTTAACAGCACAGCAAGCATCTTCATACGGAATACACGCCTACAGTTAGAGATTGTATTTACTAAATCAGGATTGCCCCCTTAAAAAAAAATACATAAATGTGCATTAAAAAAACCAAAACGCAAACACCAACAAAAACCTGCGTTCCTAAGCAGCTGTTGTGTGGAAGGTGTTCAGCCCTCCAGCCAGGCAGCTGCTGCTCCCTGAGCAGGGGGGTGCAGTGCTCGATGTATTCTCCCATGCCTTGTGTTTTTCTAAATCTGGATGATAGAAAGTTTCACAATTACATACAGCCCAGAGCCTACTTCTGTATATGACTATTCAGACAGAGCTATAAATGAGCAGTTAAAGCCCAGAAAACCAGGCAACAGGTGCTTTATGGTGTTCATGGGTGTATTTCCTATTAAAAAAAGACCTATTATATGGGACTAGCATATGAATAGAAAATGTAATGGAGGCTACTTCAGAATACAAGCTTGAAAGTCAGCTCTTGATACTAAAATTTAAAAATCGCTGTCAGAAAAGTTCATTTCCTTAAAGTCTTATTTGTTTTGGTTTGGTTTTTAAACACAGGGACTACTTCAATGCTTGCAGTAGCAATAGCTTTCTGATGCAGCATGTATTTGGGATTACAAAGTACGTTGCAGTTAAACTGTTCAGAAAAAGTCTTTGCGTGGATTGAGCAGCTCGTGCGTCAGTTGGAATTGGGGGTTGGTTGGTGTGCGGCCGGTCCTGGGCCGGGCAGCTGCCCCAGCAGGGCTGTGCTGCGGGAAACCTCATGTCCTTGTTGTGGGCGACGGGGCTCAGAAGGACACGAGCCGTGGCCCTGAGCATGGCGCTGGGTTCCTCCCGGCCTGCAGCTGCCGGAGCCTGCACGAAGCTCTGGTTGTTGCTGCCTTTCATATTGCCAGCCAGGCCCGGGACAAATTTGGATTTCTGTTTGAAATCCTCTTGGATCTACTGCTGGCTTGAACAACGTGAACTTATTTTTATCACAGAAATAGTGTTCTGAGGGTTTCAAAGGGCAAGGCACCTCTGTCTGCAGCAGCTGAGTTCCTATGGCTATCTTAAACATTCTAGCAGGAAATGCTCCTCGAGAAGTGACTTGGAATTGTTTCTCAGTTCATGCCTTGCCCAGAGGATGCAGGAAACGGGCTGAAAAACGTTTCTGCTGCTTCAGGCTGTGAGAAACCATGTACTTGTGGTGGGTGTTGCTGAGCAGTTCACTGAAAAGCTGCATCATGACTCCAGCAAGATTCTTCTGGGTCTGGTACAAAAGAATCAGGCTTTTAGCTGCTTTGTTAATTGTGTTGGGAGGGGGGGAGCAGCTGAAGCTTGATAGAATCTTATTTATATGAGTTTTCTGTTGCAATAGTTAAGTGGCAACCTAGTGATTAATTAAAAAAACAAATCTAGAGTGAATGCCTCCTATTGACTGCAACTGTACAAAGCACCCTTCTGCAATCTTTCGGCATTTTAATTCATACGGCCCATTTCTAGGAAGGGTTTAAAGGTTATTTGCATCTTAATGTGTCCGAGGTCAGTGTTCTTCAGTTAGAGAAGTTTGGCAGAGGCACGGATTACCACAGGCATCCTGGTTACATCCCTTCACATCCCTGCTGTTACCAATGAGAGACCGACCTGTGTTTTGTCTGTAACTTTCAGTAATCAGAGCTCTTCATCCCCATTTGCCTCTAGGACATTCATGCCAGCAAATTCTTTATGGCTATGATGTTCTTTTGGTATCTACACGGTTTAATTGGAAGGGCTTTGCTAATCTCCCACAAACGTAAGTTTTTAGGTTAAAAAACAACTCTCTGTTTTCTAGCTGCAAGAGGATGTTCTGGTTTCTACAGGGAAATGGCAATCACATTTTGGTTCTGATCTTTCACTGCATGTGGACACGGCACCTAAAGTCATTCCCCAAGTTCTGGACTATTATCTACCAACTTGTCTGCTAGGTTCAGTGTAAACGGTTGCATTATTTCATTTGTCAGTTGACCCTCTGTCCTCGTGTTCACTCAGGAAAGCTGCTTTTCTCTCTCCATATTTAGTGCAATAAACTAGAGACAAAGTTCTTGAACCACTTCTGGCCTTGGGAAGTTCTTACCATGAGTAAGCAGGGACAGAAACTACTCCTGGCCGGGCCTTTCCCTCTGTGTTCTGTTCCGTGGTCCCTTTTATAACTGCTGGACCATGTAATGGCAGGTAAAGACATGAGGAGGTTTGAGGGCCACTGAAAACCGCACATTTAACAGTTGCCCAGGCTAGTGCTATTTGATACATGTGTCTTCTGCTGTTTGCAGCTGTGTAACAGTAATTAACGAAAGGACCCACTGCCGTGCTCTGTGCTTGTCCTTCTGTCCTTCCACACTATCACGAACACGTGTGGTGACTGACTCCCCATGGGTGATTCTCCCACACATGGGAATCGCTCTCAGTTTATCCAGCCAGCCCGGTTTTGTGCCTGCAAGACTGACCAGACCCTGTTCTCCCAGCCGACAGCGTGTGCTGTTCTGAGCCATCGCTCTGCTCCCATTTGTCTACCCCGTCCCCAAATTGCTGCATCCAAATGAGGACACGGTGCAGCAGCTGGGGCCTCCCCTGTGTTGTCTGTACATCCCAAAGGGATATTTGACTGTATCCAATTTGTGGCCCACCATAATCTCCAAGTCATTTTCTGCCCAAGTTGTTTCTGAGCCATGATGTCCTGTGGTGTACGTTTGATTTTGCATGAAGTGCACTGGTCTGTTCTTGTCTCCCTCCAGCTGTGTCTTGCGAACTTTGGTACCCTTTCCAACTTTTGCCTATTTTTTTTAAGATTTTTTTTTTTTGCATTCTCATTTTGTTCCATAAGCTTTTCACAGCTGCTTCTCCCTTCACTGTGCTCTGCCTGTACTCTCAGGGGCACTTTGTTACGATGCCATCTTATTAATAACACTCTGGAACAGAACTGGATCCTCAAACTGATCTTACACTGTGCTGGGGATGAGGACACTGAACTGGGCCAATGAAAGCAGAAGGCCCGACCTTTACCTTTGAGACAATCCAGTTCTTTGCTTCATTTGTTTGTATTTATTGAAAAAGTGCAATAGTTGTGTGTTAGGGCTTTCAGCAAGGGAACTGTATGATGGTACTGGGGTGACAGAAACAGCTCATCCTTGTGGGTTTCATGTGGGCTGTAGCAATCAACAGTTCCAAAGTGCAGCTGTTCAGCCCGTCCTGCCGAGTCTGCTCCGATCCCTCAGCCTGACACTCATTCTCTCAGGCAGCTTTAGCATCATTCACCTCTCACGGTCACTATGCTCTCCTGCAAGAATCTGGGACTGTCTTGCAGCAGATCTAGGAATGCTAGAAACTGGCCTTTGCAATGCACTGGCGATAGAAATAATCAAAACAACTGGGAAAGCCACCTGGCTACCAGTAGCTGCTTGTCTTGGCATGGGCTCTGTGGTTGTTCCAGAGGTGCCCAAAAAGTCTTCTACATCCATTTGCTAGTGTTCACACCCCGGTGAACACTGGTCACAAAACAGGACTGAGGAAGGAAAGCTCAAAAGCAGGATGGGGCAGAGGCACTTCCCCGAGCATTCCTTTCTTGACCATCTGCTTTTGTGCTGGTGAACAATTCAATAAAAAGACTCAAACCAGGCTGCAGATAGGCAAACAGCTCCTCTTGAAGCTGTTGTATGATCTTGTAGAAAACAAAACAACTAGTGTGAAAAACGGGTGATGAGGAAGCAGAGCAACACTTTGTCAGCAACGCTGATGGATGCGCTAGGACAAAACGTGCAGAGGTGAGCCCAGCAGAGCGTGGCGGGTCACCAAGCACACGCGTCAACTCGCCAGCGGAAGGACGTGCATTCCTCGGACAGGCCAGCAGGGTGAGAAACCTCATGCGCAATCCCGTTTCCATAATAAGAAACCTGAGAGCGGACAATGCGGAGCTGCCCTCTGGAACATGGGGGCAGAGCAAGGACGAATTTGAGACCCAGGAGCTACCGGCCTCAGGCTACACCAGTAAATGGAAACTGCATTCCCCTGGTGACACATGTGGCTTGGCTGCTCAGCAGGACCGCAGCACGGCCTCCCTGGGGGTCAGAGGCTCTCTGTTGCACAGCAGCAACCAAAGTTTGGTTTGCCAAGTAGAGGAGAGGTCTGTGACAGCTGTCAGTGACAGTAAAACTCCTCTGAGCAGTGCCAGGAAAGGCCTGGCAAACCCGCCGCACTTGGAAGCAGTGCTCTTTCTTCTGAGCAATATGGTTACAGACAGGAGACAGGTTGGGGAGTGTGCTGCCTCTCATAGATGATTTCTGACTTTCTGACGGGGACTCAGGGTTTGAGAATCGAGGGAGGGGGCTGGGGGAGCAGCTGCCCTGGGCCCTTTGTGCCCTGGAGCCCCCAGTCACTGTCCCAGCAAGTGCAGCAGCAGCAGGAGCCCAAACCTGTCTCAGTCTCTCTGTGCCCTGGAACAGCGCAAACATTTTGATTTAAGAACAAGTCCAACTTTTAAACTGGCACTGCCAAGTCCACCTCTAACCCATGTCCCTGAGAACCTCATCTATGTGTTTGTTCAAGCCCTCCAGGGATGGTGACTCCACCATTTCCCTGGGCAGCCTGTTCCAATGCCTGACAACTCTTTCTGGGAAGAATTTTTCCCCAATATCCAATTTAAACCTCCCCTGGAGCAACTTGAGGCCATTTCTTCTTGTCACATCACTTGTTACTTGGGAGAAGAGACCAACACCCTCCATGCTACAACCTCCTTTCAGGTAGTTGTAGACAGTGGTAAGGTCTCCCCTCAGCCTCCTTTTCTCCAGGCTGAACAGCCCCAGTTCCCTCAGCCGCTCCCATCACACTTGTGCTCCAGGCCCCTCACCAGCTCCGTTCCCTTCTCTGAACGCTCTCCAGCACCTCAGTGTCTTTCTTGTCGTGAGGGACCCAAAACTGAACCCAGGATTTGAGGTGCAGCCTCACCAGTGCCCAGTACGTGGCGACGGTCACTGCCCTGGTCCTGCTGGCCACACCGGTGCTGACACAAGCCAGGATGCTGTTGGCTTTCTTGGCCACCTGAGCACATTGCTGGCTCCTGTTCAGCCGCAGCCGAGCTCCCGGCAGGGGGCGCTGCCGCCTCGGGAACGCGCGCGCCGCCGCCATTTTGCGGGAGCGGGAAGGCGGCGCCCGCGCGCAGGGGCTCCCCCGCCTGAGGGAGCGGCAGGAGCGGGGTGTCCCGTGTCGTGTCCCACCCGTGAACATCGGCTCCTCTCCGCACAGGGGAGCGGCCTCCGGGCCCAGGCAGCCGGCTTGCTCCGGTCAGCGCCCGAGGTGCGCTGTGAGCTGCCCGGAGTGGGAAGGTGAAAGGCGTGAAAAGGGCGGACGAGTTAAATGGCCGAGGCAGCCGTAGTTACCCTCGTGCGTGTACACTGGCAAAAGCCTTAAATCTTCAGTGTGCTGGGCTCTGATGAGGTGTTAAATAGAGCTGCTGCAGAAAGATCCTGCTCTCAAGTGCTGAGAAATTCAACTGGCTTCCCCCAGATGAGGTGATGAGCTTCCAAATTAAAGAGTTTTTTAAAACTAGCAAAGCAGGAAGACTTTCATAATTTTAAATCCTGCCCCTTTAAGATTTACACCTTTGCAAACTTTCCTCTTTAACTTGCAACCTTATTTCAAGTGAAAGTTGGTCCATTTCTGTATTAATGTCCTGGCTCCAGGAGATGGAGCTTTACAATAAATGCTACAATACAGTGACTGAAGAGGCCGTGGGGGAAGAGGCCGAATCATGATGAGTGTTGCAAAAACTTTTGTTTACTCCTGGCTCGAAGTTGGAAAGTACCGTAACTGTCACTGTATCTGCAGGTGACAACAGGCTAAAGGTGACAAGTTTTTGTGAGCAGTGCCCATCCTGCCAGGGGTCCCTGGCGAGCCTCTGCTGGCTCAGCTCCTCAGCAGATTAGGACAAGGAAGGCAGTGCAGCACACCTGCCACCCCTTCCCACCCTCCCAACCACCCCGTGATCTTCTCTGCGCTCCGCCAGATTGCAAAAGCTGTTGCAGCCAGACAATGGAAGAGGTATCACAAAATCAGTGTGAGTAACAAAGCTTTTCAGCACTATGTGCTGCGTTGAGGGGGAGTATGATCTGTTCTCTTTGCCCGTAGTTCTTGGGAGTTACAGATTTAGGTAACCATAGGGAAAGAGACCAGGTGTTGAGGTAGTTGTAACGGTAAGTGATGCAATGGAATAGCTCACCCAGTTTTCTCAGAGCCCCTCTCCCCACTTCTTCTCCATGATGGAACCCAGCCCTAGGGTTTAGTGTGGACTAAATGACTTCTTCAGATTATTTCTACCTCTAATATTTTTTTTTTCCCCACCTTCTAATTCAGTGTTTCTGGAAGGTTTCTGTTCTATTGGGCTAGAGTTTCCCTGAGCTGGTTCAGTCCACTTGGTGGTAGGATGGTGTGGAATTGTGCATCTGCCTTGCCCTTGGAATCAAAATATATAAAATCCAGAACCTTAAATCTGAGGCCCAGATGCAGTATCTGGGAAGCTGAGGATGCCTCCTGCTAGAAATTATGACAATCAAGAGATTAATTGGTCTTCTCTTTCCTTCTTCAGGTAGTTTCTTTTTTATCTCTTATTTTAGGCACTTAAAGTCTTTTCCTGTCCAGTTTCAGAAGAGCTGCGATAAAGGTCAGTTGCTTGGAGTGTTCAAGATTATTCTGCTCTCTAGTGTACTTGCCTTTCAGGACTGGGTTGTTTGTTTTTTCCCTGATGTTCATCACAAACTTTCTTTATCTATCCCATTATCCACAAGATAAATGTACCCTAATTCTTCTGAAACGCTTCTGTTTTTGAGTGCCAAGCCTTTCCCTTTGGGCCCATTCCCTTCAAGCTTTTCATATTTACTCTTTGCTCACAAAAAATTATTCTCGGTGACTTCAGGTACTCTTTTCTGAACTCCTGGGCCTGTGATGCATTTTATTAACAACTTGTAAAGATGCTTAGGAGACGTGCTGGGTTCTCCATTAAGTAAATGACTGTTTATGTGTGAGACAGAGACTCCTGCTTTCCACTGGCGTCACTTATCTCCCTGGGAATCTCAGTGAGGAGTGACTGTCCCTGTTTACATGGGCCTCTCTCCATGCAATTACCACACCCAGGATCTTCCCTTCCGATTTTACAACCCAAGGCCTCATCATACAGCAACTGTCCCTGGTCAGTGACCGTCTGCACCCCTCCTTTGTTCGAGGAGTGGTTCATGGGAATTCCTGAACAGCCCTGGGAGGAGGATGTCGAAGTATCTTTTCCCTGCCAAGGTGACTGTTCTGATCACTGGGCTATACAGTGATGCCCACACTTGCTGGTTTTTGTTTTTTTTTTTTCTGGATTCATGCAACTTTGACTCTTCTTTTGAACATGGGATACATTAAAGTCATGTGGGCAATAAAAAACTACTGTTATTCTGAGGCATTTCTTTCTATGTAATATTGTAATTTACAACAAAATCTGCTTTAAACAACAAAAAATGCCTTGTTTTCTTGGTGTTCTAGGAATATCAGAATAGGTCTGTGCCTCTCGGAGTCTTGCCAGCTTCTTTCTACTTCTTTTCTTTTGATTATTTATTCCTTTCTGCATTCTCTTTGACTTTCAACTCAGTCAAAGAGCTGTGCTCCATGCACCAAAGGCCCTCCTCTTCAGATCTCTTTCTGACTGCAGGTCTTGGCTATCTTGTTTAAATATATGTATTCAAAGGGGCCTGTGTGTGGCAAAGAGTAGAACTCGGTACTTAGAGATCTGGCAGTACCGCTGCTAAAACATCCCACAGAAAATGGAAGTCTTGACTGTGTGATCCTAAAGGGGGTTTTTCTCTAAACACAGGAGTTTTGCATTACCAAGGCATTGTAGCAGGACTGTGTTGGTTTGCAGAACCCTTAGGCAAGATGTCTCAGTCAGGGTGAACACCCTCCATAGGCAAATGTAGCTGTCTTGTGTATCTGCATATGAATATAGAGACATATGACCTTTTAGAGCTAAATAACTCTGCGGTTGCTAAATAACCACCTTTTAAAAACAAATATTTTCTTCCCATCCATCTAAAGTGTTTACAGTGGGAATTTCACCTTTATATGTTCTTAAAATTCTTACATAATTTTTAAATAATAAAATGAACTTCTGATTCAGCAACTTAATGAAAAACATTAACCTAATATTTTCATAACAAATCTTTGTAAGGGGGTCAGTATATAGATGTGTCTTTTGTAGTGGCTGGCAATAAATACTGAGACATTTATAAAATAGGCTGGTCACAGTTTTCTATAGTAACACAAATATAACTAGCAATTGAAAAATGGTTCCTCAATGAAAAATTGGGGACTTTAAAAACAACCCTTCACATGAGTATGGAGTAGGGATCTTCACTGTTAATGTCTAATTTATTTCAGCTGAGAGTAGGTCTGTCAGCTGGTGACAATACAAACTCATCAGTCTAGTGGTACTGGGGTAGGATAAAAAGAGATTGTGCCTCTTGTAGCTCTGTGGGTGTTGGTAGTTTTTGCTGTTTCTGTGCAGGTAAGGGTGGTGGTGTCTGATAACTTTTAGTTGACTCTGTCTCTCTTAGTAGAAACTAAGCTACTGTTTTTAATTCAGTGAAATCTGTTTCAACAAGAGGGAAAGTTGTGTGATGTGGTAAAATCTGGGGCGTTGACCTAATGAATGAAAAATGTGATTTTTGGAAGGAAAGAGGCTTTTATTTAAGAGTGTTTTATAACTTTAGGGTACAGTGTCAGGTGTCTTCTGATAGAGGGAGCGTTTTTAACCCAGGTCTGTTGTTCTTGTTAAGGTGGTGCCCTGTGGGTAATGGAAGGGCCTTGCAGGTAGTGTAATGAATTGTCTGCTCTTCAGTGGTGGGGGAAGGAGCAAGAAGTCTAGCTCTGAAGTTACTCCAGCTGAATTTGAGCTGAGTAATTCTAGACTGACCAAAGCTTAAGATCAAGGACTCTTCCTGTTTTAAAAAGGATAAAAAGAGAAGTGTCCATTGTATGTTAGGTGTTTGGACTTAAGCCACTGCCTTCTTTTAGGAAACTGCAGTAGCTTGTAGAGTGCAACATCATCAGGGAACAGTATGGCTTTGATTAGCTTTTGTTAATAAGCAAAGCAACTAATAATATATTTGTCTTCCAACAGAAGTATCTTTTTCTCCTGAAACACTAGTAAGCAGTTTTGTAGTGGTTTCTCAGGTCTAACACAGGACTATTGTGTTACTTCTGGGTTGCACAGAAAAAAGTATTCAATGATCTCCTTGGGAAGGTGAAGCACAAAAAAAAGAAGTATGAACCATGTGGCTACTACAGAGCATTAAAAAAAAAAAAAAAAGTAAATTTGATATTGTGCAGGTGAACTAAAAGGTATAGGCAGAGGGACAGATGAGCTTTCTTGCAGGCTGTCTGATACACCTGTGCTCTCCAAAACAGCCATGCAAGGAATATCAAAGCTCTCTATAATCTCTATAAGTGAATTGAAATATTATGAGGAGAAATGAGCCACCCTGCTATCAGGTGTGATGGTGCAGGCTGCCCTGTGAGCACAAGGGCTTCTCTTACTCTGTGTGATTTTCTGGCCAGGGCAAGTAATGTATTAATTCTTATATTCCACGTGGTGTCTGGCTCTTAGACCTGGCTTTGATTTCTTTTTAGTGTTATTTTTAACTATGCTTATGATCAGTTCCAAACCTGCAGGCGTAAATGACCAGATTTTCTTTCCAATTGAGCTGTTAAAAAAAGTTAATATGGGACAGCAGTAGCTTCTACTTTTGTGTACAGTGTAAGACAAACTGGAGTTGATCTATGAGCTGTAAAAGGGTCTTAGATGGGACTGCTGAATTCTTTTGTATGGGTTTAGTTAAAAAGTCTGAGAAAAGTCAGTCAACCTCCCATAGCTAAAATGCTTTCCCGTGTGGGGGTACATCTCTGTTGCAGCTGTGTGATTCTGCTGTTAGTGGCAGACTACTGGCTGTCGTGTCTGGCACCCCTGTGCACGCTCTTGGTCTGAGGATGGAGCTGAACTGTGTGATCTGATAGTGCAAAGCCTTGTCTGTTTGCATGTGGCAGGTATTTGCACTTGTGGATGTCTGACATTTCTCTGGAAACTTGCAGTCTGATTCCAAACGCTACTCAGATGCAATTGTGCTGTAGCAGTCTCTGCCTGGGACTTACACATGTTAGCCAATTTATCTTCTTCCATCAGACTGCCTGATACAATGTGTGCTTTACGTGTGGGTCCATGCTGCTGTATGGTCTCTCTCCCTTTCCCACCCCTGGAATTGTTTAGCACAGAGTAAACTGGAGAGGGCATGACAGCTGGCACTGGACAGATGTTAAGAGCAGCTGGTAGTAAACCAGTGCTTTGAGTGATCTGTGGACAAGATCTGAGAGGTCAACCGTAAGATCTTTGATCAGGCAACCTCACTTGAAGGACAGACGTGACAGGAATGCAGGATTAAGCATGACAATAAAAGTAGTTTTTAAAACTTTCTCTTCCTAGCAAGCTTCTTTAGTGTGAAGCTCCAAGTCTTGGTATGTTTTAAGATTTGTATTTTCTTCTATAAGTAATACAGGGCAAATGTTTTATACAACTGCATTCAAAAGAAGTGTAGCTTCATGTTGGAGTCTACAGCTTTTAAAAGTGAAAGTATTTATTTGACGGTGAACTTGTCTGATTGTGGCTGCGCAGCCTCCCTTTGACTGGCTGGTTTCTATAAGCAGCAACTCCAGTTGCCAGTGGTTGCACTTGAGATAGACTTATATACATCTGGTTCTTTTTAAGCTTGTGGAAAGACTGGACAGCTTTCTTTACCTTTTTTTTTTTTTAATTTAACAGTATTGTTTAAACTAAGAAAATCTTTGTAGATGTGCAATGAGAAAACTGTAATGCAGGAGAGGGGTAAGACAAAGGAGAGGGGAAATGAGGGAGAAGACGTATTGGTAGATCAAATAGTTTGTGGTGGAGTGGGGATCCAAATCTCTTACTTCTGCATAAGCAAGGCTTTGCTTCTCAGAACACAAAGGATGAAATACTGTTAGAACATTACCCTGTTCTTAGCCATCAAGTGACATGAGGCTGTTCAAAGGGTCTGAATCTGTCTGTGTGTGGCGTTTGCTTATCTAAAACTACTGCAAACGGATGGAGGAGCTGGTTAACTTCTTGTGTGAAAGGTTATTCTGTAGCTGAAATTGCTTTAGGTGGCTCAGCTGTATTTTGTCAATAAAATGTGCCATCAATGGAGGAACAGGCAGTAAAGTAGCTTCTGTGTGCTTGTAAATGGAAAGCACAATCACGTCTGAAGGGCAGCAACAGAGGATTTGGTAGATGCAGTCAGCAATTGTATCATTACAAAGTCCGTTTTCTGGGATTTAGAATTTGAATGTGTTTAATTGCAATGGGCTGATATGATTAATAGCTTGAACGTGATTCTTTTTTATCTGTTTTGACTGCTCTAAAGTGAACTGTGTGATGTGTATGAGTTTCTATGCTAGAGAGTTCAGTGAGGGGAAGAAAATTAATGTGTTCCTAATATATTTTTGTATGTGTTGGGAATACACCCTGTAACATTTCTGTAAAACTATATTGAATGTCTGGGAGAAAGGGGGCCTGGCATGGTACATGATATCAAGTCATTTCTAGCCTAGGTAGATGAGATGGAAAGAAGGATCTTGCCAAGTGATGAACTCATCAACTGCAGCAACTGTTGGTCTTGATTTCTGTCCCAAATTCAAACACATGGGCTAGGTCAATCCTTAGTGTAGTTCTGCTTCCTGAAAGGGTGGTGAGGTAAACTGTTGATAGTAATGCTATAGGCCGACGCATTGTGACTTTTTAAAAGTGTGGTGGTTTGTGGTGTGGTGTTTGTTTTTTTAAAGGCTGAGAAAGGATGGTCTTGAAGGTAAGACACTGGGGATCAAGAGAGCCATATGTGCTTCTTGGTTCTGACACAGACTTTCTGTGTGACCTGGAGCTTTTTTTTTTTTTTAATTTGCCTACTTCCTGCTTGTCCCGTGTATTTAGACTCTATTGACAGGGACCTGCAGGCTTTTTCTGCTTGGTGTTTCCAGCACAGTAAGGCTGGATTGGTTGGGGTCTTCAGATATTAATGTAAAACAAGTGATCTTAATATTTCAACAGGTCTTATCTCTCCACACAAAGCAGGATCCTATTTGTAAAGGATCTTTTATGAAAGTTATTAAAGAACAGCATGCTCTAGCGCATATGGAGGGAAATAGTAAAATATTATCACTTAAAGCTTCCAGATGATCAGCTAGATCATGTTGGCTATTCCAGTCCATGAGTGCTGCAAGGTGTACTTTGCCCGTATTTAAAAATTGAGCTTTGAAATCATAGTGTACCACTAATTCTTCACCAGTGTTTATGAAATTATGTCATTAGTTGATAGAAATATTCAATATACTGTAGCTAGGCCATTTGAAATTTTCTAATGAGTCTGTCCAACAGTACATGTGTGCGTCTTGTACAAAGTAATTCAGGGTCACTCTGGGATGCCATTTAAACAATTCTGCAAAGAATTCTGTGGGACAACATCCCAGGGTCTTGGCCTGCAGCAAAATAAGTGGCTGTTTTTTGCAGCTTTTACCATTTCAAGGCAAGTTTAAAAATGAGCTGAGGCTGCTGCCTTGCTGAGCTGCCATGCAGAGTGCAAAGCTGAGATGATCTTGCCGGACCATTTCTGCAGGAATACAACTGTGCCCAGGCTTTGTTGTGACTGTGGGTCTGTTGTTGATCACTTCTCCCTGCTGTAATTTACTGGTGGGAAGGGGATGGCTTTGTTTGGTCAAAATGGATGTACTTGGTGGTGGGTGGAGATGCTGTTGCCACCTCTGGCTTTATCTGTTCTTCCTGATAATCTCTGCCCTGAGTAGCAGCAATTTTGGTAATATGTGTCAGATGACTTGTTGGTTTAGCCTTTTTTTTAGACTTGGCTCTTTATTGAAGAGTCCTGAACAACAGATGTGCTCTGGGGTGTGTCATCCGAATATGGTGGCTGTCCTCAGTTTGATGTTTTGTTGAGTGCTGTCCTGCCTGATGATATAAAGATGGGATTATGGAAGAGCTGTGTTACCTCATGGCAGGGAGGGGAACAGCTTTGTGAAAGTTGCTGCTGGATCAGCTATCTGTTTAATAACAAACAACTAAAAATAAATATGTGTTTAGGCTAGGGAACTGATTCAAGGAGTATGGAAATCCTAAAACACATCCAAGTTATATTTTTGCATCAACCTCAGGAAATAAACAGATTTGTTCTTTCTAGTTTACATGTGTAGTAAGTTTGTTTTTTTTTTTTTTTTTTGGTCATACAAGCTTTCCGTGATTTTTCTTGTTGTGATAGAGTGTAGGCTTGGTAGCTTAAGGACCAAAAAGATTAATGCATTTGGTTTATATTCATGAAGTACCTAGCAGCCTCAGCCAGAGATCAGGGCTTTTCATATAAGATATTATGCAGGTTTCTAAAAGAATAGTAAAAAGCCCTTCTACCACGCTATGCAGTTTATCAGTTTCCTACAGCTTAAGACCCAGACCGCTTCTGAGAGTGTGTGTTCAATGAAGGTTTAAATTGAATGCAAGTGATATTATGTAGGAATATCAAAAGAAAAACTGCTTTGATGTCAGCACTTTTGACCAATGTAGAATAATTTTTAGCTGTTGTACAAAAGCAGCAGCTAGTTTAGTAATCTGGTGACTACTTGGAAAAAAAGAACACAGTCTAAAGCTGGAGGGGAGAGCTTTGAGTAAGTATTTACTCACTTGCAAGGCAAGAGGTTTAAGAAACATAATGGGAGGGATGGACAGGCTCTCCCAAAATCTTAAATTATATTTTCCTAATCCACAGGATACCACAGGAGTGGTGATAAAATAGGTGTGGTGTAGGAAGAAGAATTGGCATGTTAACTGTAGATGAAGTACTTAATTATCCACTGGAGGAGTGTGTCTAGGAATGTCTGGAGAGCCCAGCATGTTGAATTAGGCTGAATCCAGCAGGCCCTGCAGCACCCTATTGTAACTTAACCCCCAGCGAGGCCATGGTCCTTCCTTTTCTGGCACTTAGACCCATTTGGTATGGGTGGCCTGGCATCTTGCTCTGAGACGGCGCACCTCGTTCCTTTTGGGTTTCAAACAACTTAAAGTAGGGTGCTGTGGAAGGAGGAAGATCTTTAAGGTGGTTCTGCAATTGGAGAAGGAAAGTGAAAATGATGGTCCCATCCAGGAGGTGGAAGAACTGGATTTGGACTTCCCATGCCTGCCTGGATCAAATCCAAAGCCTCCCCCTTTCTAAAGGAGGGTGTTACTCATGCAAGACATGAGCTATTCTATGTTAAATAACGTGTCTAGAAGGTAAATGAAAAAATTCTATTCCTCAGTTGTAAAGGTGTTCAAACCCAGATCTTACTGCTAGTGAAAGACTTGAGCGCTGGCTGGAAGCTATTCTTGGTGACAGTCTTGAGCCTGCATCTTAAACACACTGGAGAAAAGCATTCAAGTGTTTCTTGCCAGAGGGAGCCCAATTCTGGAGCCTGGAAAGAAAGACACTTTGACTTTAGCTGCCTTTGTTTGTTTGTTTGTGTTTTCTCCCATTAGGTAAAATAATAAAACTGGAACTTAGGAAGATCTAAAGTCCAGGGCTTTGAGCATCCTGTGTGAAGGTCCTTGTAGCTCTGTGACTGGGATAACTTGTCTCTGATGTGTGGGAAATCTGTGACCTCTTTGGTCAAGTGAACTTCATTCTTCTAAGTTTGGACAGAAGAGCTGAAGATCTGTCAGATTAACCCTGGGTTGCACTTGGTGAATTGGGATCTCTCACTTCAGAGGGCACATGTACTGCGTGTTGTGTGGAAGAGCCTTGCTGATACCTGTCTGGTTTGCTTGGGAAATGCTTGTTGGCTCAAGCCTCCCAAGTGATGTATGTGGAAGCAGCATATGAAGGCAACTTCTGCTCTCAATTAATTCCTTTTTCATGGTAGTCTTACCTCACACAGTGCCTTAACTGGGGAAAGACCAAACTGTGGAGTTGCATTCCTGTGTTTTGATTTAGCAACAGCTGAAGTAGCTTATGAAAACTCTTAACATCTTATTTTGAATCCTGAGTTCTGTGGAGAGCATGGGAAAGGCTGTGTCAGTGAAGGCGGACCTCACTGGCATTCACAAAGGTAGGCTCTCCTGGTATTGCCAATTTTGTGGCAACTGTGTCATGTTTTTGCTTAGTAAATTGGTAATTTTTCTGACTTTGGCCATATATACCTCTGCTGAAGAGGCACCACTATTGTGTTGTGTTCAAGCTGATGTTCTATACCTGACCCCTCTCTGACCTGGCCAAGAAGCAGAGCTGGGTGGGGACAAGGAAGGAGCTCTGAGTCTCTTCTGGAGTTTGGACTCTCACTGCTCGTCTAAGGGGCAACACAAGGAATTTGATCCATACCCTGTAACAATGTCATCCTGACCCATTGAGTTATATGCTTGTTGAATGTTTTTTCCTCAACTGAAATTTCATGTGAGAACCTAGGCAGGGGCAGACTGTCTTTCTGTGATCCAGAAAGGGATTTTCTAGGTGATTGTGTGGGCAGGTCTTGCTGGTTTTCATTTGGCCTTGGGGGAATACTGTTAAAAAGATGAAATTTTATACTGTGGTGCTCATGAAATAGTGTTGTGGGTGTTTCTGTGTTGTGTTTTGGTTTTTTTTTCCTCTATTGCTGCTCCTGTTGCTCACTTAATTATAAAACCTGGATAAATGTACCTTTTGGTATAAATATTACTAATGTTGGCAGT
Organism: Columba livia; assembly: GCF_036013475.1. Lineage (NCBI taxonomy): Eukaryota > Metazoa > Chordata > Aves > Columbiformes > Columbidae > Columba > Columba livia. The sequence continues at coordinate 12,344,960 of NC_088611.1, read as the reverse complement.
AATTGAAGGTGAAACTGGCAAATGTATCTATCAAGCGATTTCACAAAGTAATCATTTATGAACATAGCTCTATTAATTTGTTTAGTCAGATGCAGAGAAGCAATAAAAGTGATTGACTAAAAACAATTAAAACAGTAAAAGTAAATTGTTGTGTGCATTAAAACCTGCTGAGCCTGTCAGATGAAAATTGTAGGTTTAAATGTGAAAATTAAAGCTATTGATTTTAGCTAGTCTGTCTGTGGCTACCAGAGCCCTAATTTGTTCTAGTTTTCTTAGCTGGAAGTTGCTGAGACAAGAATAAAGATAATCCTAAAACTCATTCCCAAACAGGCATAAGCCTTCAGAAAGTCATATATGATAAATATTTTTGTTTTGGGAAGATGGGAATGTTTTTCGGGAGACTTATTAACTGTCAGTATCTCAACACTGCAGAACTGAATATAAATATTTACCAATAATGGTAACTTATTGTACTTCAAAGAAGGTGAAGAATGAGACATTGACAGGAGAGAAAATACAACATTGATACAAACTAGATTACAGGGCTTCTCACTTAATTTATGTGCATGACTTTATTGTCATTTTCTTTTTATGTTATAGTAAATCTTGCATTCAGTGAACTGTTATTTTTTTAGTATTCCATTAAAACAATAGCACAAACGGAGTGCTATATCTGGACAGGTATTAAGGGATAGTGGTGGGGAATGAGACTCCAGTCTGTGCACAAGGGCTTCAGCTGCACGATGAGGGCTGCTGTCAGGAACCGAATGAGCCAGGGCTTTACACAAGTATTAAATGCGTTGATTTGCCAGCGTTAAGCAATAGGTCATGGTATTATTTCCCCTTTAGACTGTGAAATTTAATATTTGGTGGTTAACTACTTGATCAATAGATAGAGGGGTTTTCGCTTGATGTTTTTTTTTTTTTTCAGTCTTGCTTTGGGGAGCGTAAAGCACATCTTCCAACAGCCTTAGTTTTTTCTCTTTAGGGAGCAGACTCTTAAGGTAAGTTCTATGACTTACAAATACTGTATCAGTCTAGACAAAAAAATTTCCGACCCTTGCATCGTGCTTGCAAGTGAGGGGTGCTGGGGACCCTGCTGCTGCCTGAACAGGGCTGTGGTGGGGAGCAGCAGGTGGCTGGTGTGACAGGGACCAGAGCAGCATTGCGCTGTGATGTGCCCGACCTGGGGTCTGTCAGGCAGGGAAGCTCCCACAGAGGAGCGATAAACTCGGGGCTGACAGGCAGAGCAGCTGATTTGAGGCATGCTGTTTGACATACACCATCAGGACAACTGCAAATCCAGAGTTATGGGGTGTTTGTAGAGCTGGGTGCCTAGGAACAGAGCAGCCAGCAGCAGTCATATATATGTTACTGACATGAACATCAACTACTAAACCGGCCCCTTCTGCCTTCCAGTTTGCTGGGCTGAGAGGGTAAGGGCAGCTTGGAGCAAAGAACTGTGTCCTGTGCACACAGTGTGGGCAAGTGTTTGTCACACCAAGCCATTTGTGGAAGGAACTGACTGGAGAGAACTGACTGTTGGGATGAGAGAAGTGAGAGAGAGAGATGGGGGAAAAATTTAAGTCTTTCTATGTGCATGAGCAGCACAGAGTTCACAGGAAACCCTTATCTCAATAAGAGATTTTTTAAATGAAAAATTCAGGTACTAGGGCTGATTCATTTGAACTCTGTGACACACTTCACAAATTTTTGTGAGTCCGTTCCACCAGCTGAACTCTTTCAACATATACTTGCAGTAGATTACACAACAGAGAATACAAATAACTTGCAGTTACTATACAGCTAGCTGAAGTTCACGTTTGTCAAAATAAGCAGTTCTGTCAGCATGCAGTGGGGTAGGCACGTCAGCAATGGTGCTACTGAAATGCTATCAAAAAGGAATTGGACACCTTTTATTTTTAAGGCAGCTGTTTAGTGTTTTTTGTTTGTGTGTGTTGTGGTGGGGTTTGTTTGTTTTTTAAACCAGTAGCTTCATCATCTTTGTTCAGCAGTAACAGTCATGTTAGTTTTCAGCAGTTTCTGCTGGATCAGAACGTGCTGTTCGAAATCCAGGGGAAGAGCCATGTGCATCTGCTGCCGTATGCCATTTGCAAGTAGATCCTGTCCTGCAGTAAGATGTAAGTCCCACAGCACTGCAGGGGTACGTCACACCATATGTCTGCTCATCATGTGTGAGGGGCTGAGGGAAAGGAGGGGGCCCCACGAGAGGGTTAACTTCTAACAGTTAGAAGGAAGCTGTCAAAAGGGGTGTTAGCTTCTGGGCTCTGATTCAGCAAAGCTCATGAGCATATGCTGAAGTGCTTTGCTGAATCAAGTTCTAGCAGAGAAACCTGTCAAAAGCATTTTACCTCTATCCATGCAACTGTCATGTTGATTGTAAGCCTTCCAGAAACTTATATGCAAAATATATTTTTCTAATAGCTACTCTCAATTTGAAGGAAGATTTTATAATTTATTTCAGTTGTAGACCGCAAATTAAAACCATACTAGTTTTCTCATCTCTGCATTTTAATTTGATACTGCTTTCCTAGAAAATAACAAGAAACCATAAACTTTTTTAGAAATAACATTCAGCTCTTGTGTCATGTTAATGCAACAACCTGTGTCATTAGCATGCTTATAAAAGCATTACCTTGCATCTCCAAGGTAGTCTGCCTCCTAAAATCTCCATTATATTTAGCATGGCCATTACCTCTGAAGAATTTTCAGTGGAAAGGGAGATTGTGAGGAAGACGAAGGGCAATGACTTGCATTGGAGGCCGCTCAGTGAAAACTAAGGTAGAGCCCTTTTCTGGTAGAGCATATTTCCTTTGTTCTGAATTCTTGATGATGGTGCAAGTGATGGCTGGGAAAGGTCATTGAATGGAGATGGAAAGGTAATGCAAAGGGAAAAACAAGCATCATTCTAGTGCACTGTGCAGGTCTCTCTGGATGTACTACAAGTGACAGTTTAGTCCTGAAGTAGCTCTGTCTCATTTTCCACTAAATAATGAAAGGTGCTGCTCAAGCAATGATCCATGTGGATGATTAGGACAAATACATGTTATCACGAATGGATGATGACTTCATGAGTATGCTATAGCAACAAAGTGAAATAGTTAAATTTTATCATCTTACATACGTAGTAGATGTCCTGACTGTGCATTTTTATATAAATAATAATTTATTCACACCAACTTTGTTTTCATCAGTCCTAAAACTCATTGTGTTTTATGTTTAGTATTATCACAGGAAGAAACTATTCCCTTGAGAGCAGAAACCTAGTGAATTTTCACATAAACACTGCACTAGCATTTCCTTCGTTGTAGAGACTGTAGCAGTCAGCAATTCCAATTCTGTTGGGAACCGTAGCCTGGCACCATTATAGCAAATAATTTGAGCAGTTATGTTCCTAAGTACTGTTAGTGACAATACCACACTGAGCCTTTGAGGCAAAGTAGGTTTGGTTTAAGAATGAATGTTTCTTTTCCTATTTATAAATGATGTGACTCAATCAGAACACAGTACATAAATATATGTAAGTAAAGCTTAAGAAAAAAAAATAAAGAAAAATCACCTGCCTGTTTGTAAAGCGAGAAGGAAGGTGGCATATGAAGCTTCCATCTCTGTCAGAAGCAGATCTGTGCGCCCAGCCCAGAGTGTCAGTGAGGTAGGGTGGTATGGATAATGACTATGAGGTAGTGTACTGTTAATATGAATGTTTTAAGGCTTTATGCAAAGGGGAAAGTTCACACTAAGGAAAGTGCTAAACAGTTTTTGATTAAACAAAAAAAAAAACAACCCACAAACAAAAAACTCCATCACAACAACAACACAAAAAAAAAAATCAAATAGACTATGACTTTTGGAAGCATATTATGAAGCAGTGCCATGAAGAAACAGTAAGTCCTAAACATACAGTTCCACTCATGCTGAAGAATTTTTTGAAGAGTGGAGCGGGTCCTAAAAACTAAGTGATGTATACCATGACCCTTAAAGTTTAGTAGCTGGTCTTAACAAACTCTTTTGACATATATGCTGGCAGGCTTTTACATGAGGTTAGCTGTAACTTGCATATTAAAATCAAAGATGAAAGCAGGAACATGCTTTTATTTCTGTCAGTGTGCCATGTGGTATCTGGATTTGTTAGGCTGAAGGTGGGGTTAACAGAGAAGTCATCACAAAGCTACTAAAGTCAAATCTGCACAGGAGGTGGTAGTGTCTTCCCCAGTACCAGACCGCTTTCTCCCACTGTGCTTTGCATAAATGTGTAGTGCTGTGTTTTACTTCATTGTCTTTGGATCTTCTTTTTTGGTCATTTAAATATACTGTGGAGAAGCTCACTTCACACCTGCCTCTTTCTGTAGAGTGAATGCAGTGAGGACTTGCTGGAAAAATGAGACCATTTTGTTGAATTGAGGGTTTTGTCGAAAACCTTACTTAATCGTAGTTTTGGGCATAATTTCAAACAAAATATAAATTGGTCCAGATCTGTTTGAACTAAAGCCCAAATCTGCCTGGAAGATTTGTGAACTTCAGAAAATGCAGTCCAAGTTTTACATGTTACACTGAAATCTAAACTTTCTGCGATGTGGTTACTTTTAGTAAAACTTTGTACAGCTCCAGCGAGACACCTCTTTCAAACATTTAATTTAAAATCTGTGCCATGAGAAGACTTGAACTCCTCCTTTCTACAGCTCTACAGGGAAAAAAATCACTGTGACTGTTGTGTTTGGAATCGTATGTGTGCTTACAGGAGAGATTTGCAGAGGAACAGAGTTTGGTTTACTGCATGATTGGGGGAAGAAAATATTTGTAAAGTATTCCAGTCCTAATTTCACATGTGTTTTAGGGAGTAACTATAGCACTACCAAGAGAGAAAATATAATAGGACATAGCATTTCAAGAAATGAAGAGCTGTGTTTATTGTGGAGGAATGCCGGCGGTCTGGGTGTCTTCCATAAGAATGTGAAGTAATGAAATATAACTGATGTTTGCAGCAAGTTCTGCAGTTGTGCAGTGCTTCCACAGGGGAGAAGATGTAGAATTAACTCCAAGTTTAATGCAAGTGTTCCCATGGATGTCACTGGCTTTGGGATTTCACCTGACTTCTCTGAGGATCTTGTAATGATGATGTGCTGGAACCTTGTCAGTCTTCTGAGGTTCTGACAGATGTGTTGTGGCAAAGATATTTGTGGGGGTTTAAGGCCCTGACTCTATAGCTTAGACACATCTACATTGGCTTTCAATTGATCTCCCTGGCTGCAGTGGATTTAATTATGCTTGTTTAATGCAGGTACTTGATTCCCATCCTGATTCTCCACCTTACTCCAATGATTTGTTTAGTGATTTAATTAGAGAGGATGACCACTGAGGTTTTATTGCTAGAGGTTGAATTGGTGAGAAATTTTGCTGATGAGGCTCCTAAAGCATTGGATGTCCTAGAAGTGAAACAACATGGTATTGTATAAGCACAGCAAAGTTGTTTGGGCATGGTCATGTAAGAGATGTTCTGCTGTGTGACCAATGAAGTTTGTCTTTTGGGGGTAAAGAGGGGCAGGAAGCTCAGTAATGAAACCTACCCTGAATCTGTTCCGTAGCAGGTTTTTTTTTTTGTTCAGCATGTTATTTTGCTGCCGCCTTTTTTGTTTGTTTGTTTGTTAAGAAATTGCTTGACTTGGTTGAACCATTTGGTTGCTAACACTACATTCATTTGATGGAATTATTCTTCAGTAAGTACCTGGTAAAAGCAGTGACATTTGTCAGCGGTTCTTGAGTCACTTGTCTAATATTTTATTTGATACATGAGAAACATATGATACGAAGTCTGAAAGGGTATGGAAGATTCCACTCCCTTGGTAAGATGTGGCCTTGAACTTGTAAAGAGCAGTTTGTTTAACCATTTTATAAGGAAAGCTCAAATACAGAAAGACATATTGTCAAACAATATCTCTCTGGTTTTGGCTAGCTAGTTATTTTTGTTTCTTTCTGGCTAATACTGGAAAAATAATTATTTTATAGACTGGTTTTATTTTTTAATTCCAATCCAGGAATACTTTAGGTTTGCTGATACTAATTTGTTCTTCTAACTATCCTACACATTGTACATGAGCTTTTATTTTTAAATATTTTTGCAGTCGTAAGTTTGGACAAAAAAAGTGCTTTTGTTTGCTTAATGAAGTTGGCTTTATGGATCCATATAACATCAGTGCCTTAATTACTACAAATGGATAATAAACACTTCCCTATGTATGAGAATGGGAAGCACACAGTGTGACTGTCATTAGGAACAATTGGATTTTCTCGTGATAAGTTGGTAAAAAATGTAAATACTACAAATAACTGCCTGAGGGCATGTTAGATAACTGCCAGGAACCATGCAGCAAACCTCATTTTTACAGAAATTGCTTCCTCTATTGGAGTTGAATACAGAAGAAACTGAATGCTCATTCATGTAAAAGTTGGAATATTTTTTACATTCGTTGTCAACATTTTGCATTAAGGTGTCTGATATATAGTTTTCGTGTATTACTGGAAAGAGCTAAATGTTGGCAAAGGGGTGGTTAGTATCTGGTTTTTCCTCATAAGACACAACTCCTTGGCTTTAGGCAATTAAACCAACCACGTGTTCCATGGAATATAGTCAAAAAAGTCATCTTGCTCTTCCCAAGTGAAGCAGCTTGTAGGAAGTCTCTTGTGATCAACAGAGAAAAGGAAAGTTGGTCTTTGCATTTCACAGGCTCTTGAATAGACAAACCAAACTCTTTGGGGGTGGGTGGGTACATGACCAGCCAAGATGCTAGTTCTTCAAATGAGTTGGTAGAAGCTGAATATCACACTGCTTTTGTTTTCAAGGAATGTAAACAGTTCTGTTTAGGGAACAAAATGAAAAGTTTAGTTTAGTAAACATGACCCTTTGATTAGGGAATTGTTTTAAATGATTCAAGAACAGGATTCCCTATTAGAATCTATTGGATCTAATAGAGTTCCTGTCTTTCTAGATCTGTATGGGTGCTGTGAAGATCTACTCTTGATCTCTCATTGCTCTTTTCCCGCATTCCAAAGGCGTAACTTCTCCAGCATGGCCCCGAAGGGCCAACACTGACCTTTGAGAACTTCGGAGCTGTAGAAAAAATGGATAAAACGAACATAGGGCTGTTAAAGCCACTATACTACTCATGGATTCCTTATCAATATGTAGGAAATTTCAACCTTGCTGAAGCCTTTGTTCACTGAAAGCAGGGTCCTGTCCGAAATGCACAGGAGAAAAGGAGCAAGATAGCACAGTGCTTGTGGTTAAAATCTTGGGTGTGATTTGGGGTGTATTTGCTCTGACACACCAGCAGGTGCTAAGGGGAGTGCTAGGCAACACCATCCCTATGTCCAAAGGCACAGACGTGTTGCTTCAGTCTTGTGTTAATTGCTGTAGATGTCAGTTTATGGTGTTGTACTGGCGTTGGAATAGTTTTGTGCTTTGTTGCTCAGGTCTCTGCTGTCCTTGGGATATAGTTTGCCTTTTTTTCATTTGTCAATGTGATGAGCAGGTTGCCTTGAGGACTATGGTGAATGCAAAGTCTGCTCTGGGAATAGTTGCACTTTGCTCTGTTCTTGCATTGCATTGTGAATCTTCATTTTGTAGAAAGCTGCCATGCCATAAATTGAGAAGAAGGCAGTACAAGATAAATTAGCTGTACCATCTTTTATGTGGAAGACTTTATGATGTATTCTTCCCTGTACAAGACTCACATCATACCTACCTCTTACAATGAAGACTGGTGAATAATGGCTTAGGCAAGCAATAAATACATAATGCAATGCCACCTTTGAACCTTGTTGTATGTGTGTAGGTCAAAGATTATAAGGGTTGTAGTAATGATTTATACTTTCAGTCTCTTGGTATTCTTTAGGCCATCTTTGATTGTCTGTTAGTATGACTTCAATTATTTTGTTATTCTATTTATTTTGAGGAGGCCACTATGATCCTTTTGATACTACTATGAAGTACTTTTTTTTCTGAATATGAAACAGCTCAAACTTTGTGTTCAATGTACACCAACTTACTGTGTTCAATAAGGCAAGCATATTCAGAAAAATGAATAAATATATCTATGCAAGTGTTTATATTCAAGACTAAAAATTTGTTAAAGAGAGAACTTGATTTATTATTGGTAGTAGGCTTAGCAATTGTCTATCTCCTAGCAAATAATATAAACTTCCTAATTGCTGCAGAACAACAATTACATGAATACATCTTGACAGCTTCTCTATTAATTAATCTCACACTGGTTCATTTGGAAATTTAAGCTTAACTGATGAATGATGACTGTATCTTGGAGCTTCCGAGCTTAGTGTTCTTTGATGTTAAAAGTGCATCAATCAACCCTTAAGCAGAACTTGACAAAATAATTTGGTAATGGCAGATGCTTGTTTTCACATCTCTGGCTTATGCTGATCCTTTGCTGTACCTGAGGTGAAGCTCACCTGGGTTATGGTGAAGAGCTTTCTGACTTGATGAAAGCGAATGTTGTGATCAGTTCCACTCTTTCCTGTTATGCCGTTTGGCTTGCAGGAACTTTGTTGCAAATAAAAGAAAATTGTTCACAGTACTTCAGAGTAGCAGTTTTCATACAAAGCTATGTTCTTATTCTCGCCCTTTCAGGCTGAGCAGCCAGGTTTAGTGATGAGTGAGTGTGTTCTGTCTGCTGCTGCAAAACCAGCCCCACAACCTCTGCTCCAATACTGCAGATGGGTTGACTTCCCTTCTTGGTTGTTTCCTATGCTCTGCAATTTGAAGCTAATTATTTTGCGGAGCAGTGGGTGCTCTTGCCTGCCTTTATTTCTTGAAAGACTGCTCAGCATTTAGCTTTCATGATGTGCCTTGTGCTGATATTTGGCAGGCTTGTTTTGTGTTCTGGAGTCCCAAGGACACCTCAAGTAAGTTCTCTCTTGGAAGAAGTTAGCTTTGTGGTGTGTATAATCAAACAGTGATGCAGCAGCCAAGAAAATCTATGTATTCTTTTTCTTCACTGGTATGCTCTTAGAAGTTTGTCACTTGAGAGGTGAAAGAGATATAATCCCTTCCCTCTTTTTTCAGTTTGTGTGTGTCAAGTGTGTGTTTCCACAAATGTGCATTCACCTTGTGTTACTGAAAATCTCGGGCTTTATCTCATTAGGCTTTTATCTGGTAGCTGATAATCCCTGGAATGAAGGGGGTGCTGCTGGCTGTGGTGGGGATTGTGCAGTACGCACAGCCTGAATGTGCCGAGGGGGTGGATGGCACAAAGGGCAGCCAGGCTGCTGGCCTGGCACTGCCGTACTGGGGTGGTATTGGCACATCATATCTTCAGTACCAATTCAAGTTTTTAACCTGCTGCCTCTAAAAAACATGACCGGAAGATATGAAAGCCATGTTGTTGTTTGTTATCACTGATACTTTAATCTACTAATAGCTATATTAACTTTTGCTTTCTGTTTCAGTTCTAATCATCTGTATAATCCTGTTAACTGTCTGGGAGCTCAAGCATGGCCCGTCAGAAGAAAACCTTAGAACAACAACAGTCAAATGTAAGTAATACTGAACATACACAGTTAACAGTCAAGTGTAATTGCAAGGAATAGTGTTTGGAATAGATGACTATTCTCCAGCCCCAGGGCATTGTGGCAGATGCAACATAAGGTTTAATAAACTATAGGTCCCTGTTGCCAGTGTTACTATATAAGAGTAATAATAACACTGAGAGTGAAAACATCCATCAAAAGCTGACAAAACTGACACAGATTATACATATGCACATGCATATACTAAAGATGCTACTTGAATCTGATGGAACTGCTAATAAAAATTCTTTCGTGATCTTAACGAAACATCATTTTGTGCTTGTTACTCCTTTCATGTGAGGTTATTTTTGAGAAACAATCATTTGAGCATTGTTGGAAAAGGTGCTTGTAGTTACAAAAGTAAATAGCAATATGTTGCCTGATAAATCATAGGTACAATAGCTCTATTCAGAGATGAGCTTATAGCTAAACTTAAAACTTTAAATATATTGAATATACACACTTATGAACACAGGGGCTGTGTCTTTCTTGCTGTTTATTCCACCAAGAAGCCCTGCTAGACAAATGACTGGTTTCCTCTCTGTTTCCTCTTGGTTTCCTCTTTTTTTTCTGTATTATGTTTTTCTTTAAAAAAGTCCCAAAACAAATACCAAGGAGGAGATTTCTTTGAGCTGAACTGGCTGTTGCTGCGTTAGTCCCATGAGTATCCCATTCAACGGGCTGACCTCTTTATTGGAGCTGGCAACATTGCCTACAGGATACAGCTCTGATTTATGATTTAGGCAGGCATGACAGCTTTGGCAGTAGCCTGATGGGCCATGTCATCCTTCTTCCTTCTCTAGAATACTTATTGAAATAATGTTGTAAAATACACTGGTGAAAACAAATATGGGTATGAGTGGGTGAGGGGAAGCTGTACATGTAATTTAATTTTTATGGCAAGACCAAATAAGTGCCAGTGTCCTGTTCTCTCATGTCATCAAACATGCTGGCTGTAGTCTGTGTATTTAGGGGCTTCCTCTTGTGTGATCTGCCAATTCAGAGCAAAACAAGCATGAGCTTTTCCAGAGCAGTTCTGAACACCCATCTTCCTGCTGATGGTTGTGGGAGATCCAAGCAGACTGAGTGCTAGTGTGCCTGTGCCCTGTCAAAGCTGGTTGAGAGTGGGATTAGTTTAGCTGGGCTTTTATTATTGCAGAAAAATTGCACTTAATTTTCAAACAAACATCCTATTTGCACTCAAATGCAAATACTAACATTTCTATAAATCTGTTGCAGGTGCTTAAATTTGGCATCTGTTCCAGTGGAGTTAATAACACAAGTAAAATAAAACCTAGCCATGAGGCTTGCTTATTATTACCTTAGAGACTCGGTTTGTTCCTTTGAAAATGTATGCTAATGGTAAGGTATTCAATAAACTTTCACTTTTCTTCTGCATAAAACGTGTGGCTACTGCAGCATTTAGGTTTTGACCTTCCAAAGTAATACCTTGGAGAATATTAGTGATGTACATCCCTTTGGGGAGACCTAGGCAGGGAGAGGGACCCTCTGAAATTAGTCTCTGGATACAGCTGTTCAGATTTCTGAGGCCCCTACTCTGGCAGTGTTCAGAAGCTTGGCTCTGTTTCTCAGCCTTTCGTTGTGCTTATTGAGCATTGGCAACTATGTAGAAATGCTTATTAATTGTTATCATTGTATGAAGTTTTATCACCAACTCAGGAAGGTAATACACAGGCCATAGTAGAGATCATGTTTGCTGAAGCTAATACTAAGTGTGTTCTTTCTGTATCTTATTAGATATGGTTGTAGCTGATGATGAATAAAAAGTGTCAGTTTTTGCTTTTTTTTTTTCCCTCCCCAAATGTGTGATATAGTCACAGTTTCCAAAGAGGAGGGATTTGTTTATGTTGCTTTTCCCTGCCACAAGAGCTAATATATTAAACATTTTCCCAAAGGATAGCTGTGATCTTTAATTAACTTTTTTCCCATGGGCCTATAATATAGCATTATATGATATTTGGTCAGTACCCTGTTCTTCTGCCCTTGTGTAGGACTTATTGGCTCTCATTTCCTGGGGGAGTATTATGAGTGCAGACACGAAGAATGCATCAAATGAAAAGTTAATTGTGTTTAAGCTGTGGATGAGAGGGAAACAGTATTGAAACTTCCATTCTGTTGTGCCTCTATAGTAAGAAAAGCTAAATATACAGTTTCCTAGGCCACTAACCCAGGAAAGCAGGGGAGAAAAGCTTAGCTCGGTCACAGAAAAGACAAAATATAGAATATGCAAGCAGCTAAAGAAAACTTTGAAAGCTGGTTACAGGATGATGGAGGTAAGAACACACCAGTATTCAGTGATTGCTTCCTCAGGAAGGATAAAATCCTGTCTGCTTCCCGAAAGGTGCAGTGGTTCTTCCATTGTACATAAAAGCAGCAATGAGGGGTGGAACAGGGGAACTTAGCCCTTTACAGGTTCATCATAAATCAGTGTATTTGATGTCAGGCTCTGGGCAGCTTCATGCTGAAGCCTTGGCTGGCATGAGTTCTTTTAAGGGTAAGCCAAATGAGGCACATCTGAGACTGGATTGTGAGCTACTTTCAGCAGTTCTGAATGCCCCAGACCCAGCTACATGGCTTACTCGTGCAAAATCTGTGTTGTGCAAGGACATGTGTTCCCAAGTGGGTGATAACCTGAGAAATAGCAGCTGTTTCAGAGCAGGATTTCCAATATCCTTCTCATTTGAGATGTCCCTATTGCTTATGAGACATTTTCATTGGAAAAGCTCCAACTGTCAGCAGCAATTTACCCAGCAAGGGTCTGTTATTTTCTACCCTAATATGGTTAATGGGGCTTTATAGAAGCAGGTCTTCAGATGTGTGCTTGATCTGTGGAAGAGCATTTCCCTCTGTGGTTTCAGTAAGATAGTTCTAGAATTTAATTTTGGGGTTTAAGGTTTTATATGAACTAAAATGTAGTGAGAATTGCTGGATCCAAAAGGTATGTTGCTTCTGATTTAGTTCTCTGCATTCTACTCAAAACACTTGAAGTCTGTCTTAGTGTTGGAATTTCAGGACAGTGTTAATCCAAGTTTCTTTTATACTCGACCATAATTTACTCAAATTCATAAACCAGAGATATTATGGCCCGAGTATGAGGTTTGTAACTTCAGTGAAAACAGATTATGTTTGTCTAGAATTTATCACAAGCTTTGTGTGGTCATATTTCAGGTTTGAAAGGTGGAGGCCAGCTGCAGAGACAGAGCTTGGCTAACTTCTAGTAAATGGAGATTGGAGTGTGGGAGAAGGTGGGGAAGATGGTCCAAAGTGTTGCTGTGTGATAATTTACTTGAAATTTGGTTTGAATATCACTGCAGTCTGTAGAGTGCACAGACTAGCATTCGTTGAGTAAGAGTATCTTTAAGACCCTTCCCTGTAGTGAGCATGTGTGTTCTTGTAAATCAAAATTATTAACTGGTGTGCTGGGATCTGATGTGCCAACTGCACATGGCAAGCTACATCACCATTGGGGCTTTACAGCTTTTAGATGCTTCTAACCTCTAGAGATCTTCGTTGAGGTTTTGTTATACTGTTTATACACTTGATTAAAAAAATCAGCCCCTGTACCATTAGTTTAGTCTAATCTACTGTCCAGATTCTGCAAATACCTGCATGTTCTTACCTTTATTAATAAGAGTAATTTTGGTGGAAGTGAGATTGTCATAAAAGAAAACTTCAGCATAACCGGGAAGCAAGTGGATTGAGGAGTACTTCTACATGCCACAATGTTGTTGCTGCCAGGCCAATACTGACGATGCTGCTGTTTAAGCAAACCAGATTATTAGTAAATGTGTTCAGTTGTTGGCAGGTGACATACCTTGTTACAGAGAACCTGAGAAGTTATGCCCTGTATTCCCTTCATATCTATGTATACTGATCACTTGGAATTTTACTATCAATGTGATATGACAGGATGTGACTGACAGTTGTTAACACTGAAAACAATCATTGCTCCAGAATCTTGATTGGCAAACCAGCTAAATGCAAGTAGTTTTCTGAAAGCAGCCTTGTGGAAGGGATCTTAAAGTGGGGGGGAAGGGAGGTAGTATTTAGCTTTTTAATATACAGGACTTCTCACTTGCATCAGTGTGCTTTTTTAAAAAAAATGCGCAGATAAAGTAGAGAAATGCATTAAGGCTTCTTTCTCTTCTTAGAGAATGGTTTTATTAAGAATGCAGGCACACAGATGCTGCTGTGTCTGACTGGAACGCTTATGTCCATAATGAAAGAACAAGGTGATTGGACCAAGGCACCCAGGCTGTTTGTGCAGAACACATTTAAATTGATTTAGCAATGGTATTTTTCATTTATATTGACTAAGTTAGTATTTTTTTTTAATATTTATCATGTGATAGGCTTTTCTCTGAAGTTGAGCCTTATGCAAACTGCTATTTTTAACAATTTATTTGCATGTTGTTTTTCTGTATAGCCTAAACAAGAATATAAAATTGCTGCTGCACTTTAATCTTGGTGACAGCACATTATAAAAAAAAATCTTCTGATATGAGACATCATTAACTGTGATAAAAATAGTTGGAAGTGGTTTGATGAGGAGCTATAAAGAGGCATTTTTAACTGCCTTCTCAACCTTTAGTTCTTTTAACAGGACACTGTTAGATTGAGTTACACTGATACTAAATTTCAATAGGTACTTTCAGGTAGAATTAAATAAAGATGATGACAGTTTATGTTCATTCATGGAGAGATCTTGAAAGATAAAAGAGGAATCTTTTAATTTTGAACAGGATTATTTTCTTATGTAGATAAAGGAGATGCACTTGTGATGAGTGCGGTTCTGCATGGATGATGGTGAGGGAAGAATCCTACACATTGATTTGTGATGATCTGTAACTTATGACACTGATTCAATATCTGGTCTTTCTCAATTCTTATATGGAAACACAGGCTACTGGTGTAAGTGTAAGCTGTAAATACTGTGATAGATGAGTTCAGTACTAACTAGATTTGTACCTGTCTACCAGCTGGATGTCACAAGTGCCATAGAAGCTGTCCCTGAAGGAGCTTTAGTTAGAATGTCGTATCATCTGTACCGGGCAAACACTTAGCAATATCAGAGATCAGAGCTAGGTCATAATTTGGTTTAGCTGCATGTGATAGGTGTATCTATGAAGTAAGTAAGAAAGAAAATTTGTGTACCCGTGCTTAAAAAAGAAAGAAGCAAGTTGTTTCAGTTTCATTGGTAGTGGTGGGGAGGCAAAGGAACAATTGTGTTTTTTGACTGTTACCACTGCAGAACCCATCCAAATGTAAAGTAAATGTCTTTGTTAAAGGATCATATGTTGAGTTATACAGGCCGTCTTTGCTAGAGCTGTCACTAGAGCAAATCCACCTGTCACCAAGGCAGTTTTGTTGATCAATCTTTAACACTTTGCAGAGTTTGCTAGTGGCCAATGTTAAAATCCCAGTGGAGATTAATTATTAAATATGTTCCCTCCCTTACTGGAGATTTATAGCCCTTTGTGGGAGAACATCCAGGTCTTTGGAGGATGGTATGATGCCAAGTGTCAGTTCTGTTAAGATCCATTACAAGACGAAGATTCATGCTGTGGTGCAAATGGTACTTGAAGTCTCCTGCTACATATGGGCCTGTCTGTAGCTAAATCTCCCTCTGGAGACTGGCAGCTCAGTTGCTTCTCTCTTGATGCAGCTTGTTCCATCTGTCACTGATGCTTCAGCACTTAAGTGACACAACTGAAATAATAAAGGCCTTCAATCTATTCTGGCCAGTTTAGAATTAATCAGAACTCTTCTGGCTTCTAAATTTAGGACCTACCTGAAAATAATAATAGCTGTGGAGAAAGGATCTGTCCTCTACTAGGAGCCTTTGAGTACTAAACTTGGTATAAAATAGTGCTCTGAAGGCAGCAGGGCTGTCACCAGTACATAAAGGAGTTTGTATGTGGGTCTTTATATAGATTTCCCAAGATTTTGAATTTCAAGGGGAATTTAAAGCATCTGAATCTTTCATTATCTCAGCTCTGGTAAAATATGAAGGCTTTTATGCTGTGGCACAGTGCTATTTTATTATAATTTATTTTTCAGCAGGCCTCAGGAAGCAGAGGAATTACTTTCAAACAGTCTAATTTATGGTGCAATATTTATATAGGACTGATTCACAAGTAATTAGGTATCTGTGCTTGTATTGAATTTCCTTTTAAAGAGCAATAACTTAAATCTAAAGAAAACGCTGTGGAGTTTCACCCATTCCAAAGTCTGAAAGTGTTTGTTTTACAAAGTAAAAAATGGATGACATTTATTTCCCTGCATGTAAAATAATAAAGAAACCTATGCCTTTTTGGATATAGAGCAACATAGGTTCACATATTTAATGTCTAGCAGTCACCACGTCCCACTGCATTGTTGATGTTCTCAACTACATTAGTTGGTGCCTCTATGAGAAGCTGAACTCCCTAGAAAAAATGAGTTTGGAGTTCCTTAGATCTTGCCCTGGAAATTTTCTTCCCTCCGAGCTACAAACTCCGCACACCTCTCATGCAAATGCTTTGTACTTGACAGACATGCCCTAAAAATGGCCAAGTGAAAGCAACTGGGGTTTTTAAAGAAGCTATTGAAGAGCAGAAGTGGGATGAGTGAGGAATGAGCAGAGGAAAAATTTGTGCTACAGAGGTCTATAGGAAAAAAATCTTGAATTAATTTTGGTACATCCAGAGTAATCCAGAAATAATGGTATTTGCCATTGTATGTACTACACATTAAAGAACAGAAAAACAGTAGTGAGTGTTTCTTTCTTTGTTATCCTTCATGATGGCTTTGCCTTGGTTCCCTCTTCAGTTTTTTGTGTCAGAGGAAAGGAATACAGGCAAATGAGGGCGTTTTCTGAATATAGTATATTGTGCCATCAGGCAATACCACGTTCCTGTGTCAGTGGTGTGTGCTATTGGCTTTTACCCTTTGAACAGGTGAAAAGCAGCTGGATTGTTTGTAGTCTGTACTGAAAATTACTTGGTAATATTGTGTTTAATAAATGCAAGGAAAAAACTTCATCCTTCTGAAATGGAAGGCAAAACCTTTTGTCTTAGTAGCCTATTCTTAACTGCTTCTTTTTCACCTTCTTTAATATTGTTTCTTTCATATTGTTTTAAGTCTCCAGGTTCTTTTTGGCCCCTTCTCTGTTGAAAGGTGGTTCCCAGGTACACAAGTATTTGAATAAAGAGACTGGAGAAACTTTTGTAACTGCACCATCTGCTCACACTTAACAGGAGAATTCAGTGCTCATATAGAAATTCTAGAGCTAAGAATACCTGTTTGAATTATTATAATGGTTTAGAAACCTGTGGAGAATTTCATGTGTCGTTTTGAGCAATTGTGTACCTGGCAAATCTGCCGATGGCAGAGCCTGATGTTCTGAAGCACCTGCTGCTCTTTGGCCATGTGTGTGCCTTAGGTGCTGATGAGCACAGCCTTTGGTTTTGTTGTGAGGAAGCTGGAATGTGAAGTTCCCAGCTATTTGTGGAGCTGTCTATTAGGAAGCAAAGAGAACTTAGTGCTTTCACTTCTGCCTTAAAGATTTCAGTGAACAGGAAAATAGTATTTTGCATCTGAACTTTGAGATTTTTAAAAGCCACATTGTTATGGCATGACTTTGGGCTTCTAGCATTAGAATGGAATGGAGGAGTGATATCTAGAAGACAGGTCTTTAAATAGTCACTTGCCTAGCAATTGTATTGCTTGGTACCAAGTGAAAGACTGTGATTCAAGTCCCTGCTTGAATTAATATTTAATATGAGTTTTTAGAAAAGAGAGCTGAGGGGAGAGAAACCCTTGTGCTTGACTAGGACCTAAGAGAATAATCACTTGGCTGGTGGATAACAATGGAAGTATTCTACAACTGAAGTTAGTCTCCCTGGACTAAGGAAAATACTTCCCATACATTTGCATGACTCTTGGATCAGAGGCATTATGCCATTTGTGAGAAGACTTATACCATTGAAATCATTAGGCTTTCAGTAGAAATGTCTCAACCAAACTGTTTCACTGGTCGGAAGCCACTTAGCTGCAAAATTCTTATCTGAGTCTGTAAAGAAAACAGTAGTGATGTTACTAAGAAGAAATCTTAATAGTCTGAGACAAAATTTTTGTCCATTTAGATGCTTCTCTAGTTTTAGTTTAATGGTTCTTATCTGTCTGTTTTCCTGTTGCTGTCACTGGCTGCATTTGCCATTTTTATAGTGCTTCACACTCTTATAATTCTGATAATTGTTCCCCAAGATCAGATAAAAGGTGAGAACAAAACATGGTATTCAATTCTTTCATTAGGGGCAAATCCTAATCAAACACTAACTGAAATGGTTGCATCTGGTGTTAGAAATGTGGTTCTTGGAAGCAAAGAGTTTAAGGATTTGTCAGGCATGATGGGGAGGTGTAATACTAATGGTGGGTAAAACCAATCGAACAAAAAAGGAGGAAATATGTGGAATTTAGGGGGAGACAGACTTATTTGGGGTGGTTTTATGGTTCATCTGGACTTACATGTGTTGAGGGTCTGCTGTCTGCTACCCACAGTGCTGATGAGTGCATAATTACACATAAAGGCATCCTGTAGGCATCTGAGATAACATTCTTGCTGCTGTTATTTAATGCTGGGGAAAGCTTTACTCAGCAAGAGGTTCCTTATTAGCATGTTTTACTTAATTTGTTCTTTGTTATCCATTTGCTGTCCTGCAATTACTCCTGCAAATTGTAGCTCAGAATTTGCTAAAAGCATCTATTGCTATAAACAATCTATATATGGAAAGCTAGGACAACTAGCACAGAAGCAACACAAGCTCATGTGAATGCTGAAATAAAATTTCAAATAGTGTCTGGCTTTCACAATTTCCTTTCTGATCACATTAGCTAACTCCATGTCTCTTAGTATATTTTTGTTAATTTCAGTAATGTATTGAGTGAAAATCAATTTACTAAGTATCTTCAGTCCTCAAGTATGAAATCGAAGTTCACTGTATTCCAAATCCAGCCTTGCATATTACCAACTTACAGGTGAAATATTCACTAGTACTTGCGTTATACTGACTTTTAGATTTAGTCTTTTAACTGTCAAATTACTCCTGAAAAAGAGTTTAAATTCCCAAGCTACTGAAATCATTTTGCATGCTATTTCTTTTTGAGCGTCAGTTCAAACCTCTCCATTAAATGCTGTAGAACACTTGAGATCTGGACAGCACTGTCAATGGATACCTCTTCCCTTCCATGATCATATTAAGAATACAGGCAGAATGAAGATTGATTCTCAAAAGTGCTTGAGATAATCAAATCCCCAACTCTTACTGAATTTCAGGGGTACTCAAAGCAATAAGGTATTGGGAAAAACATGATCTGTCACTAATTACTATGGTCTTACTGATGGCTCAGTTGCTATTTAACAAATTCAGCCACGTTAGAATACATACTGGTGTTGAAAAAACTTTGCCTCAGTAAAGTTGCATTGTAGCTGTCTGTAGGAATGTCATTGAGGTAAGACAGAAGGTCTGGGTTTCAGTCATGGCATGATGATTCTATGTCTTAATAGCGTTTTTGGTTAAATGGTATGTTCTATCATCAATTTCATAGTGCTGTGTTTTGTAACATAAAAGATTTTTGAACGCTTAGCCAACACAAATACAAGATTAGTTTAGAAAGGCCATGATGGGGTAAAACAGACTGAGCTGTGTAAGATAATAGATTTATGAAAACAGACATGTTTTATATATATAAATTAAGGGAAGAAATAAGAATAATGGAGAATGACCCACACTGTCTCAATCAAAATAAGGAAACAATGTCATCTATGACAATGTTTAATTAAAGGGAAATGGAGAAGAAAAGAAGAACAAGCAAAGGTTTTGCCTGCTTAAATTGGCACTGGCAGACATGTGTTCTCTTTTTCTTCAAAGGACCACACATTGACTGAAGAGTGCTCAAGTGTGCTCCATGTAATTTGGCTTGAGGTTCCAGTGAGAACCCTTCTAATTGTGGATATTGGGCTTAGTGGGCTAAACTAAAGGGTGATACTTATCGGGAATTAGGGGTATTGGAGTACATGAGGCTGGAAAACTAGCTTCTCAAAATGGGCACAGAGCTGAGTTTTCCTACTAGGTATATGCATGCTGTTCCATTTCTGGCACTGCTGACAATGCAGGGTCAACTTCTCATCTGTTATCTGAACAGGAGAATGGAGGATTTCTGTTCCTTACAGAATCGTTCTGTCTTGTGAATTAAATTCTGTGGAATCAGGGGTTGCACAAAATACAGTTATTGAATTTGCAGCGTCCAAAGCTGTTCCATGAAGGTGAAATTGCACAAAGGTTCACATAAAGTCCTGGGGAAGGAGAGCAACTAGAAAAAATGGACATTAGCTTCAGAACAAACAGAAACTACAGCAGACACTTGGTCTTCTGCAAAAGAAGAGCTTTTATATGTCAGGGTTTTCCAGTAGGTGAATGGAAACATTCAACGTGTGCACATGCAGGAGGTGATCATGGCAGTTAGGAGAATGAGGTTGATGGTTTTATAGCTTTGTGTTTCTGTTAACGTTTTTTTCCTAGTTGTTTCCCACTTTTTGCTGGACTGCTTGCCAAAGGTGCTGCCAGAGTAGAGTTATTAAGATGAGATCACCAGTACAGCATTTTGTAGAGAGAATGGGCAGAGTGAGAGGTGTCTATTAATACCTGCCCATCAGCAGGTACTTAGCTGTGGTGTGTGTTTTGCTGCCTTCATGGCTCTGCTCAGGATCTTGGATAAGTCAGGCTTCTTTGAACAATCAATGTTCTTTGAGATGTAACATCACAGTACTTATCTTCAATTACCTGTGGATTTCTCTTGAACCAAGGTACTTGGCTGATATCTGATTTCATTTTCTTGGTAGTTCAATATAGAGCACTTCTTGTGTCAGTTCAGAGGTCTGTGAGTGCTTACCAGTTTATGTCCTTGCTGCTGTCTTTGAGTGTGTTGTTTCTTACCCTTTTGCTCTTTGGCAGCCTTTATGGGTCCTTCATTTTGGCAGAGGCAACCACATGTGTGACTTCTGCTGTTAGTTCTTCTTCTCTGATTGATATGGGAAAGTTAAAGAAATCTGCTTTAACTGCAGTATTCTTAACATAGATTGCATGTACTGTCTACAGTCTCTCTGCTTTATGGGGTTAACAGTGAGGTCTTAATGGTATATCTCAGTTTTTATGAAGACTTTATTAATAACTGTTCATCACAGAGTCTGACATACCTGTGCTACACAGCCAAAGCACCCTTGCCCATCAACCTCTGCATTAAGCTGATAACTTCTCTTTGAAGTAATGTGGGTCGCATCAATGTACCTGTAGAATTAGTACATGACCTTGTCTGAGGAGCACTGGTAAAGGTGAGTGGCACAGCAAAGTGGCTCAACTAAAGCAAAGTGTGAGAAGTGTGAGTCATATTCATCTTTTTTGTGTGTATGGTCTAGTCTCTATTTCTGCTGTAAGAAGTACCACCAAGATTGCTCACCTCATGTTTGAAGTACTAGCTGTTAAGACTTGTGATGCACCTGATTTTTGCAATTATCTGTTCCACAGAAAAGTGCAGATCAAATGATGATTGCTGGTCTAAGAAAGGCGGTGTCCAGCTGTACAGAGCTATAAACATGTATGACAAAAATTACAGCCTTCTAGAAAAATGAAAATAAATTTGTATCTCATCCAAAAGAGTGCCTTTCTGTTGCAAAAAAAAATGTGGTGACTTCTCTTCAGTTGATACTGGTATGCTACTAAAATGGTCAATCATGTGAGGAAACACGTTTATACTATGCAGATAATTAAATATTGAAACAATCAGGTGATATGGTTGCTTGAAGGTTTTAGATCAAGACTGAAGTTTTTCCAAATAATATGCTATAGCTTGGCTGGAAGTTCTTTGTAATGGACTAACACATGGCAACAGCAGTCCTATTGATTTTTGGCTATGTGAATGTAACACCTCAATATAGCTATAGAGTTATAAATTGTCAGTGTATAATATCTTGTGTTTAAATAAAAAGCAATTCACGTTTTGATTCCAGCACAGATATACCATATAAGCAGTGATATATTTTTTCATGCCTGGTACATTATCTTTGTGACTCTGCCATATGAGATGTACATGAATAATATAACTCAAGACTACAGAAGATATAGCACTTCTTGATGGAGAATTGCATAAGAATTTTCCATTGTCTGTCTTGAATAATATATAACTTAACCATTCAGTTGATGGATGAACTTAGGGTGGGCAGAGTTTGAGTAGGTTGAAAATCAAATAGCAATGATTTCCATATACACACACACCAGCTTCCAGATGATGATCCATCAGTATTAAATCTTTCAGTTTAATTATGCTGTGAGTTGCACGGGGAAATGCACACAAAGAAATCACAGGAGGCATTATCTTTCCTGTAGTAGTCAGTGAAGGCGGCTCTATGTTGTGTTGTCAAAGATGCACATAGGTATGTGTGCTGCACAATTTGAATGAGAAGTAAAGCCTAGGCCATTTCACTTTGGGTTTTATTACTTTATTTGTACCCTTGTGCTCTTGGAAACTGAAGAAAGTGAATGCTGTGCAGGGCAACACTTAATTCAACAAAAACTTTTGTATGGGTCTTTGAGAAAGCTGGTTGAAAACATTTCTGTCAAGATTTGGTGTTGAGTTAGTGACTTGTTTACAGCCCGTTATGTCAATTTGTAATCGTACTTTTATCTAGCATTTTATGTATCTTGGTTCTTCTCACTCAAAAATAAACCCTTGTTAAAACCTGGAGAGTTATTTGTGTCACTTAAAATATTGATTGTAGCTAACCAGAGTTCTTACATGAAGTTTTCGATTTTTGGGGAGTGGTGAAGGAGTGCTGATTGATTTATTTATTTTTTAAAAAGGGTCTGTTAACTTTTCTTGAGTAAATAACTTGATTTTGCAGAATTGTCATGATTCCAAAGAGATGCCTCTTGGTGAACATACAGCAGCCAGTGACTGATCAGCAAAATTGAGCAGGGCTGTTTAATGAGGGGTGAAGACAATATGAATGCAAATCCAGCAAACAGTTGCTTTTTCACAGTTGGTAGGCTGTGTTGCAGGTGCATTTTCTTAATGAGGGTTAATTTGCCTCATATTTTAACCTGACAATACTTGGCGATGTTAGTATAGGCTTACTTAAAGAGGTATAATGAAGGTTTTATGTACAATTGGGTATTTGATCTCAAGTTATCTGTTACTGCTGAATATTAACTGAAGCTATTCAGAACAGTCCTATTACTTTTTTTATGAGAAAAAAGACATTTTGATTATTTTGACAAATTGGAGCAAGGCCAAATTCTGCTGTCTTCCTGAGAGACTTGGATAAAACTGAAAAGATTGCCACTGGCCAAGGTTTACTGAGGGAGAACCAGAAACAGAAGCAGGCTGGAGTACCAAAGTTTTGTAGTGACGTTCCTCTCTAGTGTGCATTCTTTAACGATAAAGCACATGGTTCAGTTCAAGGAAACATGTTTGGTGCAAAGCCTCACAGCAGCTTTTCCAGCAGAGCCAGGGGAAGTTGTCTGTTCTTTGTTTCAAATGAAGGATGTGCAGCCCCTCTCAGAGGAAGGAGCTGTTGGACAAACCCATGCTGCATCCATGGGCAAAAGCAGCTTTACAGATTTTCACTTGGGTACCCTGTAGTTGCCACTGTTACTGGTTAATGAGATGTACTCATGAGAAGAGCTGTGTAGCCTACTGTCACATTAAATCCAGGAGGGTTTGCCTGAGTTGAGCTAGTGATCTGGCTTAGGTTTAACAAGATCACCCTGTAAAGTTTACCTTGTAACTGTAAAGGAAAATTTCACTGGGCACAGGCAAAAGAAGCAGCTAGCTTTTCTGCAGTTGCTTATTAAGCATCATGTGTAAATTATCCATTGTTATCCTACTGTACTTCATAGCCTTTTAAATCTCATATGTGTCTTATATCGACTTGTTTTTATCCAATATGAGCTCTCCTGAATGCAGGACTCTGAAGTACTGGGTCAGAAATCAATTCCATCCTTCTGAAATATTACCTCTATGCCAGCGACTTCTGCTTCAGGGAATCTAGTTCAATATCCTATCTTACACTCATATAGATTATTTCTTTAACTTTCCTATATCTGGAACATGCGAAGGGATATTCCTACTATTGTAAAGTAAATAACACCAAAAAAATCAATGTGTGGAAAGGGTCTTTGATATCTCTGGCAATTGGCAAAGGAATTTAGAGTTTTTTTCCCCTCACTTAAGATCTGATCCTGGTGAATAATAACCAAAATGCACCATTGCCATGATATTTATACAGTAAGACAATGACTTTGACCCTTAATAGGTACTTTTGGAAGAAAAAGCAGCATAACCTCTGGCATCCGATTTGAGAGACCCAGTGAGGAGTCCAGAAAAACAAAAAATCAATGAAGGCTCACACTTTAGACACAGCTCTTCTGGTTCAGCAAGGAGGTGGCTCAGGATGGTGTGTCCACTGGCATTTTCCATGTTATTACAATTGTAGGGATACAGAACTGCTATAAGGATTTCCATATTAAAATGGTGGTTATTCATTCAGTTCTCTTTAGTAGTAGGTTTTAATAAGGAAGTAGCTATGTAATAGAATAAAGATAGATTTGAATAACAGGGGATGCTATGAAGAGATAGTTTGCAATGTGTTGCTTGTGGTGAGGTGTAGTGTTAAAATAGGATAATACTGAGGAAAAGAGCAAAATGAGGTGGATAGGTCTGTGAGGCCACAGGTTGATGATTTAAAATGATATGAGGTATGAAGATACTTGCTTTTAAGCAACAATTATCCATCATTAAAAACACAATAAAGCAAAACATACATGCAACATCAATATTTGAGCTAAACCCAATTAATTCTTGTGATTGTAGCTCTGATGTGCAAATACCAATGGAGAGATGAGTGGTGTTTGTTGTGGGGGCTGGAGGGGCAACTAGATGTGGTGCAATTGCTGCCACAGGGATTTCCATCACATACTTTTCTTTGGGATAGGCATACCCGATGTTTACATGGGGAATCGGCAGTGTTACAGAAGCTAGTTTTGTAGACTCCCAAGTACTGTGATAAGTTAATTTATTTCTCTCTAGTCAGGGGAATGATATACACAAATCTTACTTCTGACTGAAATCAAATAAAAATCATTACTTGCCAACAGGATTTGGGATGCTGACAATAGTTTCAAGAAGCCTACCCGTAAAAACAAGAGTGCAGCTCTAAAATCAGATTCTGTTGAGGTCCTGCTCAGAATGGCACTGGTCTTCAAAAGATAACACACACACACACACAAAACCCCAACAGCAACAAAACACCCACAAAACAAAAAAAAACAACCCCACCAGAAAATCCAAACAAGCGTGCTCTAATGCTTTCATTAACCCTTTTGGGAAGGTGTGCCAGCTAGCTGATCAAGATACTGAGCTTTGGAAATATTCACAAACACAAGGGCCACAGAGGAAATAATGCACTTGCATGTGCAAGTTATCTTTGGAAATGAAGTTTAACATGGTTTGTGCTTTAGTGGTTATTAAAGTTGGTGTTATAGTCACTGTACAAGTAGATATCCATAAACCCTCTCAATATTCCTGCAGATGTTCACAGGTGCTGTGCAGTTGTGTGTGCTGTACAGCTCGGGTGTGTTTTTGTGGGTAAACCCAAACAGCAATCCAGCATCTCTGCTGGGCAATTCCACAGTGGCCGAGCTGATTATCTGCTTGTACAGAAACAGCATTAGCAAGAGCGACTGGTAAAAAAAAAAGAGCATGCCTCAGGGTTAAGGCAGTTATCTGACACAGGTAAAAGTCTTTGCCTCATGCTAGTAATAATAGATTTTGGTGTTATGAGGTTTTTATTATTTAAAAATAGAAAAAAAAATTGAAGGGAAAAAAACAAACTAAAATCCACCTCCCTTTTCATTTCCACCTAAACTGCAGAAACTGGCACATTACTAGAAAATAATTTCCTTTCTTGGTTCTAGGTAACCCTGTGTTGCAGTTTCCTTATCTCAGACCCACCTGTATTTGTGCTGTCGCTCAGAGCAGAACCACAAGCTATTTGGAAGCAGACTGTCCTCATACTCTCTGTTTGTTTAGCATGGCACACAATGGGAGGTGATGTTTTGGTGGGAAATTCATGACCAACTCTGCTCAGGGTACTGGTAGGATTGGTCTGTGCCTTGCTGTGGTAATGTGCCTCTCATTTGCCTTTTGAATTTCTACAAAACCGAACTGTGTTTTGCTTGATGCATCCTCTGATACTCAGTGCTTTTCAGAAATGTAGTGCTCTGCAGTTTCATGCATTGCAAGATGACAACCATTACATTGCTTTGCCTCATTGAATGCAGTAGGTGCAACTAAGGTCATAAATCTCCTAGATGACAAAACATAAAATCTACATGGAAGATCTAATCTATCCTGTTCTGACTGATAAAAAAGAAGGGTCACTAGTGGGTAGTAAATTAAGATGCAGTATAAAAGTTTTACCTGGAGGTGCTAAATCATTTGACCGTATCGGGCTCATAGGACTGTTCTTTGTTAATAACTACAGTGCAGCTTATCTGCTGTTGGACTAGGAAAGAACACAAGGGAAGGTCAACATCTGCTGAGCCTTTCCTGTGTAAATAATGGCTTTTGCAGATCCTTGTGGATTACTTTTGTCGTTCTTGTGATTGCAGAGTTTTTCATCAGGATATTATCCAAGTGTTGGGTGGCACAGCAGCGTTGCATACCTTTAACAGCAAGGCAGTGCGGGAAATGAGTGGGCAAAGACAGACATTATCCACTTGAGCAGAGGGCGAGGTGGGTGTTTGTTCAGATTTCCTAAATACACAAACAAAATCACTGGGCTGCATAAATAGATATTTTACGCACATATCTGAGCCTTTGCGACAAAGGCTATTCTGAACTCTCTGCTAGGGGTCTTCTGATTAATATGTATGTTTTACTATACCTTTAACTTTGATTGCAAAAATGTGTTGAACTGTTGATGTCTAGTAGGCTTGTTCCCTTCTGTTATAACCTGTGTCACAGGACAAGTCTCTGAGCTCTTGCTATTTGTGCAAATGCACAGATACACATACATGCAACACACTGTTAATGGTTGCAAGCCTGATGCTCAGTAGATTTTATTTATAATTCTTCCTCTTCACTTTAAAATTGAGTTGTAGCATTCACCCTTGCAATTGTATTGAAATCCTCACTGCAACAGACTGTTCCCTGCTGAGCCCAGGCTGCATGTGTAAAAGTAAAGCAGGTGGTGAGCATGCTGGGACTTGGAGGGTCTGAGCAAAGGATGGGTTATGTATTTCATTGAAATTTTAAGCTCTTCCTCCTGTCTTTTCTTTCAGAAGCTGGCACGATCAGATGAATCCTAAAACTAAAATCTTTAATTGTATGGCTGAAAACTTCTATTTCAAATCAGCAATGTGCTTTCCTTTTTTTTTTTTTTTTCAGGCATTTTACAAAGGATTTTGCTAGAACTATAAATTCAACTTTAAGATTGCTGATGAGGAAATATGTTCTTTGTAAAACAAATAAGTGTGTACAGGGGATTGTTTGTTACATGAAGACCCAATGTTTTGGGATGTAATTAGACTATAACAGTTGAAGTGGGTAATTCAAGCATTTTCCAAAACCTGATACAGAATAAAAGAGTTCTTCTGTGTTCTATTGGTTTGTGACTAGAAGCAGCTGTACAGGTTAATGGAAGTCAAGACACTTCTGAGTTTGCTGCTACTTGCTGAGTTCGTTTAGGCTTTGATTATCAAAGTAGCTCTCAGCACAGACTTAATTCTGCTTCTGCTGAAATGGAAAGGGTTTGGGTTAGGCCAAACTAAGTGCCTTTTGAAAACCTCACTGCTGGGCTCCTGGTGCCTCAATCCAACCTGTGAAAAGCATTGTGCTGTAGGAGAGACGGGTTACCTGGAAATGTGACTAGAGAGTATTTTATAGAACAGGATTGCTGAGAAGAGGCAGTAGGTCTCTTCAGTCATCGGAGCAGACAATATTTGGTGTGCATTAAAGTAAGTTTTGCAAGTTATTTTAGTTGACTCTGGGAGCAATGGAACAAGTGTCCTATCAGGTGTTTTGACTAATTTACTCACTGAAGGAAAGAAGGCCAGAAACTGTGGAGAGGCTGAACTTCATGCCATATTCTGGCTCTTCCAAACCCCAAAATGACATGACTAATCAATGCCAGCCTGGGAGTACGGATTAAAACCTTGGACCAGCAATTTTACCACGGGGCAATCCACTGCAGCAGTGCAGAGTGTCCTGGTTTTCTGTGAGGTTGTGTGAGTTGATGCTCATGGTGAGGAATGGGACAGCCAACTGCTTTATGAGTGACTTTGCTTGTTGCTGCAAATCGGAAGAACAAGTGAGCTGCTTTCCCTGCTGATGAGAGAGGCGAGAGCTGTGGAAGCTCTGCCTGAGAGGTGTCAGGGGTGGAGCAGAAGGTTTATCTTGGGCCTGTAGCTGGGGCCACAGCCAAATGGGACGAAGTGAGACATGGTTTGTCAAAAGTATGGCTAGGCTTCTTGTGCACAAATCTTAATTTGGGGTTGGCAACAGAGTGTATCAGCAGAAGGGTTTCACATGGGATCAATACGAGAGGTTCAGACTGCTTTGGGGGCAGTTTGTTGCAGAGGAAGGAAAAGCTGTGTCTGTAACCTCAAAAAAGCTGTCGTCTTAAAATTTCTTGTGGAAAAAAAAAGTTGAGAAGCACGTTGTTTTATATAGACAAAGCAGTGTGTTTGGAGTTTCAATTTTGTAAGGCATTTCTGCTATGTATTTTTTTTTTAAATAAGTGTTAAAGAATTTTGAAATTAGACATAGTAAATATTTCCTTGCAAATGTGCTTGTGTAGAAAGGGAAGGTGAAGAGGTAGTACAAGGAGAGTGAAATTGTTTCAGCATCCAATACCATCTCCTTCCCTTTCGTTCTTCCATTTGTTTTGGAATGGGAGATGCCTCATGTTGGCTGCTTTTGTGAATAAAATCAAGGGGAAAGAAAAGGAACACCTACGAACTAATCAGTCGGTGCCAGGTTAGGATGGTCTTGTTGCTTCATGTTATAATTTTTCACGAAAACCAAAAGCAGTCCAAGTGAGGTCTGTGGCAGACTGATTAACCTGTGGCATCCAGTTGAATCCTGGCCTTCCGCTGGCCCTCCTTCCCCCGGCAGCAGCGATGGTGTTTCGGGTCAGGCACCAAGCAGCAGTGCCAAGCCGTGGCGGGGATTTTTTGGGCACCAGCAGCTGGAGGGCCCTTTGTCCTCCTCTGGTGCTTGAGCTGGTGATGCCCCTTGGGAGGCTGAGGGCTGTAAAGTAGACAGGCTGTGCTAGGGCTGGCTGGCTAATGTTAACAGCCAGAGCTTTATTTTGCTTTGCTTTCTGCTTTAAATAGACTGGTATTAGTGTTATAGCTGTGTTCTATGCCTTGTAGCGCTATTATAATGAATGATCTGTCAGCGTTTTCAGGTAAAGGTGTTAATTTCAGGCAGTTACAACTCAGCAATAAAAACTTGCTTCAAGCAGGAATGTGAAATACAAGTGCTTAGTAGTGGTGTTAATATTTATGTGCAATCTTTCATAACTATGGCTTAGCAATTTAAAAGTGATTTCAGTTTCACTCTCCTCTCTGGCTGCACTTCAGAAGGTGGCTCTTCTTGCTGCCTCTGTAGGCACCAAGTATGTTTTCTGCTGATGACAATTCGTCTACAGGGGACAGACATTTCTGAGTCAGCTGAGAATTCAAAATAATGGATACCAGCAATCATACCAATAACCAACAGTTCAGTGTTAAAACTTTTTACATCTTCCATCACCACGCTACCTCCCCGTTGTGGCTGAAAGGATCCTTTGTGGGGAGAAAAGCAAAAACCACCAACACACGCTACATGGAATAAGTCCCTTGCTGTTTCTTTTTTCACTCCAGTGAGAAGTTTGTTTGGCTGAGGCATCCAATACATTTGCTTTCTTTGGGAGTTTGCCAAAGGTTGCTGTGCTTAGTTTGTATCATACTCTCCAAGGTGTAATGTTGATTTGGTGTCTTTTCATGTCAAAACTGTACTATTTTTCCAGTGTTTGTGGTGGTTGTTTTTGTTGTTGTTTTGTTGTTTTTTTTTTTTTTAAAGGAGAAAATGGCAGCAGTCAATCTTTGAGGATCTTGTATTGTCAAGGACTATTAATTGCATAGAGATTTGTTGGGCAGAACCTCAGCTGTTCTCCAGTATGGCTAGCTCAGTGCAAGCCAGCAAAGAATCTCCATGGAAGATGCTTTCTCCAGCCAAGAGAGTCTTACAAGCATAAGGAATCTTTCCACCTGTGACCATTATTTAATATTATTAGTAGTGCCTGAATTTTAAATACGGTAAGATTAGGGTAAGGTGATATTTAGTTATTTCCAACAGTACTGCTATGGTCAAAACTGAGACCTATGATACAGGCTAATATTTAGAGAAAGAGCTTAGCTCATAATAGTGTTACTGACTGATTGCAGTCAATGGAAGTATTGAGATTTTTCAAGCTGTGATGTGGCTGGCTGTTTCCCATCACCCAGAACCAAGGATGCTCTGAGTTTGAGCGATGGTCTCCCTTTGAGCTCCTGGACAGTAACACTAAGAACAGGCTGCTCATGGTCTGCTCTGCCTGATCCGTCTGGTAACACTTCCAGTGGTGGCAGCAGAACTGTACAAAATTTGTGGTTTGTCTCCTGGAAGTCTGGAAGGTTAGTACAATTTACTGAGAAGTTGGGTGTCTCTCAGCAAAATTTCCCATCTTGGCCTCCAGTTTTGCAGATGACTATTTGGGATGATCTCAGAACTGCACAGGAATCTGGTTTTGTAGTCCCACGTTTTCCATTAGAGAAGTAGCTTCAGAAGAGCTGCACACCTCACAGCAGCTATTCTGCTTTTGATGGGATCCCCTGTACAGACAGACCTGTGAGGTGTTGTGAGTTTTGGAGTCTGCTATACAGCTCTATGGCCTCTACCAAATTTGGGGTTGGCAAAATATCTTGCAACCCTGTCTCTTTCATTTTTTTTCTGAACTGCTTGGCAAATTCCTTTCTCTTTACCCTTTACTTGTAGTAAATCATGCTCTTACTGACAGCCCTGGTAATTGCCTTATGTAGAATGAGAGTTTTCCATTCTCTTTCTCTATTTTTATAGTATGCAACCTTCCACAGCTAAGTTTAAAAGGACAGAAAAATTCATGGTGTTTGCAGTAAGAGCATGTTTTATGCTTGCCTGCTGCTAAAGCAGAGAGAATACTGCCCTGATATGGAAATGTCAGGGGCACAGGCCTGTATCTTAAGGCAATAAATGTTTCTTTTATTTCTTATTCCACTTTATGCTGGTTGCTATTAATTTTAAACTTTTCTTGGCATTTGCAGCAATAAAAAGAGTAAAATCCTGAGGCTTTGTTCTTGTTCATGAACCAAGCTTTCAAACTTCAGATGAGACTCAGGCAGATCCTGCTTTCAGAGACAGCCGAGAGCTCTTACAAATGTCTGTAAGCATTGAGACACCACTGCCTTTATCTTGTTTCTGATGAACTTGGCCAGAGCATGCCCAATGCGGATAAATATGAGCAAATGTCTAAAATCATATGTGTGTGTGTATATATATATATAAATCTGTCTTCCAAACTGTTATGATACTGCCCATCTGTGGTCTTAATGCTGCGCTGTGTGTTTTAACTACAGCCCCCTGTGAAGCGCAGCAGCCCCCAGTGCTTTTGTGTAACCAGTGTGGGGGATGTGCCTTTGGTGTGCAGCCTGAACTGGGAGAGGGCTCCGCTTTGTGTCTTGTCACGTGCATCATCCCTGATTCCCCGGCTCACACCAGAGCTGTAGCCACTCTGTGTTGCAGGAGATGTGGTGGCATGATGTTCATCTCCAGTCATTCTGTTGGTGATGGTTCATTTTAAACTGGGCCTGACTTTTACAGAGCAACCTCAGTGCACCCAGGGAAAACAATGACATGCCTGCTGCTCTTGATCGTATGGATTGATTTGTGTATGTCAGAATTCAAAAGACATTACTCAAATCAAGGAATACGTGCTGCTTGGCGGTGGTACATAGGGCTGGAAGGATAAATCCAATTGTATTTAAATGCTAGACGGATTTCCATAGCCTTTGATTTAATCACTGCAGTATTGACAGGGTTTGGCCCTGCGCTTCCTCATTTAGCTGTGCTGTTTGGTTACTAGAGTGGAACAGCAAACAGCAGGTATTGTCATGTCAGAGAGAGGCATCCCACAGCAAGTTCTGCCCTGGCATGCAGTCTGAGCAATGAAGAAATAACAATTTCTTGCTTGACCGAAGACTGGTCATGAAACTGGGCTTGCAGGAATACAAAAGTCTCTGTATTCATCTCTTGTGAATATGCGATAGACCGTGTTCTTTTGACTGTGAGGATCCCTGTCCTGCTCAGGGCTTGGCACACGTGAGCCCACTCTAACCTGCAATGTAGGCAGTTTTAAATGCTGATGCTGTCCAGAGAACACTACCCTCAGAAGCAGAGACCCAGTTTTGTGTTGTTCGTCCTCTACTATTGTATTAATTTCAACTCTGTAAATAAATATCTGCTATATAATTATGGAGTGCTGATGAACATGATTTTACTGTCCAAGTTTTCAGGAGAACTTTAGGCAAGATGCTGCTACATTATATCTTGGGAGGGGTGAGAAGTGGAACATTCCTCTTTCTGAAGTGATATTCCCATTCTGTTCTGTATAAATAAGCAAAGAAATGCTCGTTCTCTTTCTGATAATTACACCAAAGAGGATTTATATGTGAAATAAATATCAGTAAATCTTTTCAAGGGTGCCTAAATTATTTATGGTGGTTTTAGTTTGGTTCACATGCCATATTGCTTTCTTCTGTTAAGCAGTTTATACACCACCCAGCTTTTCACATTAATCACTACACTATGTGCTTAGTTATCCCAGCTGAAGAGCCATCTATTACAGTCCAGTAGCCACAGGCAAATGATCCTTTTTTTTCTGTTGGCTGTTTTATCCAATGGCTGGCAAACCCATGGCTGTAAGTACACTAGCAAAATAAGTTTTGTTATGTCACATTGCTGCATTTGTCACTTTTCTCTCTCCTTCTTTAGCAGAAATCTTGATTAAAACGTGGGTTTGATTAATTTAAAATCTGTAAGTAATAGACTGCAAAAGCTGGCTTGATTAAAGCAGGTATGGTTGCCCTTTGTTTTCAGCCTCCACTCCCCCTTTTTTGCCTCCACTCTTTTCCCTGTTTCCCCACCCCATTTTGGCCCCCACTTTTTTCCTGACCTCCAGCATCTTGTCTGCCTCCTACTCCTTTCTCAGCCTCAACTCTCCAGTGGGCCTCCCCGCCATCTCATTCTCCCACCCATCTGTTGGCCTCAAATCTTTCCTGGGCCTCCTACAATCCTGTTGGCCTCAACTCCTTCCTGGTCGTCAAACCCATTTTCAGCCATCCACCTGTTTTTCGTCTCCCTCCTGCTTTTTTGGTTTTACGTGTGTTTTCAGCCTTCAGTTTGTCTTTGATCTCTTACTGTGTTTCAGTCTCCTCCTCTTTTTGATCTCATTCTTTTTCAGCCTCCCACTCCTTTAGGTCCTTACTCATGTGTAAAATGATGTAAAATGAGCATTTCTGACACAAAAGCCTCTATCTGGCACATGGACTGAAGTGTGAATTACCAGGGTGAATTCATCCCTCAGCCTGATTCACTCAATGGGTGTGAGCCCTGTCCTGAATTTTTGTCTCTTTAGGTAAATAGGTCCCTGATATTGCATTAGGCTGTTTTCCAAACCAGGTGATGACTTTTTTTGGGAGAGTGTCCAAACTCTTAAAGACGTTGCAACCTTTTCTCATTTTGATTGGAGAGGAAAAAACACTAAACCAAAAGAACACCCTACATGAAAAAAACTCAACAATGTGAAAGAGTCATGTCTTATATTATTGGCACTGAAGTGTGGAGACTGGCCTAGGTGACCTCAGCGGGCTGGGACGGGCTGCGTGGGGGTTTGTTGGTGTGCACCCAGTGCTGTCACAGCTCAGCACTTGTGTGGGACCTTTGTGTGAGATCAGGGCGCAGCGCCAGCGGAGCGGCTCTGGCAGCTCTGTGCTGTGGGAGCCTTTTTCCCATGGCTCTCCCTGGAAGCGGGGTGGCTTCCAGCCATCCAGGTGAAGCTCCTGTGTTAAGAAAGCAAGTCCTGAGAGAAAGGCTTTGACTCCTTTGCTTCAGCATTAGCTGTGGTCTTGCCACAGTGCTACTGTTGCTTTTCCCCACAGACAAGCTGCTGTGAGTCTCAGGTTAGACTTGGCTCTCATTCCTAAATCTGACCCTGTCTCACTCAGACCTCTTCACTGTGCCATTGAAAATGTATAGTATACTTGCAGCTCTGTCTGAATCTGTTTTAGTATGTGTAAATACTCCATGCTTTTTCTAATATTTTAGATAAAGCTGTTGTATGGGTCTTCAAGTGTGGTGATTTCTAGCCTTGCTTTATTATGAACAATAAATGGTGTGCCAATTTGTATATGCACCCGCAGGAGATACATAAGGCATAAATGTGCATGCATATGGATATGGACTCCTAGAGATGATTAATGGGGTAAAGATGTGCTAGCAATGAGGATTTGGAGTTGCACTTTACTCATACACAGCTGACAATGTCTTTCAGTCTCCTTGGACAGTCTTCTGGGAGTTTGAGTTACTTCCCTCTGTGAAACTGAACTGTGGGACCTTAGGGACAGTGCAACTGTGAGAGGCTTGTTCCTCTTGTAACAGAAGACAGTCCCGGTGCTTCTCTTCACCTGCAGCATGCAGTTCAGACCTGCTATAGTAAAGCTCTTGTTGTGTTAGCTACCCTCCCAGCAGTGAAAGCGTTGTCTGATAATGAGGGAACCTAAAAATACCAAATCAAATACTACTTTTGTCTGAATGAATAGCCAAAATGATTCATTAAAAATACATGAACACAGATGGCTGTAGAGTAAGACAGTCACAGCTGTTTGTTCTCGTACAATTCTTACGAACAGGTTTTTAGCTAACGTGCCTGAACCACCTTCTAAAAACATGGGAGGGGGAGGGCAGCAAACCTCCTGTGTTTAAGAGAAAAGCACAACAGGAGATGTTGCTCTGCTGTAATTCATGTGGGGTGTTGCTCTAATCCATAAAGCACAGCCATGTGTTCATAGCCCAAAAGGTCATAATTATTTCATGATAACAGTTTTCCCTAGAGTGGCCTTACCAGTATTTTAAAAAGCATTTATTGTGGAGAAAAACCTGTATTTTTGCTGCTGGCAGTTTTGAGAATATTGGACAGTAGCTGAGGTAGTGATTCACAGAGATTAATGCAGCTCTTCAGATATCACTCTTTCCAAGCTGGTCGGGGGGAAGGAGGGAGAAGAAAGAAGAAATTCTTTACATAAATGCTAATGAAAGTATGGAACTTCTAGCACCTTCATGCAAACACCAGCATTTGTCAGGTCCAAAGAGAAACAATTCATAGTTTTCTCAGGTTTTTCCAGGTGCTCTGAGAAGCCTGTGAGGGCAGAGAACAGAGTGCGAGTGACATTTGCTTCTTGAGGGAGGGGTTGTGTTGAAAACCTGCATGTTGTGGGTGCTGAGCTTGCCACTTTCCGAATAGTGCACCAATAATTGCAACATTGGATTTTGGATTTGCACGTCATCTTCTGCAGATATGTATCCTCAGGTGGTTACAGGATGTTATACAACACTGGTTCGGCTGCTGTTGTGATGCTGCAGGAGAGTTTTACTTTGACAGGCTTTTGAAAGCATATTTCAAAGCTCAGAATTTATTATTCTATAACTGTTCTGGTCAAAGAACTTACATGCATGTTTCCTAAAGTTGTTTTGTATAAATGTTTTTGGCTGTCACTTAAATAGTAGCACATATCAGTGACTGTCTAGTGGCTGCCATCAGAGGAACCACTGTACTTAAGATTTATTTTTTAAATGTTCTTCACCGCAAGTAACAATCACAAATATAGAGAGGAAGAGCAAATGTAGCAAACTCTATTTCTCCATTTTAATACTGGCACTCTACCTCCAAAAGAAGAGAAGACATCTCAAATTAAAACAGTATCTGCCAAAAACAGTATTAGTGGTAACAGGAGAAAGCCGACATGACTGGGGCTAGTATTACTGTTATTAAGAATGCAGTTAAGAGTAGTAAAGAGTAGGGATTCTGCAGTGGTAGTGCGAGAGTACACACTATTTACCTGAAAGATTTATAATGCATGTGAAATATCAATAAAAACAGATTTATAGCATGTAGTACCATAGATCTGACAAGCCTGTCAAGATGCTGTTTTAACAGTCAAAGCTTATTAAAAGTCAGTCTGAAAGAAACTGCTTGAAAAGTCCAAATCCTTTTTGCTTTTTCTCAGCTAAACATTGCCTCTCTGTGCTTTAACAAACCAAATGGATTGTGGACCATGGAAAATCTTTGAGTCTTCTGAGCATTTTATTTTCCTGTCTATTTGTCTCTTAGGATAGGTTTGAAAACCTATCTAGTGTCAAACTTGAACCATAGTCATAGGTAAATATAATAAGTAATCAGGATTTTAATGTAAAACTTAGTGTTACTTTACATTGTTGCTTTCTGTCAACACTGATGAAGAAAACTAAAAAAGTAAAAAAGAACAGAGTGGCCAGAAGGAGGAGATAAAACCAGAGCCTTGGGTCTTGTGGTCATAACTGTTTTGACAGTACAAATGTATTTTTCCTACTGGTACAGTTTCAGTAATTTAAGCAGGGTAGTGATATCCTTGATGGCTAATTGAGAGGTGTGCAGGTGGCAGTGGGAGCACCCTTGGGTTCATGTCTTGTTGCACACAGAACTGTGCCACGTTTTATTGATGAGTAACATGTGCATCAAAAAGGATCTGCACTCTAAAACTTATGCTGTGTTTGGTAAAGCACACAATTTTTCACCAAAAACCAATTTGTTGGAAAAAAACTTTGACTGTCCCTGGTGTTCTTTCCTGATAGTGTAAAAGGCAGTATTATGATGGAAATAGAAAGCTGGAAATGTAACAGGGTCCCTTCTCCCATCCTCACCTTCCATCAGTGTCCCTGGTGCAGTGGGTGCTGTGTGGCAGGGGCTGGGCAGCACTGCCCGCTGTCTCCACCAGCCCTGCAGCTGCGCTCAGAGCTCTGTGCTGCTCTGCCCTGTTGCTTTGTGTGGTTTGTAATTCGCTTCTGTAGAGCGTTTGTCAGTGTCAATACTCTGAGCAGTAAATGTGGAACGTATGTGCACTTGAGCACAGTAGATGTTTCTGAGGACTCCAGGCTGACTGGCTGTGGCAGGCAGAGCCGTGTCCCCTTGCAGGCATTCAGGCCGTGGTTGCATCATGCGTGTTTCTGGCTTTCGTGTTCCTAGTGATGGATCAAAATCACCATTATGAAGCAAAGTGCCTGATGTTAACTTGCTCTGCTCAGTTGTTTAGGAGGAAATGACAGTTCTGTTTAAAATACTTTGTATTTTTAATGGTGTTACCCACTTACTACGCTAGATCAGATCTCTCTGAAATGTGACCTTGTGTTGGGTCCTGTATGTGGTGGTAGCATCCTGGGATTTGTTTGGGCTCATCTTTGTGGCAATGATCAAAGATGGATTTTTTTTTTCCCCCCCCTGAATATTTTTCTGTTCAGCTTACGATCAAAAACCCTGAAGATGTTCACATGTGTAGGTGTTGATTTCTTGTTTCTATTTTAACTGATGTAGGAAAAGAGGACTAGACAGAGGGTCCTGGATCAGTGAGCCCAGCCCTCTGTACTGCAGCTCACATACCATGTATATGTCAGACTTTATTTGCTCATGTTTTCAATCTAAATTTCATTGCTGGTAGCAGAGTAATATCTCCTCAAGTGTTCTGTTTTCAAGAAAAACAAAGGCCAACCTCATCTTTACTAAATCTGCAAACACTTAAAGAAAAGAAAATCCATTTATTTCCTGACACCAGCTTTCTATAGTACCTTAATTTATAGAATTGTCTGTTAAATGGCTGATTAGCTTTGTATCCTTTATATGTGCTTCAAGAGCAGCAATCTCTTTAAAGTTTGCAGAGATTTGTGTTTGCCTGCTATTCTCCTTAGTGCTTCATTTGATTGTTTTTATATACTCTCTTGTTCACGTCATTTATTGCCAGGTTAACCATATCACATGCTTAGGAATTTGTTGAAGTGTTCAAAGTATTTAAAAATTACCTCATGCTCTATTTCTTTGTATAAGGAAGGAAAGTGCTTAATTTCCAGCATTTAAAATCCTTTTTTCCCTTTCTTCTCAGAACCCGCCCTCTCCCCTGCCTTAATCCATTTTTTCCCTCTCAGACAGGAGGTGGAGAGTAGCACCCCAGCAAGGGCATTTGGTGTATCCTTGTAGTTCCTCTAAAATAATCAAGGTCACAGAGATCCTGAGATGGGCAGAGTTTTGAAGGCAGGCATGTGTGACCTCCGGTCATAGTGAAGGCTCCAGAGAAGACCGAGAGTCTTTTGTACTTGAAGTCAGGTTCCTATGGGGCTATGACCCAAGACAGTGAGTTTCTCACAAGAGTGAACTCTTGCAGTCTGTCCATCTGTTGCCTGCTAAGAACCCTCAGTTTCTCACAAAGGAAGAAAAAACCTTCCTCTCTGTCCAGAAGTATCCATTGGACCTGTTCAGCTCTTCTGAAAAGAGCATAACACCAAATTGTGGACAAACATGTCAAGTAGTTACTGTATGTCACTGAGTTAGTCATGTACCTCTTTGAGAGGCTCCCTGTGTGCATCACTGGTGTCTCGGTGCTCTGACAGATTGCACAGATAGAGAACAGATGTTTCAGCCCATGACTGGTAGATGGTGGTACAGCAACACAGTTGCTATATACATTGTTGAGTCAAAATAAAGGAATTTTGAATGGGAGTAACTGATTGTAAGAACCCAGAGCTATGTCTCTGCTAATGTCCCTACTACCTAAAAAAACTATGAGGCGTTGGACACAAATGTATTTTGCAGGCTTGAGTGTAACACTGAGGCTTGGTACCTTAAAGCCACAGAAAAATCCCATGGCCTGTTGGTCATCTTTTCCACCAGAAAAGCAATTTGCAAGACTTCGGACATGCACGGCTTCTCAGTGCTGATATCGGAACAAGGCAGTGGTGTTCATGGAAAGCTTTCACTGAGGGAATTCTGGAATTGTTTAACCTTTGCAAAGACAAAATTCTGCCATTCTCAAGTGCAAAGAGTGTACATAGGGAACTGCATATGTGATTGGGATTCTCTTTGGCTAAGGACTCTCCACATCTCTTATATCTCAAAGAGGCTGGGATATGAACACACATGGTGATCTTGGCTGGCCTGAGTCACTGTCACTTGAATCCTGTATGTCTTTCACCACTAGATTAAATTACCCTTCCATTCCGGAAGAGGTAGAATATGGTGTGGTGCAGCAATTGTTTTTGTTTGTTTTTAATAACTAGCTTTAAGGCAATAACAGACAGACAGTGTCAGCCCAGTGTATTCTGGTTTGATTTCAGGCATTACACAAGGGAACAGAATATTTCCACATCTCCCCCTAGAGCTCTTTAGCAACAGCAGCAGCAATAATAATAACAATACAGGTTATTAAAAAAAAAAAAAAAAAAAAAGAAGAAGAAAACATCATACCAGTTCACTTAAAAAATAGCACAAAGCCATGGTGAAGGTCCATAGGACTGGGTGTCCTTGCTTCCAGTGTAAGAATTGTGCATGTAAATAGCAATTGTACAGTAGTGTTGCACAACAAGCATTTCTGATGTTCAGGAGAAATAGTTTGAGGAAAAATAATAGGCTTTTCATTGAAAAGGTCATCTTCTCAACACTTCTCTATGTAGGAAAACTTACTTTTGCCTGGGCTCATTAGAAGAAGTGTTCAGAGAACTT
This sequence comes from Columba livia, assembly GCF_036013475.1. Lineage (NCBI taxonomy): Eukaryota > Metazoa > Chordata > Aves > Columbiformes > Columbidae > Columba > Columba livia. Next base: position 12,305,386 of record NC_088611.1, on the reverse strand, counting down.
GGGGAATTGCATTGAGTCAGGCTAATGCCCAGGGTGGCTACCTGGAAAAAAGCAGGGAGTTATGCCATGGGTGCTGGATAAGTCTAACCCAAAGTGATGGGCTCAGAAGCCTGAGAAAGAGAAATGGCAAATGTCAATAGAGGGAAGAGCTGATGCCTTTTTAATGGGAGAAGGGTCAGTGGGTTGGCAGGAGAATTGATGAACTGCCAGTGTAATATGCTGCATGTGACATCGATGCCATGTCCTGTATTTTAAGAGCACAGTGTCTGTACTCAGGAAATGGCACAGACTCACCTTTTGCTGAGTGAGTCTCAGACTTGCCATCTTATATAGCTTTAGTTAGGGCTTTTCTTTCTTTTCTGTATTTTTTTTTTAATCTAAAATGATTTAAAAGAGAACCTCTAGGCTCTTTTTTCCTGGAAATCTTAAGAGGACCCAATTTTGGATTTTCTGGGTGGTTATCATGTATTGTGTTTGGTGCAAAAGACAGGTTAAAAGAGTTCAGGAGAGAGGGAGCACTGCTGGAGGGAAGAATTGTGCAAATCTTTTGTGCTCTCTCAGCATAGGTTTGTATGAACATTTCATCAGAGCAGAAGCAGTAGAAATGAAACCTCTCTTATCAGATTGGAGGAGGACGATAGCATTACAGACATGTTAAAAGTGTGTGACCTTATTTTTTCAATTCAGAACCAGATGTGTGGATAAAGCTTGTACTGGAAAAACGTAATCCTCTTGAATGTGTAGCTAGGTGGGAGGAGAGGGAGAAGATGGTATTACAGTGGATGGAGCCAGCTGGAGAGCCAGTATCTTCTAGGTTGTGACAGGCATGGAAGGTTCTTCTGACTAACTATAAAGCCACCATCTGCATTCCTGATGCCATCATAGGCAGACATATTGTGTCACTAGTTATCATGATGAATTGCATTAATTGCAAAGTTTTTGCATTGATTTTGTAGAATAGTAGAATCATAGAATGGTTTGTGTTGGAATGGACCTTAGAGATCATCTAGTCCAAACCCCCTGCCATGGGCAGGGGCACCTTCCACTAGACCAGGTTGTTCAGAGCCCCATCCAACCTGGCCTTGGACACTGCCAGGAATGGGGCATCCACAGCTTCTCTGGGCAGCCTGTTCCAGGGCCTCACCACCCTCATGGTGAATAATTTCTTCCTTATATATCTAATCTAAATCTACCCTCTTTCAAGCCATTACCCCTTGTTCTATTGCTACATGTCCTTGTAAAAAGTCCTTCTCCAGCTTTCCTGCAGGTCCCCTTTAGGCACTGGAAAGCTGCTGTAAGGTCTCCCCAGAGCCTTCTCCGGGCTGAACAATCCCAGCTCTCTCAGCCTGTCCTCAAAGCAGAGGTGCTTTGGCCCTCAGGTCATCTTCATGGCCTCCTTTGGACTTGCTCCAACAGGTTCATGTCTCTCTCATGTGGGGGGTCCCAGAGCTGGATGCAGCACTGCAGGTGGGGTCTTGAGAAAGCAGAGTTAGAGGGGAAGAATCACTTCGACCTGCTGGTCACACTTCTTTTAATGCAGCCCAGGATACAGTTGGCTTTCTGGGCTGTGAGTGCACATTGCTGGCTCATGTTGAGCTTCTAATCAACCAACACTTGTGAGTCCTTTTCCTCAGGGCTGCTCTCAGTCCATTCTCTGGCCAGTCTTTATTTGTGCTTGGGCTTGCCCTGGGCCATGTGCAGGACCTTGCACTTGGCCTTGTTGAACTTCATGAGGTTCACGTGGACCCATGTCTCAGTCCTGTTCAGGTCCCTCTGGACGGCATCCCTTCTCTCCAGCGAGAGATGCCATTTGTCTGTGTTAACTTTCTCTCCTCAAAGTCTTTGAGGCAATAATTACCTAAGAGTTGAAAGAAACCCTGTTTTGTAGTGAATACATGGTAGGTTTGGCTGCACTGTCAGCTGAGAATCATACTAATGGGAAGGATATAAAAAATGAATTTGAAGTGTACACATTAGTGAGCATGGTTGTTGGTTAATTAGTGTTTTAACATGTGCATTGTGATATGATTCAAAGGCCCTAAAAGATCTCTCTGACTGCATTTCCTCTTCTAGGCATTTTGCCTTATATGAAAATGTTCTGGAAATGCAGGTTCTGCATAAAATAGCCAATGTAATTTTTCAGATTGAGAGAAGAAAAAAAACCCTCTTTGTTTCTTTCCTGTTTTAACCTTCTCCTTGTTCTTCAAAACAAGGCATTAATCAATGCCACTATTAAAGAAACTGCTACTCTTAGGGCTGTCAATATTTATAGCTTTGAGTTTAATAGCAGGGACATAAATATATACTTTCCATTACATTTTTGCTGTTATTTGCTCATCATCCACAGCATCTGATATTATCATAACTCTTTGGTTGAAGCTATTAAAGTTATGGTTTGTAGCTCACACGTGCATGAAGCAGACAGAGACCCATAAAAGTAAAAAAGTCTCATAGATTGAGATTCAACTATTAGGCAGTATTGCTTGTTTTCTCACTATTCATATAACAGCAACTCTAATCTTGGTAGATGGTATTTTTAACCTTCCTTATCCTGCTCTGCGTGCCCCCCCATTTCTCATCTTCAACTTAAGCTCAAGTCATGTTTGCTATTGCACATGCAGGATGATATTTGGCTGCTTGTGGACAAACACTACTAAAGAAAGTCTGCTCATCTAGTGAACAAAAGAAGCAACTGGATTAGGGCTTAAAGAAGAGATGACATGAAGCTGTGCTTGCGATTGGCCACTGTGGTACCCACCCCAGTTCTGGGCTGGGATGGTAAAGCTTTCCTGGGTCACATATTTAGCAGGATTTTCTCCAATGGAAAAATCTTTGCAGAGAAACTTTCAGCCTCTCTCTATTCAACTCTGCGTGGAAAAATAATAGAATCAAAGAATGGTTTGGGTTGGAAGGGACTTTTAGACATCATCTAGTTCTGTCCATGTGCCATGGACAGGGGCACCTTCCACTAGACCAGGTTGCTCAGAGCCCTGTCCAACCTGGCCTTGAACACTTCCAGAGATGAGGCATCCACAGCTGCTCTGGGCAGCCTGTTCCGGTGCCTCACCACCCTCATGGGGAAGATTTTCTTCCTTATAGCTGATCTAAATCTACTGTCTTTCAGCTGAAAGCCATTACCCCGTGTTCTATCACTAAATGTCTTTGTATTAATAAAAAGTCCCTCTCCAGCTCCCCTGTAGGGGCCCCCTTTAGTACTCAGGTACCACCAGTGGGGCCCTACCTATGAGCTTTTTAAGTTCATTGGGAGGACTCCTTGCTGTCAATACTTTGGCCTATTTACAAGTGAGTGGGTAGAAAGACAATGAACTAATAGAACTACCAATTAAAGATTGCCAATGAGAAAATAAAGCCTCAGCTGAGACTTGTCAGGATAGGAATGATCTGAGATGGTGACTTCATGGGTATAAATCATTCATCTTCTGGCAGAAGATGTCTGGCTTCCTTCAGCTATGACTTGAAATTACTAGCAAGAAATTCTAGTTAAAATTCTGATCTGATTTTTAGCTGTGCCAATTCTTGTGGTGTTGCTAGGGCTCCGATGGGATGTGCCCCAACCTTTCTGCTGTGGTGGGAAGAATCCTTATTCAGATAGGCCTGATCAAAAATCCACTATCTTTGGTGAATTATGAACTAACTTCTAAGGACTCAGAGCAATTTCATACTCTATATCAGTTTAAATTTCTGTTTTTACCCACTGTATTTCAGAATCTAAATGTACAGAGAGTATGAGTGTTCTTTCATCTATTCCCTTCAGAGCTAGGCAGTCAGCTGTTGGCAGAGACTGACTTTTGATGGGTTTTCCCAGCTTTCTGCAAATAATCCAGGTTTATCCTTAAACAGCATCATTCTGTGTCAGAGCATTTTAGGATTTATTTTAGTGTCTAAAATTTCATATTACTACCAGACAAAATAAAACATAATTTAAAAAATTCTTTACACAAATCTAATTGCACATTTAGCAGCTGCAGAACAAGTTTGATTTGTATTTCAAGTAAGGTGTTATTCTTTGTAAGCTGCTAAATTCTTGTAGTAATCCTGCTTCACAAAGAGGAACCAGCCGTGAAGGCATTTTCCGTATCCCTTTCTAGCAAGTGCACTTAACTGCTTTGTCATCTGAACTGGTACCTGAAGATTCTCACTGACTATGGAGTCCTTTAGTCCTATTGGCACATGTCATCATGGTGTGATGGGTCAAACCCAAGGGCTGTATAACCCAGTTAGTTTCTCTCTAATTGTGCCGTTTAGCAGGGGCTTCTGAAAAGCACCTACAAGCTGGTGCTGTTGCCTGGGTTGCCCTTACAGGTTCTGGCAGTTCAGAGCTTGGGAACTTCCTGAGCTGGCAGGGCTGTGTCTTTTTTCAGTCTTTTGTTCATTCAGACTTACATTGTAATTCTAAGTAATGATTATCACCTGGCTGCATCAACTGTTCCACATTGTTGACTTTCTTTTCTTTGTCAGAAGCTCTCTCTCTTTTGTCTCACTGTCTTGGTAGCCCAACAACTCTCATGGTGTTTTTTATCACCTCATTACTGAACTCTTCTGCTACTGTCTTTCCCTGAACTTTGTCAGATGTGTACTGTAAGCAAACAGAAATTGTTGTGGTGTAGTAGATGATGGCTGTGGCTGTAGGAAGATCTGAGAGTAGAGGCTGAATGCTTCACCTTCTTTTCTAAGAACTGCCCTCTGCAACTTGTTAGCTTTCTGTGCCAGTGCTGGGTAAGAACGGATGCTCTTAGTTCGTATCTGTGAAAGGGTATTTACATGTATCTGTGTCATGTGTGCTGAAGTGAACAGCATTTTTCAGCAAAATATTCTTCTGTTGTAAAATGCTTGTTCTTCAAACCTGAAACTTTAGGCATGGGGTGAGGAGGTGTGGCTGTCTTCAGCTTTCACTCTGAGTGTTTTAAGATTTGGGAAGGACATTCTTCCTGAAGGGAGATGGTGAGAACTGAATAGCCTGGGAAGGCTGCAGTTTGAAACTCAGGTCCTGAATGAGGCACCCCAGGCATACATTATGGACAGTCCTGTCTGCAGTTTGGCTCATTCTGTACAAAAAGTTAAGTGTTATTTAGGTGGAGAGAGGCTGTACATTAGCCCTATGGAGAGGAGACTTGCTTGGGATACAGATCTGACTTAAATCCTTGCTCAGTGAAGTTCTGTCCCCGTGGTGTCTGGGCTTTGTCTTGACAAGCAAAGCACATTCCCCTGTGTCAGGGTTTTTGGGTGTGTGTGAAGCAATAGCTGTTCTTCGATTGCCCCCGTGGCTGCAGCTGCTCTCAGAGGCAGGAGGGCTGTTCTGTTTGTGGCTGTTGTCCTGCTCATCTGCACTTGCATGTGTGCTTTCCTCCAGGTGCCCTTCCCGGCTTCAGCAACAGGGGCTGAGTTTGTCATCTTCTTCGATCCCTTATCTTAACCTCACCCTGTTTTTCATCCCATTAATGAGAAAGCCTAACAATGAGCAAGACCAGAGGTGGCCCATTCTGGTCCCTCAGGACTGTGGTGTGGTGCACCACTGCTAGAGAAAGGCTCTTCCTGCTCCTGCACTTTGGCATCTGGTTCTTCTTTTCCTGTTCTTACCAGTGGTGTTCCTGCAGAATTTGAATTTCAGTAGCAAGAAAGAACAATATTTGCTTTGAAAGGGACTAGAAATGTCTCAGAGGAGAGATGAAACATCTCACTGTGTGTCCTGGCTTGTGTGCTGTTATGCACGGGGCTCTGGTGTGTCAGCAATGTCCTTCTCTTTGCTCCTCTCTTAATTCCTTCGAAGTCAGTGAAATGGTAGAAACCGTTGTGGCCTTGTGAATAACCTGCTACAGTGTTTCCATGTGCCCAGTGGTCTATATGAGTAAGAGCCTCCGTGGGGATGTTTAAACAAGTGTATTTTTGTGGCCATGTGTGTGAAGAAGTTTGGTTGTGCAGGGAGGAGCAAACACACAACGACCAGAGCAATCCTTGCAGTCATTGGCTGAATGAGAAGACTACAGATGCTTTATTCAATGCCAGTGTTTTTTTAGCTGGTCACCTCCTGTTCTGACTGAATTCCATTCAACATCTGACTACTTGCTGACAGTCCTGAAGATTTGCCCTTCTGCAGTGAGACCTCCCACCAGACTGCCACTCCTGAGAGAGGGGAGACTGCAGATTGGCCTCAGACAAGGAAGAATTTCAAGCTAAAATGCAGACCCTGTGAGATGCTTGCAGGTGCTGCCTCTTGTACCTGTGCTTTTTTTCAGCAGTGCTTCCCTGCTGGGGATAGACTTGAATGTCCTCACAGAGCAATGTTCTCACTCTAGATGCTCATTTACCATCCCTTTTAGCCCTACTGCATGGTGTAGCTTCATCAGGCATAAATTGCTTTGGAGAAGTTCTTCTGCCTCTGCAGAGGAAAAGAATAGTATACCTCTGCCTGGGAACAGGTTGTTCCCTCGACCATTTATGTATCAGAGCACCTCAAGCACATGAGGTCTACCTGATGTATCAGGTATTGCCTTACCTTACGTATGAAAGTGCTGGCTCCATTTGTGAGCAGTGTAATGAAGATTCTTAATTTGGTTCAAACAGATTTAAAAAAGAATTTGGTACCTTTTCAGATGGGTGATATGCTTGGTCACTGACCTTTTAAATGTAAGTTGTGTTACAGTTTGTTTTTAACAAAAGATTGTTGTTACCCGAGCTCATAAGCAGGAGAGAGGGTGAGAGATATTTGTGGGATTGGTGGAATAGTTAAAGTAAAAAGTGTCCACTGCTGCTGTTTGTGGGTTAGCACTGGGGTAACCTGACTCTGAAGCTGGTCTTCTACAGCGGACAAAAATCTGAACTGCATTTCTAAGGGAACCTTGTTGCCTTGGATGTTGGTGATAACTTGAGGTTTAAAGCTATGCTGGAAATACACAAGCCCTTTTGCAGGTACTTGATATTTAGCAGAATTACTGTGGTTTTGGGCTCGTGTGCACCCACTGACAGCATAATCTCCATGTTAGGAGACAAAGTACCAGCTGTGCTTGGTCTTACTTGTACTACTTTAGCCACATGGATGCTCATCCATTTAATTTGGAAATATTTCTCTGTACTCATCAACAGCCACATGCAGGCAAATGAAACTGCCACATTTATTCTGACTTATTTTTGAAGACGACAGATGCTACATTACTGTAAAACATGGTAAAAGGGTCTTCTAGCTTTGGTTTTGTTTCTCATTTGTGTATGAGTGTCTGATATATAAGCTATTAATGCTGATGAGTGAAACTATTTTTTTTCAGCAAGGTCTGCTCCTTCTATAAAGTTAAGCAAAGCTTCCACTGGGGGACTGGTGCTGTTTATGTTTAGCAAAGGATGTAGAAACTCTACTGGGACTGAGGAAGGAGAAGAGTCGGCACATGTGTGACTCACAAATACAAGCAGATGTGCTAGGTAGTGGTTATTACTTTTTCTTAATAATGTGACTTCTTCCCCAGCCTGAATAATTCAAAGGAACAATACTGTTGTGTGCACACCTGAGGGTGAGTAACCTTCTCTGTCCCCTGGGTGTATGGTGTGTGTGCTGCATCCAGTGCAGATATTTTAAGGGGATAAATACAAAATCATCTGCCAAGTCTTGTGTGTCAAGTGCAAGCCTTGCACAACTGCTTCTCTTCTCATGCCTTGACCACATTTAGAGCTGTGGTACAACAGTTTTGCAGTGTGATATTAGAGCCTTGTTCCCAGTCCTTGACCTCATGAACCAGCTGTGTGTGGAGCTTGGGGTCACCGACAGGGACTGTGTCACTTACCAGGGCTCTGGGACCCAAAGGACTCTGTTAATACAGGCACTGCCCTGTCCACACGCCAAGGACCACTCATGTCATCTTACTAAAACCTGAGAACCTGCTGTTGTTTTCATTAGGAAAGCTGGTACTTATAGTGCTTAATGATAAGCCTTGCAGGACAAGGACCAGAAGGGGTATGCTGTAGTGTCAGAAAATGCTTCTGGAGAAGAGAGGTAGAGCCTGTGTTGAAACTGTTAACCCCCCACTTAATGTCTGCTTCATCGTGCCTTTGGGCTTTGGCTTAAATCTGTATTCTGTGGCACCTTGTTTGCTTGTATTAGGTTTAGCAATCCTTGATAACGTGTTTGAGTGGTGAATGAGGTTAGATGGTCTCCAGAGGTCCTTTCCGGCCTCAGTTATTCTGTAGTACAGATGCACAGAGAGATGTCTATAGAAACTTCTAGAAAGAAAAAATGAGGGAAGACTTTTAGCATCATTGAAAAATGCTGTCATGGGAGAAAGCTGTGTGGTTGTATATACAGCGAGGGTTAGTCTTTCCTTACTAGAGACAGTTTTAGACTTTGGACTGGAAATACTGAAGAAGGCTTGTAAGTTCACTACCAAACAATCATGTAGTACTTGCCTCTGCCCTGAGTAGAAGCCTGTGGAGTTTTTTTGGGAGTTCAAATGCAGCAAAGCAGAGAAGCATTTTATGGAATAGCTTTGTAAAACTAGCTTTGGTTTTTGTTACTTCTGGCATTTGCACTTGCTGCACCTTATGGCCAAATTGAGTCCTGTTTCTTGTGGAAGTTATTTGGGTGTGATCTTACTGCTTTCATTTTGGCTGCTACTTCAAGCCCTAAGGACTAATAATCATTGGATGCTTACGTTAAACTAGAGCTAAGCAGAAATTTGACAAACATTTGGGTGCTTTCAACTTGCAGTCCTTTTGATTTATTATATTAAACAATTATAGCTGGATTTGCCTTTTTGGTAGTCTTTGTTTATGGCATTTTAAGCCAACAAAGCCCAGCTAAGCTGAAGGATGGATTATCGAAAATCAAAGCTAGTTCTCCTAATAGGGACAATAGAATCCCACCCGGTCCGAGCCTCGCTGTGACACCTGGGAGGCCCACACTCCAATATGATAAAGTGTTTTCTTTGAGAGAAGGTCACCAAAAGTTCACTTTTACAGAGAAGTTCTTATTCTCAGTTAATGGGGCTCCCTGTAGCACGGTCCTGCAGTTGCTTAACATAAAAAGGATGGATTGTCAAAGAAATTACCTTTAAAGTTCTTCCCTGGCAAACTTATTCGAAAGGACAGACCAAGTGTTCTGTCCTGGCCAGCCTGAGCGGCGTGTGACCCAGCCACCCCAGCTATCGTGCCCATTTGCACTTTTGCGTTTTAGGATGTGTCAGCATTTTGATTTTGACCCCTTGTTTCTGGGCAAGTGCTGCTCTTTAGGCTTGTTATTTTATAACAGAATATCCTACCTGGGTTTCAGAGCAAGCCGTTCAATCTTTTATGCCATGGAAACAAAGATATTTCCAGTCCTTTGGGGATTTTTCTAGTCCCAGCAGAGATTATTTATAATTTTCCATGAAATATTATGTACTTGTCATATGTAAGGTGGACTAGGTCCTTTTTTGATCCTTAGGAACTGAACACAAAATCAAAACACACAAGCAGAGCCAGATCTGGCTTTTTTGTGTGTATGCATTACGTATGTAATTTCCTGCTTATGTAATTGATTCCTCATCATAGCTGGGCCCAGACCCAACTGGAAACTGTAGGGATTATTCTTTTTGGTCCCTTTCTGGCTTAACTGACTCAGTTTTTTCCCAGAAAGTGGAGAAATGCGAGGCAGGGTGTGAGAAGAGCATGAACTAAGGCCAACATCCTCTGCTGGGAGAAATAGGTATGGGCTGTTTGGGCTTGCTTGATTTTATTCATGTTTGCATAAAGGTGCTTGAGGAAGGTATTGGAGAAATTCAGTTATCTCTTAGAAATTACTTTGTTTTTGCATGGAAGGAAAAAGAATATCAGCTCTGATTTTTACTTGGGTTTTAACTCCAGTGAGCTACACTGATTTTTTTTTTTTTTTTTTTTAATAATATTGGCATTATATTTTTGTAAATGAAAACACTAATTGCAGTGTTGTTGCCAGGTCAATATTTTCATTAATAATTCCTTTGATTAAATCTCCTCTAAATAATTTTGTGTCTCAGAAGGCAACACAGTTTTTCATAGGAAACTGGTAGAACTTTGTTCCCATTTTGGACTGGATCAGTAAAGAACGTTGCAGTTATGCTCGTAGATCCATGATGTTGATGTACTAATTTAGGAACTTGGATGAAGCTTTAATTTCCAATATTCAAAACTGGCAGATTGAATCTAGTAGCTTTTAATTCATTTTGGTTTTGCATTTTCTACCTAGTTTTCAGAAAAGGTGATTGCATCTCTTTATACTACAGAAATGACTATGTTTCCAGGGTTTGAGGCATTTTAGGATTCCAGAAAGAAGGTGTGGCACCCAACTGAGAGGAGGAGTTGACACAAGAACCCTTCTGAGCAGTACATGCCAAATTGTCAGCTTGGCCATTAGCGGTTTTATCATCAGTCCTGCAACAGACACAGTTGCACCATTTGTTTTGCAATATGAGCTCCCACAGACCTCCCAGTGCTTCTGGAGGGAGGATACAGCTGGGGGTGGGTAGCAGGATGCTAGCAGGGCTTCAGGGTGTGGTGAATGTATTTTTAAGCAGTGACCATTACAAGGTATGTAGGAGGTATGGTTAGCAGCAGAAAATGAAATTCTGCTATGATATGCAAAGCTGTGATGGCCCTTCTCTTCATATCTTTCACTAGTACAATTAAGGTAGTTAACTATATATAAGTTATAGTCCATTTTCAAATCTTCTGAGATTGCTTGGAGACTTTTAGATCAGATAAGTGGGTTTTGTGTCAGGCCTGTATACTAAAGCTCTCGTGCTTCAGTATGAAATCAGCCCAGCTGATTCATGTGACCCCCCCCTTTATTTTTTTTGTTGTTCTTATATAAGATATAGCACTGTCTTGATTACCGTCAGTCTCTCTAGATAAGATATAGCAGTCTTGATTACCATCAGTCTCTCTAGTGGCCAGTCTTGTGTTTCTGACAACATGAACTGGGAGAGAGCAGCTTTCCCTGCAGAAGCCCCTGAATCTAGTACTACTTTGTGTCATGACGGACACTTGGAGAAAAGGCGCATTAATTCTGCATGTTTGCATTTGAACAGTGAACACATCTTCACAAAGCCGGTAGAGCTGAGAATCTGTACTTGTGCAAGGAAGCCACTCTTCCAGATTAACTCTGGCTGGAAGCTCACAGGAGCTGTACTGATGGAGAAGTGAAGCTGCTGGGATGAAATCACAGAGTCTTTGCTGTCTTGTCATATTAAAAATTTACATTTAATAAAAACAGGGGCGTCAGAATGGGAGGGTACAGCATCTGCTGTGACACCTTCTGCCTTTTGGTTTTTTTTGGGTTTTCCCTCTAATTAGTTTATGTTCCAATAAATCCTTAATAGAACAACTGCTTTGAAAACAATTGAAAATAAAGCAAAAAGAGGAGTTTAAATTGCTTATGGCTTGCTTTGAATGACTTCCAGGCATTTGAGCAATTTTGCTAACAAGTATCCTGTAACCTATTTCCAAAGGCCACTAGCAGATAATTATATTTGGTTAATTTACATACTTCCAGTTTATAATCCTAATTAGTTCTCCAACCAGTAGTCCCTAGGCAATATGTAGTCTTACCTCATTTTATTTGCCATCCCTAATGTGCAAGTTCTCTTCTTTTAATTTACAAAAAAATGCTGTTAGGTTTGGTTCAGGGCTTTCCCATTTCAGTGCGCATCTAAACTGGGTGATTCCACGCTGATTTAAACCCTATTTGCAAACAACTATTTTACATTTTTATAGATCTTAGGTCTGAGAGATGTTCTGCAATTTAGGGAAACTGACCCCAGTTTGACACAGAGCCTATTTTTATTGCAGTGAATCAGGGCAAATTCTGCACCAACCTGTATCCAGGGCATCCCATTAACACCTCTGGTTTACCCATCCCCACAGGACAGGGACTGAGGTGCTGGTCTGTACCTGTGTCGTGCTGCTGCTGTGGCAAAAGCAGAGACGGGACATGGGGCAGGAGGGACGAGCCCCTGGGGAGCTGCACACAGGGGCTCTGGTCTGCTGGGAAGTTGCCTGTTCCCCCTCTGTGTGTTTAGGATCTCTCCCTGCCTACAAACTGTTCTGGACTCTGTTACCACCCAAGTCTGAGATTACATCAACTGGAGTGGCTGAGGAGGGAAAAGGGAGGGATGGATGGAAATGAAGATTTATATTTTCAGGTGAGCAGCGCTCCCTTTAGCTTATTCCAGGTTTAAATGAACTTCAAAAAACACTTGGCATGAGCCTCCCCAGTGGCAGGAGCAGGCTGCCCAGTGCTGATCCCTGCAGGAGCCGAGGAACTGGGGCTGAAGCTGAGTCAGCACGCTGCTGCGGGAAAGGACCCTGTGCTCAGGCTCTGCTCCTCTGCAGGGCGCTGACAAGTTGGAGGAGGGTGCTGGGTTTTGGGTGAAGCCTGACAAAGGACAGGAGATGCTATCTCCACTGGTGTGATTTCTTGCATGAGATGTCCTGTGCACAACTAGAGCACTTTCAGTCGTTTAACCTTTAAGCGCTGAGGTATGTACTACAATGCATTTTTTAGGAAAATCTGTTAGATTAAATATTTCCTCTTAGGCATCAAAGACTGCTTTCTAGTCTGATTCATTGCACTGTAATGAGGTCAGGTTTGGACTATCATTATGATAATTTCCAATGCTGCTTTACAAGCAATAAAAAGAACCAAAATCTCCCTTTTCAACATTTCATTAAGTGCTTTGATAAGGCAGTGAAAAGGGGTGTGCGATAAGGTAGCTAACCGAGAAGGGATAAGGAAAATCCGCAGTTTGCAAAGGTTTTGCGTGGATTTCCAGGCTGATAGATTCTGTGAACAGATGTTTGTTAATAAATCATAATACTAAGGAGAGATGTGATTTTAAGTGACCCAAGTAACAAATGTTTGGAGAGGAAAAACTCAAAGGTGTGAGAATAATGATTGGCCAAAAAATTTACTTCAACATCTTAATGTTTTATGCTGTTGATGTCTTGGTGTAATTTCTACACAGCATGCTTGAATTCCCAAATATGTTTCTGCTGTTACATACATGCATACTGCTTAGCATTTATATAACGGATGCCTACAGGAAGCATTACCTGTGAAGTTATTCCAAAGGAGCCTCTTTTTATGAAGAACACCTTGGTGATAATTCTTCCACATTAGAGCATTTCAAATCCTACTCTAGTCCAGGTGGACTTCAGATGGCCTAAATGTCTTCTTGTGCCTGGTTTAAGGATTGTGATTTCACACTAATGATAGCTCTGCCTGTGCATCTCAACATCGGATATTCTGCTACAGCTCTCATGCCTGTAGTTGGGATGAACAGAACAGGAACTTGCAGTTAAGCAGATTTGAGACAGAGGTAGCAAGTGTCTTATGCTGAAGGCAGTCCATTGTGAAAATAATAGATTTTTTTCCTACTGTACCACTCCTGATGATAACGGCTGGTAGTGTGTCAGTTGAAATCCTGCCTCTAACCAAGCCAATGGGAAATCTTTCATAGACTGCAGTCAGACTAGTACTTTATCCCAAAGGAATATAACGTTTCAAGATAAATTTACAGAGGCTTATTGACTGGAGTGTCCAGATTTCAAGGGGCAGTGACAATTTACATGGGCCAGAGATGCATTTTTGGGTATGCAAAAGAGTTTACTGTGGAATATGGCAGATGTACATTCAGTGCTAATCCCCAAGGGGACTGGGAAAACTCCTGAACAAATCTGTTGTTTGCTTCTTGATAGTAGACAAAATAGGCACCAATAAGCTGTTAATTCATCTTTCCCCTTCCAACTCTTCACTTCTATTATTAAGGTTATAAGTTTTGCTCAGTATAGTTATGACAGAAAAGTCCAGAACAAAAACTTAGAAGGGTTTAGGTGCGAGTTTTCTGTGGGAGCAAGGGCAGAGGGAGAGGGGATGGAGAACCTGGGAGCTGTTCATAATGTGTCTACTTCAATCCAGCAGAATATTCCAATTAATACCTTAATTCTTAATTAGAAATAGTAAACAAGAAAAGGGCTGTGATTAATCTTTGACAATTACTTTGTCTTTTTCAACACCTCTTGTAGTTTATGTATTTGTTTGCTTTAATTTATATGTGCTTTAATGTATGTATTGGCTGTTTTTAATGCAAACCCTCAATGAAGTTTGTAGGTGAGTTTTATACACTACTAAGAAACCACCAAACAAAGCAAACCAGGAGAGTAGAAGTCCTATTTCTTTCTCACAGGTCATCCTAAGTGCCTCATGAGTAGAAGAAATGCATTGCTTGATTCTAGTCTTGATATTCCTTGTACTGCTCTCTTGCCTATTCCCTCCATCTCTCCTTCCCTCAAGAAAACCTCAATCCACAATTCCCAGCGAAGTCCTAATGCAGATTTTCCTGTCTGGTTTGGCTCCCTTGGGCTGTCCAGACATTCCTGCAGCACAGGAGCTGCGCTCAAGGAAACAGTACTCTACGTGCTGAAACCAGAAGTTTGAATATAAAACAATAATTTATTTTATTTCATTTTACTCGTTAACGTTTGTAGCTAATGATGACTTCATGAAACTGCTTTTATAGTTCAATACATTCAAATCTATAAAGCAAACAGTTACTACCATGGGCTTTTCAAATTCCACAAACTGTCTTATATAAACAAGTTAGCTGTACATGCACATTTTTTCAATAGGTTGCAACATTTGCAAACATGCTTTAAAATCCTTTAAAGCTGCAGTATAGTGTACTTTGCTTCAGGCTTTTCAGATGAAACCTATATACTTTCTTCAGAAACCTTAAAAAGAAAAATGTTTAAATGTTGAGCATAACTCTAAAAACTGCTGTTTGATAAATGTTAAATATCACAAGAGAATGACTCTACTTCTGAGTTTAAACCTTGAGCTAAATATTGATAAACAGCACTCTGTGTAGAAGTGAACAACAGCAAAATAATATCACAAAATACGGTTTCACAAAAAATACATATGTGCAGTTGCTCTTGTGGGTTTTTTCCATTATTATTTTTTTTAGGTAAAGAATAGCATGGGTACCTTTTAATATGAATATAGTTAAAGCAAATTAGCTGTGTAAGTATGGTTAATACATTTCTGATATTTAAACACTTCATGTAAAAGGTAACAAGTAAAAAAGTACAATCAGTATTCCAAAAAGCACTGCTAATATTGCCTTTGAAGGAGACGGGCAAGTCTCCTCTCCGCTTCCTAATGGAGATCCTGGCACCCCCAGTTGCAGAGTTCAGTATTTGAACTATAAACTCGATGACTGTATCTTATATACAAAAATCTTGCCACATTGAACGAGGCATTATTTCTACCCCAATGGTAGTGTTTTATGTACATAATTTAGCAATGGTGATTATACAGTAGTTACTGACAGGAAGGAATTGTACACCCGTGTGCCATCTGGTGACTTTGTTCCATGGGTTAGCAGTTCTTGGATTGTCATCCAATTGTCAAATATTTTTTTATTCCTCTTCTTCATCATTTTTTTGTGGCTCAGTTCAATGATATTCATCTCTTTCTTTTCTTCTGCACCCTGCTGTTCCTTTAAGCAATCTAACCTGCTCTGCATCATGAACTCGCGCCTCCTCCTCTGCTCCTTCGCTTTCACCAAATGCTGCTTCCGCTCTTCCTTGCTCCAGTAACGGCCCATCTTCATTTCACTTATGGCATCATCATCCGTCGTCATACCACTGCGCTCCTCCTTAATCTTTATGGCACGTTCTCTCAGCAGCCTGTCCCTGACTGGCCTCTTTGTGATGTAGCGGGTCCCGTCGCTTCTCACCTTGACTTTCCACTCCATCCTCGGTTCGCTCTGGCTTGAATTGAAGTCTTTGCACATACTCACCAGACTCATCTGGCTCTGTGCGTATTCCACTGCTGATTTCTGTTGGATCAGCTGCATGTAGCTCTGATAGTGCTGTGCATGGGCAGGAATATGAGCATGCTTATATGGAGAGTGATGGTATGGGGAGACGTAAGAGCCAGAAGGTTTTTGACCATGAGTAGGGCTTTTGCTTCCATCACTGGCTCTTCTCTCCTTGCTTTCCAGCTGCTTGCCAAGGTCGGGATCTTTAGCAGAGGCATGGGATTTACTAGTGCTGGATTCATGACCTTCTGAGCTAGCAAATAAATTATTTTGGGAGACGCCATATGCTGCTGCCCCCTCGTTACCCTGACAGTTAATGCCTTCTGCAGTTCTGCGCAGCGAATTGTCAGGGGACATCTCCAGCGTGAGCGGCGTGCTGCGGCAGCTCTCGCCTGTGTTGTATGCGCTCGAGCTGTCCTTGTCAGACTTCTCAGGGAGCTCCGTAATGTCTGAGAGCTCGTGCCTGCGAACATCGATGCTTGTGTTATAGTTGCGGAACCCGCTGTTATGCAGCATCCAAGGCTCCCGGTACTGATCTTTCAGCTGCTGCATTTTATGAGCTCTCACAATATTCAGACACTCTAGCTCGATATGGCGCAGCTCCTCGTTCAGCATCTCCAGCTCTCTGTCAACACTTTCTTGGTCGCTTTTGCTCATATCCAGAGTGCTGTTATGATAATACAGACTGTAAGGGTTGGCAGATTTCACCTGGCACTTCAGTTCCAGCAGTTCCCGGAATCGCTCACATTCGTCTACGGGGATGCCAAGGAAGTCGACATCTGTGCAGTCGGCTGAGATAAATGATTCATTGCTGAACTGCATATCGCCACTTCCCAGGGTGTCATGACTGTACGTCAGCTTCTTCTCACTCCCTAAGGTGTTGGAGGAGGTGGTGTGATCGTCCGCGTTGTTTTCCTGCTCGGAGCTCTCATCGTTCCGGGTGCTGTCGTCTGTGCGCCCCACGCCACTGTCCTTCTCGTGCTGGTTAGATAAAATAGTGGCTGTATCTGTGGTACCACCATCCTCCTCATGCTTCTTCTAACAGCAAAAACGAAAAAACAGAAAGAGAAATTATTGCTAGGACATTAAATGTTTCAGGGTAGTTTTTTAAATAGTTTTCTTAATCTGTCACTTTTACACTTCCTGTATATTTTATTTGTACAGCAAGAACATTATTAAGAACTCATAGAAAGGGTGACTGAAAACAGCCTGCTGTGGATTTACTTTTCAGAAGAATGTGAGATCTGCTTTTCAGTTACGTAGCAATAATGGTAGAAGTCACATTTTCCAAATGTTTCTTCTCCCACTTAGGTGCACAAAAGTTTCCAGTTCTACTGTGGTGCTAAAGTGAGAATACATGCCTTCTGAAAATGTGGATCCCACAGATGATGTAGGGTTTTATAAAAGTTTAGCAACAACTCTAGACGAAAATTGAAAAACTGTTCATGAACTTGTATGATTACATTAATCATGGCAGAACAAGAGTCCAGCTCCAAATCTATGGCCCTGCATAAATTTTGCTATGTAAAAACTTTTCCTTTGCTTTTCTTCCCATATATAGACCTTATTTCAGTCATTTGCCCAAGTTCTCCATCTGGATTTTAAGGTTTCGGGAGGCAGGCTGTTTCACTATGTGCATGCTTATCAAACAGGACACTTTACAAGTTAGCTCTCTGCCTGCTCTGTCTGCCATAGCAAGCTTGTACTTCTCTCAATGGTTACAGCCGGAACAGTGGATTCTAAGAACTGTGATCATGTTATCCTAAGGGGCAAAGTAAAAAAAAAAAAAAGTAACATTTTAAAACATTTTGGTACTGGAGATAAAGTTCTCAGATAGTCACATAATATCTTGATTTTAGAGAAAGTCCTTTTGCTTTGATCGTCATTCGAGACACTAAATGTCTTGAGTCAAGCTCAATATTGGAATATTGAGTGCAATGTGAAGTTTTGACATCAGTGCACAACAGAGGGGCAGTACCTGCTGAAGCATGCTGGCAGTAAATTGCATTGCCTGGTGGTGCTGTTCCTCTAACATGTCCATGTGCAAGTCATCCAGAAAATCATTTCTGTCATCATCCATCCATCCTTCATCCAGCTATGTGAAAAGGCAGGGAAAATCAAAGCAAATGTTGTCAAAAGAGTGAAGACTGACATAAATTATGTTCCTTCTTTTTGGAAAGTGATTGGGAAATCTTAAGAGATCCCTTTCTGTGACAGTGCTGCATCCTGGGAAGGAGCACACAACTTGTGCTAAGTGCAAGTATTGACTATCCTACCTCCCCCCCAGCTGCCTCCATCTCCAGCAGTATGGTTTTATCTTCAATGGCTCTTCATATATGAAAGAAAACCATCCTTTTCATCTATGGAAATACTTCTAAAAGTTGTGGTTGTTTTAGTTTGTGCTGCATAAAAATATTCCAGAGCCCAAGCCTTAACATACTAGTCGTGAGGCAGCGTCAAGGGAGAGATGTACAAATGCTGCCTAGGGCTCTGTGAGACTTTTTTACTTGTCTCAGTTATCCCCAAGGGAAAGATCAGACCCATCTGGGCTGACAGGACAGACAGTGAGCCTGACCCCGGGTCTGCAGGTGCACCAGCAAGAGTTGCTCTCACAGCAGGAGGAGCAGAGACAGATCAAACAATAGTGCTCATGGCTGTTTGTTCAACATCTTTGTTGTGCTAATCCCTGCTCTGCAAAGGGATCTGGTTCAACCTTTTATTACAGCTGAGGATGCTTCTTGACAGTATTTAACTACAATAGGAGATAGTGTATAAAGGGCTAAATAATAGGCGTTTTAATGAATGAGTAATCAACAGCTATAGGAATTAGTGCTCAGTATGTTCTTCAAAGCTATGGCTTGAAACCACCCATAGTACCTTGCACTGGTGTTTGTAATAGCATTGCAGCACATATAAATGCCTGAACATCTTATAAATTGAACTTTAACACAAAAATAATATATATAAGTACTGTGACTGCTGAACTCCATTATTTTATACCATACGTATGTCCAGTCAAACAGTATAATACAGTTTTAGGTGGACTGGGTAGAATTAAGTAACTTCTAACTGCTTTCTACAAAACAGCAACTCTTACTTAAGACTCAGAAGAGGCTGTTTGTTGTATGGTGTTTTGTTGGTGTGTTTTGTTTTTTTTAAATGTGTTTACTGTTGTTGCTACAGTACCTGAATTTCTGGTCTTGCAACAAGTAGGGAGATATTCTTGCTCTCTTCACTGGTGAGCAGTGCCACAGCTTCTTCTCGGTTCTGTACCTCTATGCCATTGATCTTTAAAGAAAAGGGCAATACAATGAAATCCTTTCACAGGGATTCTCAAATGCTGCTGAGATGAGCTCTACAGAACAGTGTGGCTGGGTAGATGCCAGAGGAGCTCGGGCCAGGCACAGTCCATGTTCACCTACAGATAAGTGTTTAAGTGTTGGGCAAGAGTGTTGGTTGGGACATGGGGAAGCTGCTCACACCTCTGTGTGTGATGTGCAGAGCCTTGTTACGAGGACAGAAACTGGAGAAGGAGAATTGGGCAGGAGCAGAATCATAAGATCAGTAGTGGGGGATGGAAAGAAACGTCCTTGTGTGGGACAGATGAGGCTGTGGATGCTGATCCCAGAGACGGAATGGAATGTGGACCTTCCCTTGTGTTAGTGCCTCTGCAGAAGACAAACCACTTGTGACAAGGCACCTATAGTGCAGGGTTGTTGCACTTGGGAGAGGACTCATTCTGGCACACAGCACTGGGTGTTCAGCCTGCTGAACAAGTACTAATGTCCCTGGGAATAAACAGGGCTGCCTGCAGTGATTCTGCAAAGAGGAATTATTATTTGGGCCAAAACAGAGGGTTTCTGTGGTAGAAGGAGGACTTAACGGTGTATCAGGATATGTGCTGTGAACAGATGACATCTGCTGACAAAGCTCTTCCTTTACAGAGCAGGGCCAACACAGGGCTTTACCTGGCCAGGACTAACGAGACCTGAGGGAGATATGGCAGAGGAAAGGGAAATACCTCAAAAAGTTAAAAGGAAGCACTTGAATAGCAGTCTGAAGGGAATGATTTGTAAAAATTATACTGAAATAAAGGCGCTGTAGCAGGTTATAGTATGTTAGCAGACTTTCAGCCACGTACACACGTACCTGAATAATGCGATCCCCTTCTCGGAGTCGGCCGTCTTTTGCAGCAATACTGTTGGGATCAATCTACAAAATAAGAGAACTGTGAGTGCTTTGGAGATTTTGGAGCTCAGTATTTACTCCCCATTTTAAACCCAGTATTGGTAATATGACTGATATTATAAGGCCGTGTGTCTGTCCTTGCTGCTATCTATATCTGTTGTATCTGTACAGCTCTTGCTAATGTTAGACAAAGTGAAATGCAAATTAAAATGATCAAGTCAAAACCAAAACAATTCTTCCTGAGAGGTCTCTTCAGAGAATGTACATCTATCATGTTTGCATGATATCAAGTTACCTCATAATTGAACATTTTGCTCTACAATACAGTGCTGTGATTAGAACCAGTTTTTGCATACAGAACAGAAAGGATTATGTCCTAAGTGATGCATTTTAATGGAAGACTTTTAGACTTAGTTATGAGTTGCTTTCTCCAAATTGCTGCTACTAATTTGAAATGGATCTGCATGATAAAAAGATTATGTATAAAATGCTACTTATTTCATGAAAAGGGGTGAAGAGAGACAAGTGGGTCCCAAATCTTCACAAATAAAAATGTGTGGGGGGTGGTGTGTTTTTTTTTATTTTGTATTTTTAAAAAATTTATATTGTTTCTGGAATAACTGAGAACAAAAATTAAAGAGAATACATTAAAAATACTTTGAAAATGTTATCTGAAATTGAATGCTGAGACTGTACTGGGGAAAAATGAACACAAAATGCTAATATAACGACGTTTGACTTGAGTGGATACAGGATTTCACTCAGTCTGGAGAAAAAGAAAAATAATTAGATTTTTTCCAATTACTGCATTCTGGCTGTTTTTCGAACGTGGTACAAACAGAAGACAAATGTCTTAAACGCCCAACACTGCAGTTTAAAAGACAAATTGTATCTTATTGAAGTCAGCTCGATCTTACCTCACTCACATAAATACCCATGTCATCTTCATCATCTGTTCTGTAACATACAGTAAGGCCAAGCTTGTCCTGGCTGTTCACTCTATGTAAGTCTACTTCCTGAGTTTAAATAAGAAGAGAGAGAGGAAAAGGAAAATACATTGTCAGTGAGGCACTGGTGACTGATGGAAGCAATTTTTCAAATACAATGAAAATATTGTGCTTAAGTGATATAGTGGATCTCTTTTCATTTTGCTTGTAGATGAGTTTAACATACTGAGCAAAACATGATTATATGCAGACAATCAATACCTGAGGCATTTTTGACCCTTCAGTCAATATGAAGTCATTTTGAAAACAGACCTCTTATTGATCCTAAAGAAGAAAAATTACCTATATTTAATGTAGTGGTAAGACTTCAAATGCTAAAATACTTATAAAGTATGATTTCAATATTTGCCACAGCTGTTACATATTTCCATATAAGCAGGGAATATTTCTGGCTTTTCAGAGAAAAATATAATACTCCGTTACCTTAACTGGTGCAATTTTCATGAAATTATGTAATAAATTTCTCAAAAGTGTGACTGATGATCAATATATTGTCAGCAAAGCATTTGGTATTGGTAATAGAAATATAATAAGCACTTCAATATCTTGCAAGGGTTTGGTTTCAGCAGGTCATGGTTTATCATTCTAGTGCTCTTGAGTCTTGTTAGTTTTGGAGTCATTTAAACCATCTTAAAAATATTTCATTTTTTCCTCTATACTTTTTTGCCACATAGTCTTCAGGTGGGTTATTTTTTTCCTACATTTGCTGCTGCTCTGTGATGCTGCTTGGTGTAAAGGGTTATAACACCCATGGAGATGCCCAGGAGCTGTGGGATGCACAGCCAGTGTAGCCATCCATGGAGCATCTCTCAGTTCTGCCACTGTGAAACAAGGGACATCCTGGGAGCCTAATGCACTTAACCAGCTTATTGCGACTCTTGTGTCAGCCCTTGAGGACGCTGCCACTGGGAGAAAGGATCTTTGTTCATAGACAGAGGTGCAGTTGTGGTTCTTACTCCCCTTAGAAGAGTGATTGGCAGTGAGCGAGGCTTGGAAAGGTCCTGCTCCTCTGCACTTAACACCAGGTGGACAGAGGAGGCGGCGGCTCTGGGGCTTGAGTCCCATCCTGATGAAGGGCAAGAGTGGGATCAGGCAGAGGGGACAACGGGACATAAGTAGAGTAAAAAGACAGAGCCTGTGTGGGATCCGAGGGCTGTCCCAGCCCCAGAACAGACCCTGAACCTCGTGCTTGTGTCTGGACCCGTCTGTTCCAGGGCAGAAGTCCTGATAATGTGACTCATTATTTCTGAACATCTCTCTGTTGTGACCTGCGCTGTGCCATTTGTAAGGGGTGAGACAATAAAACAAGTTGATATGAATAATTTATTGGCATGTCTAGATGACAGCTGCCAAGATCAGCAATCTCAAGTTATTTACTTGTCAACATGTGTAATTTCTTTTTTTTTAGAAACGTGGCTGTAAATGGCAGTGACATTTCAGATGGTATTTAAATGGTTTCAATCAATAGTGTCCGTGGTGAACTGCTGCTCTTTTTCTCCCTCTTTTGTTACTTAAAGGTTTGAACACAATGCTTTAAGAGTGCATTGTTTTTTTTTTCAGATTTCTAAAGCTTTGGGGGCTTTCTAGAGAGGAGATGGAAATTCTTCAGAAGAGATGATGAGACAAAGTGGATTTGATCCTGATCTCAGTTGATCCTTGGCAATGCCATTGCAGTCAATGCGTTTATTCTGCATTTAATCATGGTGCAAACTGGGGATGAGGTGGGAATTTGTGAACTGAGCCTAATTCGGGCCTAGAATGATTCCCATATTTCCTGCTTACTTTAACAAAAATATTTCATGTCTTTGGGAAAGTTTTTATATAGTTTACTGATTTGAAAACATGGCAATGAAGTAGTGGTGAGAAACCAGTGCTGCATTCTACTGTTTGTCATGCAGGTAGTGCAAATACCTATATGTAATGTTTAGAAGAACCTCACAAAAACCTGTGATGATTTTGGCCATTATTTAAATAGATCCTATATAACCATAAACAATTGCCAGCACCTCAGCACCTTTTGCAGCAGGAAGAGGGAATAAGCTGCTAGTTTCATTCTCACCTGCTGCATGTTTTGCTTAACAATAGCTGTTTTTTCCAACAGTGTACAACTATAAACTTTATAATGAAAAAATAAGTACGGGTTTATATTTAAAATGCACTATCCAAGACATCACCTGTGATATACTGGAAGGTAATAAATCATCTGTTAAATTAAATAATATATATTTTGAAGGGAAAATGGATATATCTAATTTGAAAACACTTTCAAATAAAGTAGTAGAAAGCTTAAAGCAAAGAAAAAAATTAGAGCAGGTGTTTAGAACCTGAATTTTTATGAGTAATTTGTTGACAGAGTTACCCTTGGGTACAATCCCTCTAGTCCTTGGTAGGAATAGAATAAAGTGGGTTTGATGCTACCCAAATATGATAATTTTGTGTACTTTAAGATAGGAACAGCTGCTTTCTATGGGTCTTTGCTTCAGTGAAGTTTCAATATAATTATAAAGCTTTGAAATATTTGAGATAAAAGTGCGATTCCAGTTGGAGTTGGAAGAATCAACACCAGAGTCTTCAAAGCAAAGGTTGTTTTCCATATTCAGTCAAGTCTGTATCGTGCAGATACATGAAAGGGGAAAGAAACAGAACTGGCACCTGCAAGTACGGGTAGTATGGTAGCTTGTATAATTGCACTAGGAATTAATTAAACACTAGGAATTAATATGCACCCAGAGAACTTTGAAGGCCTAAGTTCACATGTCTGTAGTGCCACAGGACTTGTCATTTCTTGCTCTGTCTGTAGCGCAGCAGTTCTGGACAGCCCGAGGGCCTGACCCTGCAGAGTCCTGCACTCACTGCACGGGGCAGCTGGAGTGTGGCCAGAGACCCTGCAGACGTGGGCTCCTTCAGGCCCACAGCCTTGAGATGGGCTGCACAGCCTTGAGATGAAAGGATATGTAGTGCTCAGCTGGGGCTCTGATACCACTGGCATGAGCTCCATATAAAAACGATATGAAATGTATCAGACACCTACATTGCGGAGGGGAGACACTGAAGTTATTCAACACCTGGTCCAGATCTGCGGAAATGAGGTAGCACACAGTGTGTTACCACAGAGTGTGGTACCATCAGGACTGCGTTAATATGATAAATGTTAAAATTTCATCTATGACGTAACTCTTACACACACAGATAATTAAAATCTGCTTCTTTAGATAGGTAAAAGTGACATTTTGAGTGATGTACATGTATGCTATTTCAAAACAGTCTGCACAAGAGAACTGCCTGAAAGATTACTGGCCCCATATCAAATGTAGAGCCATGGAGGGCTCCAGGAGCTGGTTGCTGAAATCCATATGGCATTTGCAGCAAGACAAGAAGAAATGAACATGCACTATGACATTAAACCTACAACCACTCATAATAATGAATTAGAAGCAAGTGATAATAGTAATTTAACCTCTCTAAGCTCAGAAGATCCTTCATTTGCAGCAGATTATTGAATTATTGTACTGCTGATTTAAAATTATGGCCTGCCTGCAAATCTATAAAAATCAAGGTCCTTTCCCTTAACAAGACAGAAATGAGCAGTAGAAATCTGAAATGAGAGGACAATGATGGGTAAAAGAAAGTTAACATTCAGCAAGCATTAACTAAAGCTTGCTCAGTACGTACTCTGTCCTATTGTCTCTCTGTAAAAAGTGGAGCTTTTTATTCTGTGCTGACTTCTGTGGTACCTGACCAGCAGGGCTCACTTTTTTTGATACTCCATTAATAGGTTCCAACATAAAAGAATGTCAGGGAAATAAATATAAAGAGCTATTTCCTTTTATGCTGCATGAGGCCTTCTTAGAACCCTCTGGTGACTGCCCCTGGTGTACGGCAGGAGGAAATATCTTGTTCTTGCTCTCTTGAAGCTAAACAAAGTGATCTTTATGTTTGTCTTTTCAAATAAACGTGTTTTCAACATAAGCAAAAAGCAAAAAACCCACCCCTCCACTTTTCAGTAAAGAACATTTTTTACAAAATAGATTTTTCTTTCCAAAATTCTTTGCCTCAGAGAAGTAAAAAAATCATCTTGGAGGTTTCTGTGCCAGCCCAGCTCTATGATGGTAATTCTCTGATGGACCGAAGAGGCTGGACTGGCTTAACTTGTCAGTGGTGCTGAGGAAGGCTGGAGAAAAGTGCATCTCACCCTGATGAAAAGGGTCTCAGCTGGCTCAGTAAGGTAACTTGAAGGATGTCCAGGTTTTTTGCCAAGCACGTGGCCAATAGTCCATGATTAAGACCTTTCTCATGCAGTAAGAGGTGTTAAGACCAGGTTGAGAGCTAAGGGAGGACAAACTTTCAGTATTAGTTTGTCAGCAATTTGAAATGTTTTACTACTTTTGGATTTGTTCCAAACAAAGAAGATACACATTCTTGTCTTAAAAAGTATGGTTGTGAAGCTGAAGGAAGATACTGCTTTTTAAACCTTTACTTATTCAATCAGTCCCTTAGCAGGACTGCTAGGGCTGAAGTCTTTTTGTATTGAGAGATGTAGTAATGCCTTGGGAAGCTCCTGATCAGTGTAACTCCCTGTGCAGTGGGAGCTTTCCCTGAGTAGAAATATATCTGCATAAATGATGTTTTCAAATGCTTTACATCTGGGCTGGAGTAGTGATTGCAGAGTGCCTGTGATGGAACCTACTGATTCCCATGTTTGGAGACTTATCTCTCGCCTCCTCCCCTCCCTTGCAAACGGCTTCTTGGACAAGAGGGAGAAAACTTTCAACCAAAGGGCAGAGCTTGAAACTGCATACTCAGCTTTTATTTATGGTTTCCTACAAGCAGTGAAGTATTACTTTCAAATTTTGAAGCATGGCTTTTGGTGCATTCATCTTTTGTTGATCAGATGTTGTGGTTTCACACAGGGAACACTGTATGAGCTGTGGTGCTGGGAGGGCACCAAGCTACTGGCATGAATCTGCTGTCTTTGTTGTGAAGACTTCTGCCCAAGCCTGAGTGAGAGTACCGGAAGGGAGGTTTGTGAGCAGTTAGGAAACATTTCATGTAGCTTTTTTATCTCCAAGCTGTACTTTCTCTCAACTAGCCATTCAACTCAGTTCTCTACCAGAAAGCGAGCAAGACCTAGATAGAAGTTGCATATAGGAAAGGTTAAATACAAAAAGTCTGATGTGAGAGAACAAGCCCCCTTTTTGATGTAGAATGTTCTGCTTTGTAATCGGAGAAAATTAACACACTGAGAAAGCCCTCACTGGGGCTGTGTGTCTGACAGCTGGACAGACTTGTTTGAATAAACATATTAGCGCATAATGCTGCTGGGGAATCCTGGAGTGACATTATTCTTCCTTTATGAATCTGAAATGACTTCTGGCTGGGCCTCTGTGAAGCATGAATGTACTTTTAGTTTATAATAAAAAACAGGGCAGGATTTAGTCCCTCTTTCCTTGTGGCATGTAAACTTAAAAGGAAAAACAATGGTATTTATTTATTTTTGTAGTAGGGAATATATGGCAGTTACCTCTGAGTCATCAATTTTAAGATAAACGTTGAGTGATAAAGCTGAGAACACAATTTTGGCGTCTTGGCAATACTGCCAGCATAAATTCCTTCCTACAGATATTTACATTGGAAGCTTGTTGTGAACTTGGGTATTTCACTGTTTTTGTCTTGTTTACTTGTTACAAATCACTAACCAGTCAGTTATAGACCATAAACTTTAGATGAGGAGCTTCTGATTGAAATTCAAAGCACATTTTATGGACCTAAAAACCCAGAAGGCTGACTTGATGGCTTTCTGACTTTGGACATTCCTGCTGCAGTCAATGAAACAGTGCCTTTGTGGTCTTTTAAAACGTATCTATCAAAAGGCAAACAAAAAAGCAACGAGCCAGTTGAGTCCCTGTTAGCACTTTGACCTTACCATTGATCATAGTCTGTACAATTTGAACAGGAATCTTTAGTGGTTTTTAAGAAATACTATTAGGCTACAGAGACTTTTCTAATGTTCATCTCTCTGTGTTACTGAGCTGATCACCTTTTGCCATTGAGTACTATATCAATGTCAAAATTATTAATGTTGTGGTTTAAGGCATATTAACGTCTGGCTACTGAAGTGCATGTGCTTAACCTGTTTTCAGCTCAACTGGCTGACCTCTAATGGAAGCAATATCATTTATCCACAATATTAGATTTCCTAAAAGACAGATTTTTGAAGAGACACTGGCAGAAAATACTGATTTGTTCTACATTTGTTCTGCATTTTCCCTTAAGAGTGAAATCTATATTGTATTTGTTTTTATTTAAGAAAAAAAAGCCACTTGTTTGAAAAGTAAGGCCTTGAAGTCTGCTAAACAGCATTTGTTTTACTGGCACTTTGATTTTATCCTGACTTTGATTTGCGTTTGTATACAGAGATGAATTACTACCAGATCTGCAGAATTTGAGAACAGCTTGCAAACTTTTTATGGGGCTTTAGTCCTTGATTCTGCAAACACTTTTATAGAAGGGAACAACTTTGTGCTCACGGAACGACTGAACTCTGCTACCACTAAAGCTGTTGATAAATCTACCACAGGTTTAAACAGCTGCAGACAGGTCAGCATTGCTCGCTTTGACAAATAAGCGTTAGCAGGACTGGGATCTAAGAAATCAGAAGTGCAAGCAAGCCAAGAATAAATTATTCTCTTATAATCTTGAATGGATTATCTGGATCAGGCATCGCTGGCACTATTTAGAAGTATTGAGATACTTTACTGCTATTTATTACAAACAATTAAGAACACTTCAGTGAGTCAGTGTCTTGCAGAACTAAGGCCCACAACTTATGTGCTGCACTCTGAATGTTGGGAGCAGGTTATTAGAATTGAGTGAGAAAACTAAAGATGAACTTCTGATGGGACATGCAAGTGAGTTTTACAGATTTGGCAGGAAAACATCTTGCATACTTCATGACTGGTTCAACTTCATTATCTATTATTTTATTTGTATACATATGTAAGTTTTTGGTAATGAAAAAAGGAGGAGCAGCTTAATATAGTGGCATCTCTATTCTGGTCTTGTCTTGTAAACTTAAATTAGTCCTAAATTACATGATCTGTTTCTCAGCATCTGTTTCTCAGCTGGGAAATATTTAAGGGAAACTCGCACATTTTTACTATGACTATGTGGAACAGGTCTTGCCACTCAGCAAACTTGCAAAGTCTTTCAGATTTTCATAAAGTCTAAATAAGCTTAGTTATACAGAATTTAATTGATGGAATCAATGGCTTTTTTATTTATGTTCATCTGTTAGCTGAAGATCTGGCTCATCACGCCAGGGCACATAGTTAAATACATTTCTAAAGGTATCAGTAAAGTTTGTAACCTGCACAAACCTAATGAGCAATGTTATTACAACTATCTACTGTGAAACATCTTTTCACTTTTATATACAAAACATATGATAGGCACATATTAAACTTTCAGTAAGTGAAATAGTTACTAAAGACTCAGTACCTCTAATTCCAACTCATCTCGGTCCATTTCTTGATGAATTCCTCCCATGTAGTCATTTGGGTCATAGTATTCATGCACTGATGGATGGCTGGAAGAAAAAAAGGTATGTTTTAGGACAGCACTCAGTACTCTAGTTAGCATATCAATCCTTTCCAAGCTTATAGCAAGTCATCATGAATACGATGGACTAGCAACCAAACCAAGAAGTTGCTTACACTATAGCATTTACACCAGTAAATGTATTAAACAAAAATTATATGTATTGTAAGAGGAACCTAAAACATCTGGCACCTGATGATGAATGAAAGACTTGCCAAGAGTTTAGCACGTATTAATGATTTTTGTCCAAATGTAAAGCTGACTTGGCAAAAAAATTATAAAGAGAGAATAGTGGCAAAGGAGGGTAACAGGTACCAGGTGACACAGGTAAGTGAGCAGATACTTGCCAGGGTTCCAGATGAGAGGGAATTCTGCAATATTTACTTTATAAGTCCAGGTTATTTGCAAGCAAAATCATTCTTGCCTACTTGTTTGGCATTTTTACTTTGCCTTAAAGACACACAATTGTATCAAATTGCTAAAAGTTATAAAAATAATTTGCCACTCAAGTATTTTGATCAACACCATTCTGTTGATTGATTTGAATGCACCAGGCTGTGCATAATGCTTTAAATACTATTTAAATATGCACCACTCTGCTCGTACTGCCATTCACTATTGGCATGCTGCTTTTTACAACCTGAGCTCTCCAACAGTCTCACTTTGGAAGTTGTAAGTGGTGTAACGCTCTTGTGATCACTCTTTTCTACGCTGGAATTTTATTTCTGCAATGAAAGTAAACTCCCTTTAACTCTCTGCTACCTAGATACATGTTTCTTTGTAAGTGTGAGGCTATTTATGTAACAGCATCTGCTAGGTGGCTAAGTTACCCGAGTTGTTACATGCAGGCTAGATTAATTTGGATGGGATTTGGAGAAGTTACAGGAAGCTTTAGGAGAAAAATGACTCTGTTTGCTTGCACGTGCTGGGTGACAGGATGCTTGAACGGCTGAGTGACTGCTCTGTGCGCAGGGATAGCCGGGAGGTGGGTTGTGTGGTTAAGACCAACATCCACAGCTCCAAGTAAGGCCACTTGGAACCTATGTCTAACAATTAAGGGGCAATATGAAGCTACTTGATAGGACAGAGCTGGTATTATGCAGGCATGTTGCAACCTAAATGATTCATCAGGAATTAATCTTTGCTGTTTTCCTGATGTAATAGGTTTTGCAGTTGGAAAGCTGCAGGTACTGAAAGCCTGTCTGGCAAACGTGTTTTCGGCACTGTGCAGTGTGGGAGCTTTAGGAACAACTGTGTTCTAAGTGCTCTGAGCCCTACTGCCTGTTCGCTGCAAACAAGCTCAAAGCTGGCCTTTTGTCAAACGTTTTCTCTAAAACGTGCAGCTGTGCTCAAATTTTCAATAGGCTGGGAATAGGTGGCTGTGTAGTAATATTGGATGGAACCATTTTCGAAGTAATCAGCACTGGAAGGCGCAGACATGGCACACAGAAGCCTGGTTCCCAGCTGAATGTGTGAATGTTAACGTGCCGTGAAAGTGCTCAGGAGCGGTACAGCATCGGTGCCTGTTTCTAGCCAGACTCTGTTTTCCAGAAGCACTGGCAGGGATGTGCTGGGACGGGTTTGTGTGCTGGTGTTCACAGCTCAGGCTGTCTGCACCGTTCCCCTTCCAGAACGTGTACACACTGGCACTGCCTCTCATCATGCACAAGATCATCTCAAACCCAGGGGTTGCTGTGGACTGACCACATCCCAGTCTGTTCTATACAGCAAGTGAGACGTTCAGAATCTTCTCCATTACTTTTTCCCTCGTGGAGATGTGTGGCAGGATGACAGGCAATTTGCAGGGGTTCCTTGGGGAGCTGTTTTCCTCTTCAACAGCGCGTCGGGGCGTGGGGTGTGTGTGCCAGGAGATAATTGTCCTTTTTATTTGTAAGTACAAAAGCATCAAACTACCATTAACAATAATTAAAATTTGATTCTAAAACATCCATGACAGCACTGGTAAGTAATTTTAGACCTAGGAAATAATTTATTTGAGTAACATCGCTGCAGGGTTATAATAAAGTAATTAATACTCTGGAACAGAATGTAGCAGCTCTTACCATTACACAATTTATGGCAGCCATAAAAAATAAAGTTAAAACATAAGCAACTCAAAGAGGCAGTGAGAGGAATTACAAGAAGGAATAACTTTATCCATCAAATGCCGGAAAAAAATGAGCTTTATGAGGCCATGTTGTGTCTTAGTGGCATTTCATGAGTAATGGCTTGCTAATGTGTAGAAAAAATGAAGGTGTTTTGAGTTATGGCTCAGTGGCATATGAATCCTGGCTGCTTCTGCGAGTGTATGTTCAGCAGTTAACTAAAGGTGAGTTTGTGAACTATTTCTAACACACCACATTAAGGGAATGCAAGGACTTTCAAGGGTTTCACAAGCTGTTACTTACTCTTCGGGCAGGAGGTACGGGTCTAGCACGGAGACGGGGGGAGTAGGGGAGCCCATCTTGCTCAGAGCCATGATGTGTTCGAAAGTGATGTCTGTCTGTGTGCCCACATCGACCAGCTGAGACTCGTGAGGAGTGAAGCCCTTGGTGCGTGGGGTTCTTCTCAGGACCTGCACCACAATGGGCTCCTTGGCTGTTTTGAATGCTTCCACTGCCTGCTCGTGGGTTGCTTTAGATAAATCCTTCCCATTGACCTGTGGGAAGAAAGAAAGCAAAGCAATGAGAGAAACAGTCAGAAAGTGGAGGGTATCTTTGGGCTGGGCTGTTAATTTACAAGTCTCGGCTTCCATCTAAAGGTAAATACAGCAAGTTCTAGGAACTATCTATGCAGTGTTATGGATCTCTCTTTTCCCTTTCACTACAGGAACTTTACAAATCCTGTGCTCTTTTTATTTTGATAGCTACATTTTACTAGGCTCACTCTTTGAGACAGAGTAGATACCAGTATTCTGTTAGTTTCTTGAAGGTTTAAAATGTCTCATTCCTTGTTCAACCAAAACAAGCTATTGATTCTCTGGTAATTTTTATATTGTTCTATTGTTCGCAACTTTTTTTTTTTTCCTAATCCCACCCCCCATCTTTTAGCCCTATTACTAAACAGAACTACTGGGACAAGAGCTAAAATTACAGAATTATCTATCTATGTCTGAAAAACATTTTCTTCAAGTGAAACTTCATGGTGATACTCATCCACTGCAATCAAACCCCTGCATTTTAGGGATGGATCCCTATACTGGGATAGGGAATAGAAATAATAAGGAAAAAACTATCATGAGCGTTTTTTCAAAAATCACTTTTTCTCTGTGTAGCTTGGCCATTTCCCAGCCCCAGATCTCACCGCCACAATCTCCTGGTTGAGTGAATCATTATGCAAACTAGAAAGCCTTTACTAAACGTGACTGAGAGACCCAGCCCAGAACTCCTGATACCAGACCCGCCAGGCCATGGTGGGGTCTGAGACGAGCACTGGAACACTGATCTCTCCACTCTCAAAAGGAGCGGTGACGCTTCTGTTCACAGCAGCAAAACCAACCTGAGGCATTCAATTCTATACACAGTTTCAAATCTTTGGCAAGCAGAGGTGTCTTTCCTGATCCAGAGATGGTGCTGAGCACTTCCAGCCTGCTCTGGCTTTGCATTTCACTCATGCTCAGCTTCCTTCCTCACGTGGTTTCTAATGAATTCTTCCATAAGTATCTACATCTATTCAGGGACCGTGAAAGAGATGAGATCATACTTGTCAGAATTTTTATAAATTTTTGTTTTGAGTTTTGTTTTGTGACAATTCTTAATCTTTTTGTCTGTCTCTGACTGTAGAGACTGTAATTTTAAGGAAGCTAAACACAATGAACAGCTTGGAATGAACTAAAAAAGGGCAACTGTGGTGCAAAGATTGAATGTGTGCCAGGGCCTGCTGTTTCCAGCCCAAGATGAGGATTTCTTTTGAAATTTGGTCTGTTTATTGAGACATCTGCTAATCCAAAAGGTCTGTGAGCTCATATGCAAAGAACCATGTAACAGATGTAGTGGGAACCACTAGTAACTCCAGAAAGTTTTTACGCTCTTTTAACCTGCAAACGGTTGTCAGATGAAAAGAAACAATTAGAGAGATGATGTCCAGAGCATTGTGATAGTGAAAACCGTATAGCGACATTAAATCCTAAAGCGTCACACAATTGTTACCACGTTCTTTGGACTGGGGCAAGTGTTGGCTGATGTGTAGAGACAGAGTGTGATTTGAGATTGGAAGACAGTGCCAGGGCTGACAGGAAAGACCCCTGTTGTAGAAGTCCTCCTCACCAAGGAGCATACTTTGTCTATATATTTTCTTTATGAATTATGTCTTACACTGTACTTTTTCCAGTCAGCTTCTTATTCAATAAACCACATTACTGTATCTGTAATTAGAGGTATGAGTTGCACAGTGGAAACTGTTGCCTTCTGCATGGAAGAGCAGTGTATTTTTCCAAGGCATAAAAATAATGAATTGCATGGAGTGGACATAGATGCAGTAGTGTTTAGCCTCAGATATTAGTGGTGGCTACTACTTTGTCATTTAATCCTTCTTGTACAGGTCTGAAACGTACACTAATGTGCTGACTCTGCCACATTACCTTCTGAATATGATCGAAAACTTTAAAATATTTATGTCCACATTCTGATTATCTTTACTTGTATCAGATCGCACTTAGTTCATCCTCTGCTGTGCCATGTTTAGTCCCGTTAACATAAGTGGGGCAACTGAACGTGTAACATCATTCACTGCAGTAACTGAATTTAGCCCACACTAAATGTCTTGCCCCCAGCAAAAAGCTGGGTTGTAATAAAGAGGGTTAACTTGAGTGCAGAATCGATTGAAAAGGCTAAATTCCTGCTGAATTACCTTGTGTACATAACACTTATTACACTGTCATCCTTGGTTTATCTTAGGGAGGCGATGACACCAGGTTTTTTGTTAAGCCAGAGAATGGAAGGTGTTAGTGTTACATTTACGTTACACAAACACTTGTATTGACCACAATCGCTCACAGTAATGCATAGCATGTAAAGTTTGGCCTGGTCAAATTAAATATCATTAACTCGCCCAATTGAACAGATTGCTTTAAAACAATTTGTACAGCTGTAAAATTAAGTTCAGTGTAATGTTTTTTTCTGGAAGAAGGAAATTCTGATTATGGTTTGAGTTTTATTATTGGTTGCAAATTAAATGTTGCACATTTTAGTGTGTGCATTCTATTTTTTTTTTTCTTTTGTTACAACTAAGTCCACTCCGCAATAAAAGTAAAAGAATCCAAATTTTAGTAAGTGTAGTGTTTTTCAGAAATGTGCTCAGAATAACTCTTGAGCAGGAAAATTATCATGTGAGATGCTTTCTACATCTTTGTGCTAAAAACTGGCAAATCATGCAAAGGATAGCTTTCCAGTTTATTCCCCAATATTGTAATGATCTTGGATTATATACAATTTAGTACAGGCCTGCATTTCAGTGTAGGTTCCTCAGGACACTTTATTTCTGCATATCTGTGGATTGGCATCCTCTTTGTGCTTTGGTGTGTAACTGTTATGTAAATAATCATCACTTCAAAGTGGGGTTGGTATCATGCAGGGAACAGCTGGTAGTTGGACTGTATCATAAATTGTTACTACAAGGAATTATTTCCAAGCAGTGTCTTGATGATATTTCCTATAAGCTTGATAATGCAAGAAAAAGAGAAGTGCAGCATAGCAATGCAGGAGGATGGGAAATAAAATCTTAGTATTTGGTGGAAGAGCCGGCTAGATCTTAATCTAAAACCTCTCCTCCTGCAAAGGGGACCCTTTGTAGCAAAGGTTTGTGAATTTTGGTTGAGACTCGGCATTTCATAGGTTTGCCTGTTGCCGTTGCCATGTTCCCTCTCTGGCAACAGCCTGGGCAAAACACCGATACACGTGGGTTCTCCCAAATGTCGATTTATCAGTGGCTTAACTGTAGCTACCGGGTGGTGAATTAAGACTGTTGAGGAGCATAAGCGCATCTTGTTCTGCTTCCTTGGTTCCAGGAGGAGCCCCAAGGAGGGGCTGGAGAACACCTGGGGCACTGGAAGGGATGGCATCAGGGCTGCTCTGCTAGAACCTTCTGTCTGGTATCACTGGCTCCAGGTTGGAATTGAGCATTTTATTACGTATTTGTATTCAACAATCTCTTGGACATTGCAGAACACCAGGATTCTGCAGAGCATGGTAAATAATAACTCTAAAAAGGGATTTACCTTTGAAGTATATACAGTTTTAGATCATAGGTTTGGTAAAATGGCAATGATTATAGTAAAATGAAAGCATAACTCACTGTATCATTATTCTTATGGGTTTCTTAATGCACTGCTAAAATACGGTTGCATTTAAAAGTCAACAATTCTATGAAATATGGTGGCATCCATATCAGGTAAGGTAAACAATTCTCCGGACAGTGGCCGTTCACACGATGAATGGTTTCAGGGTCAGTCTGTGCATTTCTTACAAGAGACGGATTCCTGAGCTCAGAGTGGGTGGAACCTGTTCAGCTCTGCAGGTTTCTCTTTGGACCGGCACTCCTGGCCAGCGGGTGCGCTGGGACTGATCAGCTGCCTGCAGAACTGCACTAACACAGGAAGAGTTACTGGGTTGCAGAGAGTTATCACTGGGAACTGTTTAGATTCTGCATGAGGAATGATGGAAGAATATGCAATGATGCCAAAATACACTTTAAAGTGATTTACAGCAGGGAAATCATACTGTCTGCACCTGGCCCCCTAAAGAACCTGAGGTAACTGCCACATTATGTGGTAAATAACGAGCAGTGAATAGTTTGTATTTATTTTTTATTTTACTATTTCCCATCCCAACACATCAGTAATGCCATCTTCTGTTGTAGGGACATGAGGACAAGAATGCTACAACATTTCAATAATGAAAAACTGTAATTTTCAAGTTTGCTTATGTAAAACAGAGCCTTTTTTTTTCTGAAAAAAGTAGCAAGTATTGGTATTTTATTTTTAGTAGCACAAAAATAACGCAAATTAAAAATAGACAGGGATGAACTCAATGGCCTCATTTCTGGTATCTGTATAGAATTAGCACTTGTGGCTAATCTTGAGCCCTTCTGAAACTTCAGCAAATAAATGGTTTTGATTAAGATGTTTAGTTTCTATCTGGAATATTGATCGCAATTGACAAACAGTTATTCCCAGTGCTTAAAAGCCAATAAATATTTTTGTATGGTTTCATTTATATATATTTTTTAGAGTGGCTCTATAATCATAGACTTTAGTCCTAATGCTGCTGAATTGTGTTTAGCAAAATTCTTCCTTATAAATAGTGACATTTGAAATAACACAGAAGAAAAAAAAAATCCATGCATATGAATGCTTCAGAAGACTGCCAAAAACTACAAATACGCATAATTTCTTAAGAACCTTACATACCAAGTGACGGAGACAATGAGATCTTTCATGGCACAAAAGATGGATAAATTAACTTGTCTAAAATGTTGAAATGCGTAGCTTTTGGACCTTCTTTGCATTGGAAATGTATTGAATATGGAGAAAGCTGTGGTTAAACTGAACTAAATGGACCTTGATGAAATTTGTGGTGGAGCCAGAGAGTGGGCATAGCAACTGCATGACACATAGAGGTAACTACTCTGAATTAACACCATACAGTATATAAGAAAGGGATGCTTGAGTTTTTTAATAGAAATTATGTAATGATTATGAAATAGAATAGTATTTATAGTATTTTAATTGATAGTATTTTATAATATACACTTATGTTATACTTTTTTGCACAGAAGCAGGCTGCGCAGAGCACACTACTTAAAATCTACATTGTAAATGCAGCAAGAATTCTATAGATAAACACTGCATAATCCTGTTTTGGGAGTCAGTGTCTCCTACAAGTTTTCTTTTAGTACTTGAAAGGCAAATAAAATAGTCACTTGAGGGTGTTTTGATGCTTATTGAAGTCACTGGGAGATCTTCCTTTGCAATGCCTTAGTTCAGGCTCTGACTGAAACAGAGATGCGTCCAATAGCAAAGCAAGATGTTAAGAAGCCAAGTGTGCCATCAGTATTCAACAGGCATGGCCAGACTCTGACAGTGGAAAGGAAAAGGGTGCCATGGTCACTCAGGTAAAATGTGATGTATAGTTGTAATTGAGAAAAAGAGAGATGATGGAACAAGGTATAACAGGGGGGGCTGTGACAAATCCAAATGGAGGGTCTCACCAAACAAATAAATAAGGTCTTAAACTCTCATTTTAGCCATGGGGCTTTCATTAATTCCTATTTCCAAGAAGTAAATGGTGAGAAAAATAATCAAGAATCAATAAGAAAATAAAAAAAAGAGATGGTAGTATATGCTGTATCTGGCTGAAAATGGAAGCTGCAGGTGAACTTCACTGTTGAGCCATAAACATCAGGTGAAACTGCTGCAGAATAGCCCATGGCAGAAGATGTGAAAGCAACAAATACAATGTGACCAGATTTGATATCAAACTTCTGAGAGCTGTGAAAAAGGATGGAAAAGTTTGAGCACTAGCTTGGAGATAAAAGAGTAAAAATGGGCCGTAGCATGTGGTGGGTGTAGGCTTGCTAAGTGCCAAGGGCATTCTTGAGGCTGTTTTCAAATCACTCTTGCTTTTGGTAACTAATTATTAAGTAGCTTGTCAGCTGCAACATAGTATGAACCTGCATCATCTGCTATTGGATGCATATATGTTATAGGACGCTACACACAGCTACTAGAGAGGGAGAGAAAACGTATCAGTGATGGGCAAATCAACAAGGAAAAAAGGAAGAAAAACAGGCTCGTGAAGAATTTGCACTCCCTAGCTAGGACATGGCTGTCCATGTAATTTTACAGTGCTGCAAGTGTGTAAGGTATTGGATTTACAACAGCTTCTCTCTCTGTCAGAGCTCTGAGAGGTGGTCAGCATCCCTCCTGTTGAAATCTTCTTCCTCCATTAAGTCTGGCTATGTGTCACAGAGAAATACCTTTTGTGAAGACAGATTTTCTCACCTTTTTTTTATACCATACGTATGTGCTTCTACTTTAACAATTATTCTGCTGAGAGGTTTGTTATCCTCCAGCAATTCCTGAGCCAACTGCCACTGTTCACATGCTGATTTGGGGCCAGATCCTCCAGCTTCCACACTGCGAGGACAAGGATGGACCCTGTGCAAGTCAACAGGACTTGCAGCCACGACTGAGACGACAAAATTGTACTCTGTTACTAGAAAATACATTATTATTTTTGTTTTAGGAAGATACATTGATAGGATAGTACACAGTTGTGCTATTGCATAAATGTCATTGTATCAGTAGCTGCTGTTTAATTATTTAGCAAGATAATCTATTTACATGTTTTGTTTTTCTGAGTGGGTAGAGAAGACTAATTGCCACTTTGCTGATATCAGACACAAATCAGGAGCTTTCATGTCTATCAGAATGTGCCAGTTGTTTACACAGAGAAAATTTCCTCCGGTTAACACCAATACTTATTTTCTCTTCCCTCTGATACAATGCCTATAGAAAACCCAGTATTTGTTCTTTCTCTTTTCCTTTCATTGCAAGAATTTACACATCTGGGTTATTTACACAAGCAAGACGTTCCCAGTTTCCCACTTGCAGCCCCAAGGGGGGACACGCACACGAGCCCCAGGAGCCCTGCAGGGCCGATGCCAGGGCAACAGGCCAGGGCTGTGCTAGGAAGGTTTGCAGAAGAGCAGGCAGGACACTCAGAGAATGTAGGTGAGGATTTCTGCATTCATCAGGGATGTGCAAACATCATTTGTAATAGTATAGATGAAGTAACTCTGGACATTGGCAGACGTGGTTAACTTAAAGGTTGAGAAAGCCAGCAAATTCCTGTGCATAGAGTTTACTGTGTGTAGTTACAATTATTTTGTACTTTATTTTTGTTTCAGTAGTGTGTAACACTGGTTTTTGGGTGTTAGTGGTATACAACAGAAACTCAAAAGGTTTCTGTAAAAGAAAAGTATTTTTCCATCCATCAAGTTAGACTGATTTATCTGGGTTTAACGTCATGAATGGTAACCATTTGTATGCATTGTACAGCTTGTTGGTTCTCCTGTGCTTCACAAATGTCAGAGAGAAAAAACTTTTTTGCTTAAGAATGAGTAAGCAGCTTTTCTTTGTAGAAATTCATGCAAATCCTTGGGAAGTGCACTATAAAAATGCTGGTTCTGTTAGACTTCAGATGTCTGCGCTCCATTTATAACGCTCTTTATGGTCTGATTCACTTCTTTAGCAAGTTCTTAAGAAGTCTGCATATTAAGAAAAAAGCAGCAGAACTTTAAAGATTTTCATAGAAACCAGAGCAGCAAAAAGCCTATTTTATAAACCCCCTTTTCCTCAGGAATTGGAGAAAGAAGGTTCGAAATATAGGTTAATTCTTCTCCCAGCTCCACCTAATCCCTCTTTTATTTCCCTCATATGGACAGTCTCTCTCTTTTTCAAAAAACCAGAATTATATTGTTTAGTAATAGACTGTTTCCATGTGTGTGCATTTCCCTTCTGCCTTGTGAGCCGTCCATGACAAAATAGTTAAGACCAAAGAAAAATTCTTTACTTAAGAGTACAGAATACATTTGTTCTCTAAACCGTTGACTTCCAAATGGAAAATCTTGGGAGAAAGGCCCTTGAAATAAAGGAATTTTTATTCTGCTAGTAATTAGCACATTTACGTATGAACAAGGCAGCGCTAGTACTGTATATAGCATACTAAACTGGGCCTGCTTTTTTTTTGGTTGGATTCTCAGACTCTGCTCCGATGTGTCACGACTCAAAATAAAACCACTGGGGAATTTTATCAGTTGCTTCAATGAAAACAGATTTAGACTAATGTTGGGGCTTCTGAGACTCTTGTAATTGCTCTATAAGTAAAGTTTACTTGGAGCTCTTTTTTTTAAATATACATTCATCATGTTAAATGAATTCGTATGAGGGTAGAAATATTATTTTTTTTTAATTTGTCAGCATTAAAAAAGTGAGCTTTTGTGTATCTGTTCATGGCTTTATGACCCTGGTCCATATAAAGCACAGACAGCAGTTTACAGGCCGTCCCTTTGGAATGACTCTGCCTTTTCAGTAGCGTGACCCAGAGGGAGTCAATCAATTATACTTATGAGTGAGGTACAAATGACAGACATAAATAATCATGAATTACTAATGAGCAGAATTTAGCAAGTGCAATTCCCCACTTTCTCTCATCCTCTGGATTTGCCCCGTACAGCTCTGTGCTGTAGGCTGCCTGTGCCGTGACACCGAAATCCTCGTGCCCTTCTCCAGCGTGCTCTTCCCAAGAGGCAAACCCTGTGTCTGTGTATTTGGCTAGTACAGCAAATTACAAAAAAATACATTTTTTTTTTAAATGAATGATAATTTGCTTTTCAAAAAGCTGTGTATTTCTAGTTTTATATTTAACATACAGAACCTTGTAACAAGAGCTCCCCGTGCAGGCAGGTGTCTAAGAGTTGTCTCTCCTTTTATCATTCTAGCACATAATTGCAATCAAGAGAGGTGTTGCCATACTGATGATGTTTCATTTATTTCATGTGATGACAAGTATAATACATAATGATAGTAAATAGCATAAAAAGATTAATCTGTTTAGTTGAGGGTGTAATCTTACATGGATTTAGACTAAATTAAACTGACATAAGAAATGAATGCTTGTAGTGATTGAGGCCAAAGTCCCTGTAGAGCAGCCACCCTTCTCCAGCAGTGCCATGCAGAGGGTGCTCTGAGAATGCTGTGAGAGTAAGAAATACTGAGAGGGACTTTCCTCCTGCTATTCCCTTCCAGCACCTACAGCTCAAATACTTGACAGTCTAGCAATATTTATACCATACCTCAATTAAAATCAGAGTAGTACAAGTTGATGTATAGATCAGGCCTTAAAATATTATTTTAGTAGCATATCAGACCATGCAAACGCAGAACAAGACTGCTCTGAGCAAAAAGACAAAAGGGAGTATATTGTACAGGTGAGAAGATGAAACCCAGAACATGTCAGTAATCTACCCAAGGTCACTGGGACACGCCACAACTGAAACCTGAACACGGATCTCCAGGACGCTGTGTGACACACCCGTTTCTGCACTGTTGCTCTTCATTTGCAGCTTTTGAGTCCATCCTCCCACTGCCCTCCCCTCTTCCACAAGTATCTCTAATGCAAGTTGTGGAAAGAGCAATTGTGGATCGCTCTGAAGAAATCTGGATTTAAGGGGATTCAAGCTGCTGCCAAGAAAAGATGCAAAAACCAGCCAGTGCTGCTCCCTGGGAACCCAGCAGTGGCGGCAGACCCAACTGGGTTCGTTAAGAGGAGGGTCTGCTCCTCCAGTAGCTGCTCACAGAGTAGGCATTGTAATCCTGGGCCATCTGCTTCCAGAAAGCACTGTTCTCAGCTGAAGAACACAAACCTCAGAAGTTGTGTAGGTAGAAATCCCACCACCACCTCACTCTACCCTTCTAGTCCATGGCACTTGACCACAGCCCAGAATTCTCATTGTGCTATTGATACGAACATGTTCATTTTCCTTCTTTGGCTAAAATCCATGGCAGTTACACAGATACTGTCAGGTCAGGTACTAGAGCTTCTGTTGCACTCTGAAAGCAACTCCGCCAAATTAAAAAGGCTTTCTTATCAGCTATGATTTTTTCAAAATATCAATGTTCACTTTTTCTAAAATGATACTGTAGGAACTAATTCAGTGTAAATGCACATGATCCATGAAAATGCATAAACCAAATATGGTTATAGTCTGATTGTATGATTACTATTTCTGTGAAGCACTTTATTTCTCAAGTGTCCCCAAGGAGTCTGATGGTACTGTTTGAGAAATGGACTGCTACCGAATGCAGCTAAAGTGGTGTCTCAATGGAAAGCCAGAAGAAATTTCAGCAATCAGAAATGGAACGAAGTGCCCGGTTCCTGTGGCAGTGGACAGTGTGTCCAATCACCTACAACATGCCCACCTCCAGAATTATCACTGGAGTGACAGAAGTAAGAAAACACTGCCACGATGCTTACTGTTTTTCTTTTTAGATTGTGGTCTGTAGCTTTTTACCTGAAGATAGACAGTATTAAGAAGAAGGATTTCTTCAATAGTCACCGTTTAAAGTAGTGAATATTGTAGTCTTGTTCAACGTTTATGCATATTTTATGTTATTTATTCTGCCACCCTCCTGTCAAATTCCTAACTGGCTACTGGGTTCTAGGTAGATCTGCTCATATTTACCCCTTGAGTCTCTGCAAGGAACCATCCCAGCGTAAAGAAAAATGTAGAGTTGTCCTGTCCTAGTGAAAGTGAAGCCTGACCTTTTGTTTCGTTATTAATGAACACAGCAAAACACATTTATTAGATCTGCACTTTTTCATTGCTCCATATGTTTCCTTTTTCCCAGCCCATGTCTGACATGTGACAGTAAAGCACAGAGTGATTGTCCCTAGTGCCTTCTCCCTTGTGACTTCTTGCCACCTGCTTCATAGCATTAAACAGATGTATAAGTGTAAAGCATTACAAAACTCATCTTTTCAATCATTTATCACTTAAAAAAAATCCAAATAAAGCTATGGGTATGGTTAAGCCTTTAATCTGCTCATTTAAAGAAGAAAAACACTGATTTTTAGAAAGATTATGAAGCAAACAGTAAGATATTTCAGGTGTACAGTAAGTCAAATTACCCATTTATATCACAGGTGACCATTAGGCATTTTGTTTATTTCATATCACATCTTATCTAAGGTTCTTTATTGATGAAAATATTCCTCTAACATGCAATAAAAAGTATCTTCCAGAGAAATCCTAACAGAGGCATTGCATTATTTATCGTCAAGTGAAGAGGAAAATTTCAGTTGCCAGTTTCTGGTAAATGTCTAATTAAGAAAGGGGACTTCTGAGCCACAGACAGGCGCCATGATCATTAAAGGGCAGTTTTCTGAAGATTATGAGCCTCCAGTCTGCCAAGCAGAGTTTTTCTACAGCTGAACTAATTCAGCAGTAGGAAACCCTGTCTAGAACAAAGCCCTCGGAATTAACATCTTGTTTAAGCAAACACATGCCTACTTTGAAATAAGTGTGGTAGGTTCACCACTGTTATTGAGGTCAAGTTTAATGGTAGTGAAGTGACAGAATATGACTTCAATGCTATTCTTAATTTCAGCTGCAGCACAGAGAGTGTATGTACAGAGCATTTGAAGCCATACAGTGTATTTCAGGTAGATCAATTTACTATAATTGGCACAACCAGTTCGGTCTTAACATGGAAAACTACTGAAATGTAGACTAACTAATTCTCTGCCTGCCCAATTAAATTTGAGGGTGTGAAAAGCATATGTACAGAGACAATTATTTTTGTTCACCAA
Organism: Columba livia; assembly: GCF_036013475.1. NCBI lineage: Eukaryota > Metazoa > Chordata > Aves > Columbiformes > Columbidae > Columba > Columba livia. Next base: position 12,262,387 of record NC_088611.1, on the reverse strand, counting down.
ATCTTACAGTTTTGATTAGGAATATTTTTTTTACCATAATGTTTATTTTGGCAAGCTTCATTCTAACCCTGATTTAAGATAACATCATTGCTCAGTAGGTTCAAGTCTAGTTAGACTGTTTCCCTGAATCAGGTTTTCTTAATGACTGATTAACTTAGTCTAATTTTTGCAAGTCTAAACATGTGAATGGAATTCTAATGGTGAAGGGAACTGTTTCAGTGATCAGCTCAGTGCAGCCGGATTGCGTGTGAGTCCTGCTGAAGGAACAGTCTCCAACAGCCTCCTCAAAAGTGATGCTGCTGGAAGTTGCCAAAGCAATACAGGATTGGTTAGTTCCTCGTCACTACTGTCTGCTCATTAGCACAGCAATTTGTACGCTGACCTTGGTGCTCATACAACCTTGGCCGCATCCTGTCTTAGTCTAGTTTAAAAGACAATTCCAGCTTGTCCACCATTGTTTTTACCAACGCTGTCATTTTTACTTGTCTCTGGGACGTGCTGGGCCACGAGCATGTGAACGGGACTTTCAAGTTACTAAAACACTAAAAGGTCACTACACCAACTGTTTATTTATATATGAACTTTAGTATTTGTGGTAGGTGCCAGATCAACAATCATGGAAGCAGAAATCTTCTGACCTCAGATCATCTGAAGCAAGGGCAGTGGCAACGTGAGCTTATTTCCTGCCAGCGTTTCCATCCTTACTTTGGAGGGCCGGCCTGCAGGAAGGGGTCAGTCTCCATGCTCGCTTATTGCACGATTCCTCAGCTGGAAGTGCCGGCTTTGGTGGGTTGTTGTTATGATATCCTCCTACCGTGAGAACTGGATGAACTCATCATCTTGAATCCCAAGGAACAGCTTTGAGCAGTGCCCATCCAGTTTAAAGTCATCTGTGATTTAAAACCATGTTCTTATCTTTGGAAATATTGTCTGTTTAGGATATGATTTCACTGTGTGCCGACCTCCCAAACTGTATGGAAACTTGTGCTTAGAGTGAAATACGTACTCTGAAAGTTTCTTAAATTGAGGTCCTAATCTTTTTTTTCTATTTTACAAATTCAAAAGCTCTATCTCAGGTCACTCAGTTTTCTTTAGGTTTCCTTCAATGGAGATTACTTTTTGGTGCCTCAGGAATTTTCCTACAAAGGGAAAAGCCTTTATTTCTGTTATTGTTTGTATAGGAGCTGACGACATTGAGAAAAGCCAACTAGAAAACTGGCCTGAAACACCCTCCCAATTTTCTGGTTTTCTTTCTTTTCCTTTCTCTCTCCATTTTCATAACCATAAAAATATTCTTAAGAATATTTCCATTTACTAGAAAATGAAAATCTAATAGGATATAATTACTTCATTTCACATGCTCTATGCAACTGGGAAGTAAATCTCAGGACATATCTAAGATATTATACACATCATGTTGCTGCCACAAGCGCGTTTATTGTCAGTGATGCTGTTCTGCATCGAGATTTCAAGCTGCCACAGTCCCCTTTGTATTTATAATACAAAGCATTGATATGCATGGCTACAATAGACTTTAATGATGAGGTGTCTTAATTTAGTTTTTATTATGTGATTAAAGGTACAATAAGGTATGTGTTCAACAAGAGGGAAGACCATTGTTCTGCATCATTAAGCTCACAGCGGCCCAAAAAGAAATTGTAGGCAATGTGCCAAAGCCCTTAATGAAGAGGATCTCTTTGAATTATCTATGGATGAGGAAGGGATAAAGCCTGAGCCCTGGTATATTTGATCCTCTTTGTGCTCTCTGTTATGAGGACTTACGGAGCCAGACGTACCGGACCTTCTGGAATTGCAATTTATTGAAGCATTGATTTCCCAGCCACACTAAAGCTCTTGGCCTAATAGAGAAAGTGCAGCTATGTACTATTCTTAATTCTTGCAAATGTTTTCTGAATTCCTACATCTGAGAGTCATGAACTTTTAAGAAATAAGGCTAAGGGGATTTATAAGTAACAATGCTCCATATTTCCTAAACCCAAGTTATGCAAATTTTGTCTAACTTGAACTTTAAAAGAGCTTCTTATTAGTTATCTTAGGAATGGCAATGTCATCTTATCACATGATATTAGGGTTCCATGGATGATCCAAAATAAAACCACTGTAAGAGGTATTTGCTACTGCTAGCATATTTTGAAACTTTAGTCTTTTATATCTTGTTACTTTAAATGAAAATAATTCTTAATCTCCCTCATGGTTAAATTTTCACTGATTGCTCTTAATTTATATGAGGATGCATTTTTATAGGTATAGTGACATTTAATTATCTGAATGTACTTGCTGAGCTATAGAATTCCCTCCCACTTGTCTTGTGAAACAGAGAAATCAAAGTAGTACCCTGTTAAAATAATTTTGCACAATAATTTATATTCTGGAATAATCAGGGATTATGCTCTTAAATAATGCAGGTTTTGCTATGTTAGAGATTCAGTTTTATAGGATTATATGCACCTCTCGCTTTTGTGGAAGCTGAGGCTATTCCAACCACGTTTTGCAAAGGACTTCCATGCTTGGAGTTAATCACAGGTGCTGTCCACTGTGCTCCACACATCACTGAAAAAAGGGTAGATTGCAGCAATTTTTGCAGGTTGACTTCTAAATCCAAACTACTGCTGGGCATCTGCACCTACAGCCAGCACCAGATAGTTCAGTCATCTCAGATATCAGTGGGACGGTTCCTGTGACTGATTTTAAGGACATGCATTTAAAGAATGTTGTCCTGCATCTGTTAGATGTCAGTAACTTGCAAAGATTCTCTGCCACCTTCATTTCACAACAAAAAATGTGCGAACTTCCTAAACAATCAAAATATTCATAATTTGTTGCTGTTTCAGTTTGTTCTGGTTGTTGTGCTTCTGAATGTGATTCACTGATTGTCCTCAAACCCTGACTGCGAGAAACTTTGGCAACCTTGGAGGATAAGTGACTATTTCCACAGCCACTGCTTGATCTGAACGGAGGATTCACACAAACAATACCTGGCACCAGGTCTGCTGCTGCAGGCAGCATCTGAAACTAGTTCTGAGTACAGAATAGTGTCCGAGAAATCTGATTACCTCTCTCTAAAATTCTTCCCACCATCACATGCATAGTGACTTAGCAAGTGGAAGTGAGTTAGTATAAATAGAAATGACAGTACACATGTCTTCCTATTTGCTCTCACAAGTTTTTTTTTCTTCCTTCCACAAAGCATCAGTGTCCTTTGGGTGAGTGAGCGAGAACCAGATCAAAACTATGTGTTTAAAATTTAATCCCTTCCCTACGAGCATAACACACAAGCCACATATTTTATTCCCTTTGCTGTCAGTGACATCAGGTGGGGAGGCAGCGAGGAGCCAGGATTTCCTCCCCCGCCGAGCCGTCCCCTCTGCCGGCGAGCGCTGAGCACAGCAGTGCCGGGAACGTCCCCACGCTCCTGTCACTGCGGTAATTGACACTTACTCTGAACAGCAAATTGGTAAAGTACAGCTGGAGGGATCTGGGTAGTTTCTGTTTATCTGAAGAGTTTGTACAGACAACCTGCTTCACGTTTAGTAGAGGTTAACCATAAGCTTTCTGCCTGTGATTATTTGAAAAGAGATTAGTAGGAGTGTGTCCCTCAACACCTGGCCATCGCTTTGCACGGTTCCATCATGCTATTTTGGCCCAGACTGTACTTTGGATGTGACAGAGTGAGAAATTTCAGAGGGGGAGATAATACAGACTGAAGGAAAAGCAGAAACACAGAAACCACCATTTTTGTAATAGAAGTTAGTGTGTTATCACATTTTTAGAAAACTTATTCGATGCCTAATAGGAATAATTTGACCTATAAAGATAAGTAGAGTAGTAGTTTTAATATGGTGTCAAATCTAACTGTTTGCTAGCTGGCATTTCTATACAAAAACTACAAGAACTACCCATAAAGTTACATTGACAGGAACAGGCACTTAAAGACCAGACTGAGCACAGAATGAATGCATTGCACAGACACAAGTGTCTGTGTGTGCTTGTAAACAGATTCAAAACCTTCCTTGCTGTCTTTCCAAACGTGTTCAAAGAGTGTGTGTCCAAGCCATGATCCTTGTCAAGAAATTTCACCTAATACATACTGCAGAAATTAACAAGAGTCCTGTTTTGTGATGTGAAGTTTTGTAAAAAGGTTGATGTGTAATAATATACATATTTAAATATTTATGTTCTGCAAGTGTGAATGGGAAGGTACATCATAACAACACAATAATTATCATGCACATATCAAAAAAGGCAAACCTTCTTTCATTTCCACTTGTATAAGCAGTTTTTGGCACTCCAATTTCCCTGTTGTTAACAGTGGTCACAAGCCTAAAAGAGATCATCTGCTTTTAGAAATGAAATCTAATTCTTTACCTGACAAACTTCATACAGTAACTTGTACTGTTCTTCTTGCTTCTGTAGAGTGCACAAACTGCATCCCATGTTTAAATAAGCGGCAGAAATAATCTTCCCTGTTGAGCAGAGCAGCCCCAGCAGTCTCTGTTCACAAGCATGCAGACAGCCCCGGAACCCCCAGGCGGGCTGGCTGGACCCCAGCAGCTCCCGGTGAATCGCCCGGGGTGCTGCGGAGCGATCCTGCTCCGATCCTGCTCCGATCCTGCTCCGATCCTCCGTGCTCGCCCTCCGTCCCCGGCAGCGCTCAGCGCTCCCTCTGCCGCGGCGCCGCAGCACCCTGCTCCGCTGCACACGCTATATACTGCTGCTCATGCATATTAATCAGCTCTCATTGACTATTCATAACAGACAGTGATACAGAAGCTATAATTGCCAGCTATGACAGCTGAAATTTCTCTAATTAACAGGCAAGTGCTTCAGTAGCAGGCATAATAAAAGACACTAACAATTTTGTAAACCATTTTGTAGCAATTACAAATAAACATGACTACATTTTACTGTGGTCCCTCAGGATAATTTTTAACATATTTAAGCAGGCTAGAAGTACAGTTTAAATGTAAGTCACAGTGAAATGAGTGTAGTGGTACCAAACTCCGTTGTGGCAAAGTTGAATATGCTTAGTAGCATTTATTTTCCTCTCATAGCGTGGTGGTATCTGAGAGCCTCAGTTTTATAGCAGGAGATGACTGAACCAGGCATTTAACAAACACAGCAGAGAAAGGCCATCCCTGTCCATGAAAGCCTACATGCAGCATTAGGACCTGGCTACAAAGCAAAAGAGATATACGTGAATGTCTGTGGATTAAAAAAAAGAAAGCCTCAGATTAATATTTATAGATTAGCTTTAGATTAATATTTATACCAAGTGAAAAATGGCCACCTCTGCTACTGACTCATTGCATTTGAAGAGTGTAGATGACAGGTTCACATATTATTTTTTTATATTAAAAAGATAAACTTTACTAGTTTATGAAAAGATGTACAATAAGTATGGCATTTATGACTACTCAGTATTCGAGTGCCTAGATCCATACTGATCCTGTGCCACAGACGCAAAGAATAAAACATCAGTGAACTGCCCAATGGACTAGAAAAGTACTCATAAGTCATAAGCTTTATGGATGTTTTCCAGTCTGGAGAAAACACTCCCTTTTGTTACGAATTTGGATGGGCTATACTTTTTCCAATTGTTTAAGCATTCAGAAGGTGTGCATTTTTACAATCCTTGTTTCAATTCATTCTGCTATAAAGAAGATGATAAAATAGCTAGGAATGAGACCAAGGGTGTAATTCTAACACAGGCATTGCATGGCAGTGAGCCTGGATCCTGTGCTGTGGTTCTCTAACTGGTTCCTGAGTGTTTGCTTAGCGAGTTTCTGTGGATGATCATGGAAACTTTGTGCAAGGATTACCTGCAGCTTTTATGTGTCCAAACTCTGTACACAGGTATCTTGTAGGATGCACAGTTATTACTATAATTGTACTGACTCACAATTTGCATTAAAATATTCAGCTACTGAATATTTTTATCATGCTGTTCATATATTTTAGTTCTAAACTTTAGCAAATAGACACTGTGACAAGAAGGGGGCCCTTAACTCGGAGACTGTGTTTTGGTAGCAAAATCTGCCTACAGGGAAAGAAAGAAAGGAGACCTCTTCAAATCCCGGCCAAACATGTGAAAGCAGGTCGGGACTCCATCCCTGTGCAGTGACTGTGATGCTTCCCTGATGGGACAGCAGGTGAACTTGCAAGGTTAGAGACAGACAGAAGTAGCTGGATCTTACTGCTGGCCCTCCCAGTGGAGAAGGGTTCAGGCCATCCCTGGGAGATGTGCAGCCACACACTGCGGGGTGTTCCAAAGCTGCTTGGCAGCCAGTGCCTGTGGGTCGTAACAACTGGAAAGTTCTTGCACAAGGGAACTGGTGTTCCCTGAAAGCAGAAAAGATGGTGATGATAACTGAAGTAAAAAAACAGACGACTCTACTGAAATAGTAAAAAAGAAAAATATGGCTTTTATTAGATGAATCTGGTTATGTAATTTGATTGAGCAACTTAAGGTAAAACTTTCAAAAATGTTGCCTAGTTTTTTTTTTTAAATGCAATTAAGTTTCTTCCTAAACACTAGTTGCTATTTAAATGTTATTGTTCAGTTCAGGTGGCTGAATTCAGTCAGGAATTTTTTTTAGAAGTACCACACAGCTGGATCTGATTAGAAATAAAACAGGAACATGCAGGATATTTCATTTCCAGTTTCAACGGAAATGCACCTATTTGTTGTTTTCCTGTAGTAACATGATAGACTACATGAGATAACATTTCATCTGATTCCAAAAGACAATCTGTAAATCAGGCCAGGAGAGAAAGTCAAGCAGAAGACTGTTGTTTGTATGTAAGAGTGGAGGGATCCCATAGATGTGATGTTTCAGATTTCTCTAACAGAGCCTGAGCACGTTGCTCAGCAGCAAACAGCGTGGCTTAATGGGGCAGTTGGCTTTGTTGCACTGTTGCTCTGGTAAATAAGCGACCCTGACAGTCAGGCCAGCACTCATCTCAACAGAGATGGTTTCTATTACTGAAATCTAATTTGTATGTCTCTATTCATCTCATAGACAGAAACAGTACTGCTACCTCAGGTTAATACAGACAAGTTTTTACAGTACTTTGCCAAATTTTAAATACTTGGGCTGGAAACTTGCGTTCTGGGCATTGTCCAAGGCTGATTCTTGGTTTTAATGGTACACTTCAGCCAAAGTCTTTAAGTCATTTCCAAGAGTAAGGTTACAGAAACAAAAAATACATTGTTTGCCCACGTTAAGAAATTCTGGATGCGTCTTCTTTGAGAAGATTTTAGTATGAACATACGTTGAAACAAGAATTTGAAGTTTGGCATAAGGATGGTTTGTGGTGTCTCTGTGAAATCTGCTAAATTTGGTCAGCTCGTAAGCTGTTGCAGTTTGCATGTTCTGAGTAAAAAGCTGCTATGAGTTTTCAGGTTAATTCTTACGAGACTTCTTCCGTGATGGATGAGATCGGTGGGTGATGCCACAAGATCCGATGAGGCCCCAGCACTGCAGTTTTGTTTCCTGATTGCTCTTTGTGAGGTTCGAGGACTGACATCAAGAACAAAGAGATTTTCTCAGTGCTCCTCACTGCTGGATCAGAGAGACAGAAAGAGCCACCCAAGCTGTCCGGGATGAGGTGGATGTTAATTGTGTGATTACACTTGCTCTGTAACATACGTACACTGGGAAGCCCAGCGTGTTACAGGAACCCTCGTCAACACGTGCCGTACATGGTGGAGGTAAACTGGCTTCCTTTGGTTTGTCCCAGTAAGGCAGCTCGTTATGGGATCTGTCATTTGGGTTAACAATGTGTCATGTGTGGTCTTGCCAGTGTGCCACAGATAATGAGCTTAACAAAATGTACGCATAGTGGATGGCTTCTATCACGTCTAATGTGAATATTATAGTGGTTCCAGCTGAATCTGAGCAATCCAGGCTGAATGGGAAGTTAGCAGGCGAGCTGACTAGGAACAATAGTAAATAGCCTTTGACAACACAAGGTGCCAGCAAGGGTTTTCATTAGCATTTATCTAGATTACTTGCTCCCTGACTGATTAAATGTGACCAAGTCTGCAAAATCCCTTTTACCAAGATACCTGGCTCTGATCATCAGACATTTGCCTGTGTGTCCAAAAGCTAATTCCCAAGGAGCAGAAGGTGGAAAGCAGCCAGACAGCACAGGCCACCTCAAAGGGCAGGGTGCCGCTCTTGTCTCCTGGATAAACAGTGGGTGATGGTGAGGAGGCAATCTTGCCAGAGACCACAGGCTGGTTTTGCTTTTTGTGTTTGTCTTAGTTGCAACCTACAGTCTCTACAAGCCTAGTAGAAATTTAATGATGTAAATGTTTGATTTATTTTACGATTAAGCCTGTCAGGTGTTGGCAGGTAAGCGGAATCCACAGGAGACCAATGAACTTGAGGTGTCCTGCCTGTCTGCACGGGATGGTGAATCACAATAAAGAGGGAAATAAAGCACTCATGAGGGACCCGCACCCTGGAGGGGAATGTTATTAGGGAACTCAAAGGCTAAAAAGCGCCTCTGCCAGCTTTGCAAGGGAAAGGACTGAGGCTGCCAAGTGTTGGCTCTCAGACAGCAGTTCCCACCAGCAAGAATAAACTCATGTCCTTTGTGCGAGGAGCAGATGGCACGCAGCTACTCCACAGATCTGGGCAAACACCAAACCGTTGCACCCGGTTCTGGGAGTTCCTAATGTTTGAGGGGCTGACTGCAATATTAGTAACGGTTTGGCATTGTTTATTTTTATTTTTATTCTTTTTTTCAAATGCAAGTTGGCTTTCTTAGTATGTAGTAACTATTTAACATTATATTTTTGTACATATACTTAGCAAGTTCCGTTTAAACAAATGATTCCTATTTCAGCAGTTTGATTGGGGAATGTTTGCTTAAAGTATCATTACTTTAATTACTTTTCTTGTTTTTACAAATATTTAAGACTTGCGAGAAACAAAGACTAGGAAAGAGAACATCTGTGACTTTATAAATAATTCTCGCATTCGTGTGTTATATAAACAGAAGTCAGGAAACTGTACAGATTATGATTACATAGAGTGGTGTGAAAGAAAACTGTTTGTGCCACACAACTGTACTTTAAAGTAAGTATCTGGAAATTTTCAAAGTGTGTTAGGGTGCTTTTTAATTACAGCCTCTTTTAAAGTCTGAGTGCCTTATTGTTGAAAACGGGTTCAGACTGAGTTGTGTTTGTGTTTATTTGCAAATTTTCAATAGTACAATCCACCAATAGCTCTGAAGTGTTGGATTCCTAATACATTTAATTAGTATAGATCTACTTTAAAAATACCCTTCTAAAAAGTCCTTTGTTGAAAGCAAACTAGGATTTTCTATGGCATTGTGCACACACAACAACTAAATACATACTCTAAACAGAACAGCAAAAAGATCTCTTCTTTTTTGCATGTGGGCACAGCAATCTGCCTGTGCATTGGAAGCTTCAAGAGTGGAGCCAAAATATTTAAACTGAAACATACCACAAGAGAGGATGTGAAAGCAAATGTAAAACCCTGGCTTTATTCCCATCAGTTAATGCTGAAGCCTTGAGATCCTTATTTGCTCCACTTAGCATCTCTGAAAGGGTTCCAATTCTCAGAAGTAACTTAAATGAAATGATATTTATTGTTAAACCACTGAAGAAACTGTTCTGTCCTCTAAGCTCTTTAAAGAGTCTGATATTTCTTCAATTTATGCCACTTGAGAAAGATGGTAATATTACAGGAACAGTAGAGCAACATCGCTGTGAGCGCTGCAAGGCCAGGAGATGCAAGAATGCAATCGTGTTAATTCAGTCTTTCATGAAGCAGAAATGATGAGGTCAGAATAGGGTAAATAACTGTTTAATATGCCACCGAGACCTTCTGATGGGGAGAATTAGGATGCGGAGAACTGACCTAAGGACCACGAAACTCCTCTTCCTGTGGGCTGCCTCTGGGTGTCTGTTACAGCAGTGCTGAGAGGTCCTGGTCAAAGACTGAGACAAAAGGCGACCCCTGAACCAGAGGATGTACATGCTGGTTTCACAGCAATGACACCCTGATGGAAGCGGGTGAAACAGGGTTTTAAGTACTGAGGACAGAGAATGAACTAATCAGAAAAGGAGTGCTCTTTAATCTAATCATCAACGGCTCCAAAATCATCTGGCAGCTGTGGTACTTCAAGCCCGGCAGTGCCCGAGTGAGGGACCCGGGGGAAGATCACACTTTAAAAAGTTGCTCTTTAGCTCCAATCCCCAACACACTGTGCTGATCCATTTTCCCGTTCATGACACGATGTAGCCAGCCACTAAGAACCACAAAACCAAAAGTATGGAAGACTGGCAAGGAAATGAGAAAATCTGATTATAGGCTGCATTTGTGCTCTAAAAGCTTCTTTCACGTTGGCTGAAACCTCAGCTTCCTCACAAAAAAAGCAGCTTTGATTTCCTGGTTTTGATACTGAACAGCCAAGCTCATCTCTGTAATTTTTTACGCGTTATTTAGCTAGATATTTCTATTTAAGAAGAATGACAAATTTAAGCCTGCACAAATTGTTAGTTTTTACATGGTAAAAGTGCTGTGGTTATTGTTAGCAGTTACAAGAATATAAAATAGAAAATTAAGAATATTTAGATGAAGAAAGTGGATAATGACAGCATAGAGTGGAGTCAAATGTTAGTTATACACTCGGGTTTATAAGGTTCAGGTGCTCTCAAATCTGCAGTTACTTACAGAGCATCTATCCCCATTTTGATTTTGCTGTGAAATATCACTTTAGAAGGGATAGCATTGGTAAGCAGGCTGCTATGAGTGATGGTTCATTTTAAAACAAAAATGTTTTCTGTAAAGGTGATAATACACTTTTAATAATCTCAGAGCAAGCAAAATGATTCAGTGTACTTGAATGCTGCATAAAAGCAATTGACATAATACTTAATCTTTAAAACTGATAGACACGTGCCCAAAAGCTAATAAAGTTCATTCTAATACAAACGAGCAAGTAAAATAGTATATCATAGTCTGTGATAGCTTTGGATCCTGATCGTATAACTGTAGCCCAGGGACAAAGAAAATTGAAGTGATTTAGAAAGGTACCCAGTAGGATATATCTGATATTAGGCAGTTTGCTGAAGCAAAACAGTAATGTCAGAAAGATACAAAGGTGTAAAATCCATTTGACTGTGTCCAAATGCTTCTGCTCTTTGACCTTAATGTCTCAAGATGAACTCCCCTTAGGGTCAGCTGAATAATGCTTAATAATATATGGCCAGAAACTGCTACGACCTGCTAAGGATCACAGCCTTCTTACTTTTGTATTTTAGCTATATTCATATTTTGAATTTTAAGCCATTTCTATTTGAAAGGACATTAACTTTCATTTCTCAGTTTTTACTGCTCCACACTTAATTTGAAACAGAGCAAAACAGGAATGCCGTCTATGGTTCATTAGGTTTTATATTAACCATCTGATGAAAAGGATGTGCGGATATTAAGTATTAATGGTAAATGGTAGCCAAAATGTAAAAAGGTTGCTTATGTATTTGCCTTTGTGTTCATTTCTAGGTGGACTAGGTGGTCTGAGGTGGACAATGAAGAATATGATTGCTAATTCTCAGCTAGAGCTCCTATGCAGAAAAGACCCAAAGATGACTAGACCTTGGATGGAATGTGATTTAAAGCTTTCAGGAACAAAGGTAAGTGTTCATTTCTGTCTTTGAAGCTGGGAAAGATGCATTTCCACTGAAGGAGATTGGCATTACCACCAGAACTGCTCTGTGTGGTTAATTCCAGAGGGGCTGGCAGTGAGGCAGGACTGTTCTGCACACCTGGAGCACTCATCGTCTGCTTCAGCAAAAGTACAGTCAAAATGGATTAGACATACGGGCTAAAAGAGCAACAGAGGCACGTGGGGGCTCTGACTGGTTTGCACTCCCAGGAAAGGCTGTACCTGTGCTGGGAATTCCCCTGTGCCTTCCCAGCACCAACCAGGGTGTAATCTTGAAACTATGGAAGAATACAAAAGATGGCCAAGGTCCTACTGAATGCTCTAGTGCATGGTTTTCTGTTCTTTAATGTATGAAATACACCAACAATATAGCATTGTATTTGGGTTCCACTTATCCTCTTTACAATTTAATCTCACCAGCCTATGAAACTGCACCAATGCTGGTTCATTTTTTGTTTCATTATGAAATCAATACTATTGCAATAACATTGGTTTGATAAAAGGCACTCTAAGGTGTTAATCCCTTTTCAAGCCTAACTTGGTTCAGCTTGAACAAGGAATTGTAGTTCAATGAGTAAAGGCCACTGTTGGAGGGCACACAACTCCCAACTTTGTTCCTTCTACAGGTAAGATTACCCAGCTTTATCTTCAATGGCAGCAGAAACAGTTTCTACCTGTTATTAGCACTGTATTTCTGCAAAACCCTGTGAATCAATGGGAGATCACGTTTACCTTAATGAAAAAATAAATTACCTATATAGGTTATTGTGTTGGCTAACTGCATAGAGTTATTATGTAGATATACTTCCTCTGCAATTTCTTTCCTCAAAATACATATTCCGATAACCAATATTGACTAAGTAGTATTGAAATGACTACACAAATATAAACATTTAATAAATGTGAAAGTACACAGGCAATCAGAAATAGTGATGAATGCCAATAATAACCCTGAAATGATCGTTCCTATTGGAAGACACATTTACCCACTAATCTCCTAATTTCCAGTGAAGCCCCAGAGCTGCCGCTTTCCACAACACACCAACTGCACCCCAGTTTTCCTGCAGACTCTTCTGTTTGCAGACTGACAAGCTGCAAAAGTACTGAGAAAGTAACGCACAAACGTTTCTCTGCACTTCTCTGCAGAAAACAGGCCAATGTCCTTGATAAGAATTTTACAGACAGAATGTAAGTTAGAAGACAAATATGAGATTATGTAGTAATATACAAAATAAGTGGCTGTGGTTCTTCCAAAGTCTTACTATGTGTCCAGATTTTTTGTCCTGATGGCTTACTGCAGTATGATACTGGGATGAAAAACTTGTAAGTTTTTATGATTTATGGTATGACTTTAGCTTTGCACATACATTATTTCTTTAATTTTTATGTATTGGGTTGTGGCTTGTCTATTTTGGGGTATTAGGTGTAGTTGAGAAGTAAGTTAACGCTTCAATGAAATGTCTTATCCCCTGCCCACCTTTATTATCCTTTGTTCTTCCCCCCAAATTAGATGGCTACTGCGTAGTCCCATGTTTCTGTTAATGTTATTTGGTGTGTTCTGACTATGACAATGATGGAAAACCCATACTTTTTTTTAGGATAGTACAGTGGATTGCATGTACATGTACAGGTCTAGAGGCACAATCAGTTCATGGCTGGGGGAAGAGACTCAAGATTTCTGCGAATGAAAGCATTAAATAACTCGCAAATAAAGCACAGATGATGGGGGTCCCTGCTTGAATACTAGATTGGTTGCCAGTATGATGATCAACACAGTTTTCTGTGCTACTTAAAATCTTTCTCTGTTTATTGGCTATAGTTAGAAGGTTATAAACTACCAAGCATGTATTCCCAAGTCTTTGAATTTCAAGTTTCTGTATGCTTTCTTTGAATTTCATGTTCTTGGCAGAGGAGAGATATCACAATAATTACAGTTTAAAATATTCTCATTTCATGGTGTGGCTAACAAGTGAAACTACAAGTAATGATGTAATCCAACATGTCAAAAAAGAAAATGAAAAGAGGAGACAGAAGGCAGGATGGAGCCAAGGGATGCGATGTGCCATGTCATCTTCTAATTAACTAACTGATCCTTTAAACTGTCAAAATCAGCAAGGAACTCCATGGCCCAGTGTCTTATTAGTATTCATACTAGGCCACTAGAAGCTATGATTCCAGTCCCAGTGGTTATAGTTAAACATTAAAACCCCAGCCAGGGCTGCAACAGCTTCCCACTCCCAAGGAAATGCAGCCGGCCACCCTGCTGCCCCCAAACCTCTGCCGGGGAAATTCTCTGAGGATGCATATTGACTTCTGAATTATTATGGGGGTTGTATATTGAAAAAACAATTATTTTCTTTCTTGCTATGAGCTGCCACATTGTTAATCACACAGAGCTCTGCGTTGTCAAACAACAGAAAGATGCATGTAACGTTTTGTAATATGAGCCCATTTTTAATTTTGCACACACCAAATGAATACGCAGTTAATAAAGCTCCGTTGTGCAGAGGAATGGATGAATTATTTTTGCCTTGTAGGACGCAATTCAGGATTGTTTTTGGAGAAATCTAGGGCCTGCAAGAAAAATAATCTCCCATAATCTTCTTATAATACAATTACTCTCTTACATTTCAGCCTGCCAGTCTTTTCCCACTCCCACTAAGCAGAGTTTCCTGAACCTTCAAGTCTAAGGGGGCAGCTGACATTTGGTTTCTCCATTCATTTTCTGTTTAATTCTTCATGGCAGGACAGTGCTTTTTAAAAAGAAGTAGATCCTCTCTCCTCTATGTTACATGTACTATTTTGGGGCCTTACCTGGGTCTGTCCCAGACAGGGATGTGCCTGTGCCACAGAACATGGGGAAGATGGGATAATTCAGCACCTTCTGAAGTCAAAGGGAGTTTTGACACCAGCCTTGTACAAGTAATTTCAAGTCCAGACTATTTTGAGGACTGTTAATCCCGTTTTACACTTGCCATTTCTATCTGTGCACGACACAGTAGAAAGCGATATATCATGCAGCACTTTATAGCAGTATGATCAGTAAAGGAGTAGCTGAGCCATAAATCATGCGCTGTACCTCTCGATGAAAAATAATTAAATAGTTTGAATCTCATTAATTGATGTCCTTTATTTAATTGATACACTAAGGGAAAAATATCTTGGGTTACCACCCTACTCCTTCTGTTCTTTACCCTACCCTTTACTGGTTTCCTTTGATAGAACTTTTAAACTATTTTCAGAGGAAATAAAACTTCCCATCACCCACCCAGAGTCACAGTAGGTCAGTTTTTGGTACATTAACTAATGGGCATGACCTCAGCAGTGGTGGTGTGGAGCTCATGTCCTCTTCTGTGAGGCCAGGCTCTCCTGAGCCATGGACACACAAGCCCTGTGCTTGAGATGCACATAAAAATGTACATGCTGTGCCTATGGAGATCTGATATTTCTAGAGGAAGCCTCTCAGTGCTTTCTCACCAAGAAAAAAATGAACTTCCAAGCAAAGATATTAACCCAAATATTTGACATCACATATTTTATCCTGTTGTTTTAACTCTCCTATGGATAAAAGACAGGCTCAATTAAAAACACAAAAAAATGAAATAGTCTGAAGTGTCTACCAGCTAGGTTAACATCAGGCTCTAAACTGCCAGGCCACAAATCTCGAATATGTTGATGCTAAATGTCTGCTAGGAGCATATGTTATGGATCAAAGAACACACTGATTAATCCAGCAGAGACAAAAGTCTGTCACTTTGGTCATGGTGGCATGATACCACAGAAGACAGTACTGAGGCAGCAAATGAATAGAAAACAAATATCAATGAAAAAAATGGCTATAAAAGAAGATTACAAGCTAAAATACAGTTTTCTTAGCTCAAACACTTCTACCCATCGGTGCAGGTTTTTAATGTGTTTCCTGCGGTGTTGTTTGTTTGTTTTCTTTTTTAATTTTATTTTTTAATCATAAAACTCTCAGTATTTTGGGGGGATATTAATGTGTACCTGTTTCCTTGCTATCATTTATATAAAATCTACTCAAGTGGTTTATAATTTCTATAGTGAAAGCTGTCTACATGAAGCTACCTATGTACATTGGTGTATCATTAGGAAACAAGAACCTGGAGTCCCGGCAATGCTGTATGCAGACCTAGGTTGTTTTTCTCTGGTAATTTGTTGGCTTATTTTGCATCTTTGTTGAGCATTTTAGTAGAGTAGCATCTTGTTCACGTGCAGTTTTACAGTGGTTCTTCACCTGTAGAACAACATCTACTTGAATTCTGCTTTAAAGGAGAGGCAGACAACTTCACCTTTTTTTAGTATTTTCCAGTATTTTTCCATACAGTGTCACGGGTATATTCCTGAACACTTTCCTGTATCTAGTATGTCTTCCTTAATTAACACATGCTTCAGAAAACCTTTCCCATTCCTTACACAGGAACATTTGTTTTTCAAACATATTCCTTTAAGTTTGAGTGTTTACTTGGAAGTGTTTCAAATATTTTCTGTCTCTGCACTCATATTTGCTTCCTTACCGTAACATTAATTTAATTTTGTTTTGAATCGTGAGGAAAAACAAAGAAACACCCCTCCTCCCCCCGCCCAACAACAACAACAAACCTTTGGATACTAAGACTTTCCTAAATTCAAGCTTTACTACTGCAAATATTTCTTGTGCAGGGAGGTAGCAGGGCCAGTAGTCAGTGGGGATCCTCTGCTTGTAAGCCAGGGGATTTGTACACAGATTACATTCAGAGGCATCTGAATCTTTGGAGAGAATGGGATTCCCAGTGCTCCTCTTTTTAGCTTCCCAAAGAGTCTCTGATTAAGCTCTGCTGAAAGGCTCCCAATTCTGCTTGTCACTCAGTGGTGTTTTTATGTGTCCCTTCATTTTGAAAAGATAGCCGCCTTTGTCATAATAATATCCTGTTGATGCGTGCATGTAGAGTTACTAACTTAATGTATAATTTATGAATCACGTTTTTCAAAGGTAGTCCGTGAGTGCGTATATTAACTATACATGTTTTGTAAATTTTGCATCTCATTTTGGCAACGGATAAGTTATCAGTAATCTCAGAAGAGATATACATATGTGTGTGTGTGTGTGCATACTTTATGTTGGTAGTATGTATTTATATCATGATATCTAGCAAGCATGTCAGAAAATACATGCACCTAGATTTTACCTGATTTTATTGCTAAATGATACTTCGTGTTTCCTGAAGGAATAAACCTTGCTGTATTGGGTAGATTCCTTTAACAAGCCACTGCCCAGTTGTATTTGTCCTCAGCTTGTTCCTCTGCATAATTTAAAAGACAGCTGTCATAGCTACATGCTATCCTGTCTAAAATGTGACATTTGTACAGTGTTAAATAAACCCCATACTGTGCTCAGTGCACTAAACAGGAGCCTCCCCATTGCTCCCCCAGCATAGGCTGGGGATACCTGTGCAGGCTGGGCTTAAGCCAAACACAGACGGACTTCAGGAAAGGGTCAGAAATGGAAGGTGAGAGAACACGAGGCTGCATGGTGTTTTTTGCCATGGTCTCCCTGCCAGAGAACACCGCGCAGGGGTGTGGGTGGCGAACGGCCGTGCCATGGCTGGGCTGTGCAGGTAGCACCCCCTTACCTACAGCTCACCTGGGAAGGGGCATGTGCCTGATCCACAGCCTGGAAATGGTTTAGAGGAGCAGATTTAAGGCAAAAGCTTGAATGGAAGAAAATGATGGAAACCCAACCACAACTCATCAAATCATGTTACACTAGCAGAATGAGCGGGAGTTTCTTCAGGAAAAGAGTTAAAGTTAATTGCATGATAAAGACCATGAGATCAAGATCCTGGGACTTGGGATCTGATTTATGCACTGCAAATGTGTATATCCTTTGGAGAAAAGGCCATTTCCTGTTTAAAAAATTAAAAATACTCGATTAAACTCTGTGGTTACCAAACCAAACACATTACACTATTTAGTCCATTAAAACTCTGAAAGCCTGTTACTTATCATGCAGTGATGGATTGATTGTATTTAATCTTTCCTCTTTCTGAAGTTGTTTTCATTTCCTGCAGCCCTGTGCGCTCCCAGCAACAACACACCAGCCCAGAGCGTTTGCCGGCCACTGCAATCATAAAAATCTATTGTCACTTGGACAATATTTATATGAAAATAGCTACATTTTATGAACCCTTATTATCGTAACAAACCCATATGGAAGCTGGAGCCCGATGATAATAAGGAAACCTGAACAAGCGCCACTGAAAAGTTCTTATCTTTTATAGTTAAATTAGGTCAGTGTCATAAGCTGTGATACATTCAAATGTTTGCTGCGCTATATGCTTTATGAAAAGCACTTTTTAGTGGAAGCTAAACACAGAGTAAGCATGTTTTCAAGGAAAAAAAAAAAGTGGATCTTGACCTTTACTATAATTATCCAATAATAGTTTGTTATTTACCAAGTAACAAAGGTCAATACTATTATTAGACTAATTTTCCCTGCTATGGTTTTAAATACACGGGGGCAATAGTGCCGTCAGACCCTTTCTTTCTTACACCTCCTCACAGACACTTTGTACAGCTGAGCCCCTCTTGGTGGGGTAGTTGGACTAGTCAAAGGAATTTATAGAATAGAAACTCTCCCTAAGCTGGAGCACAGCGCAAAGCCCTGGTATACAACATGAATGCTGTGGGTAATGAATTCCCATAAAAATAATGTTCAGTGCTAATTTAGTATTTTTAGGTCTTTGTTTATCCTTAGATTGGTGGACACATATAAGCTTCTTAAGGCTGTTGTCCAGGTCTGTGCTTCTAAATGATTTCCTTCCCCTCTGCCACTCAGTCATTTAAAGACACAAAACTGTCACAACAAAAAGATGCTAAATGGCACTATTCATGAGTAATGGAGTAATTTTTGAAAAACAATTTGTGGTTTCAAAAACATATAGCAGTACAGATCACTTCTACTGTAGATTATTTTATGCTAAGAAGTGAAAATGTTCTGAATTTTGGTTTTCATTTAAACTTAGAAGAGTTCTTACTGGGAGGTTTCCACCCTAATTTTCCTTCTGTAATTTATATACCTTGTGTATAAATTTTGTTGGGAACTTTCTCTAACAAGTTTGGGAGAAAAGGTGATGGTAATGTAATGTAATTCATGGAACAGCAAGTTTGGTGCTTTTTCCTTTCTCTTAAGCAGAGATCTATCTAAAACCCAGGATCTTCATTAGTGTGTTTTCAGTTTAATGTGGTAATTCATCTTAAAGGTGATTTTCACTATCAGCTGGCAGATTTGAAGAGATGACTCATTAGTTCTTCTGCAGAATTGGAATTTGTTCTTGTTTTTTAGTTTAGACATCAAGAACAGTAGTAAAGAGGAAAGGGGATCTGAACGGTGGGGGCAAGAATGGCTCTTATAAAACATCTCCAGGAAATCTAAAAAAGCTTTGACTCATCGCTCAGGGATAGTTAACGTTACATCTTTAAGTTCTTCACCAAGTAATTTTTAAGAGAAATCTATTTGATTGTGTGGCTTTTCAAAATGACCATTTGTTAGAGAAAGCGTATCAGCGGGAAGGAATTGTGTGAATTTTTTCCTGCTATTGCGGATACAGCCTTTGGTTGCTCTGGTAATTTACTTGCATCAGACTAGGGGGCTCGCATGATTAGCCTGCAAACTTTGCTGCTGCCTGGAAGAGAAAGGATTCATCTCTTCAACTGTCCCAGCGCACGGCCACCATTGTACTCTTGCTCAATTTCTTAAGTCACATGCTTTGGGTTAAAATCTTGCTCTTGAGTTGCACTATGTGACAAGGGTTTAAGTATCTGTTTTGTGTGATTAAGAGTAATTCTGAGCAATTAAAGACAACAGTTCATTTGTGGCAGGTGGCAGAAAGCTAAAGAAGATAATTACTCTTTTTAGCCATCTGTGTTAAGTGCCATTAGCAGAATTAAACTGAGATTCACCACTTTGAAATTTGAGGCAAAGTTCCTGTCCCTTAACTACATAATATAACATTGTCTGAAGTCTAATTACAAAAAAACAACAAACAAACCAAACCCAACCCTGCTTGCCGTGAGGTGCCTATTTGTTAAATTTATTAAAAATGTTAGTACTCTAAGATGACAAATTGAACAACTGCTTGTACTAAATGTCTTTGAATTACATGTTGGCTCTGAAAAGTGTTTCATATTTGACTGAGTTTATCTGGGGAAGTCTTGATCCATAGCACCACCAACTGCAGAAATGAGCTTCTGTTGAACAGAAGAAACATTTCTACCCCTTCCATCAAGAGTCACAGCTCTGAAATAACCCACCATCCCAGTGCTGACTGCTGCTCGTCAACCTTGTTAAATGATCAGGAATCATGTCACTGTTGTGGCATCTTATGCTGCACAAAGGCTTTGAGCAGCTGTAGAAATATTGGTTGAGACATGGAAAATATACAACATCAAAGCAAAAAAGCAGGCAAATCTTTCCTCATATAAGCAGCAGCTGGAGGAACAAAGGCCCAGCACAGGTATTGCTGCTTCTGGAGACCATGAGAAGCCTGCTAGGGAGTGCATAACAGTTATTCCACCAGTTGTATGAAGAGTACTTAGCAGCAAGCAGTTACACACTGCTGCAGATGAAAAACTCAATTCTGGCAAAGCGGTCATGTCTGAAATTCTAGCATTTTTTTCTGATTTCTCTATTTTCTGGAAATTGTAAGGGGACTGGCTTTCATTAATATAGCACCTGGCTCAGGTTTTGCCTTCTGGTGTTTATTGGTTGTGTGTATGCTGTACTTTCACTTTGGGTTTTAGGATTCTGGTAAAATTAATGTCTTGTACAATAACCACGCAAAGACACAGACCCAGGCACTGTCTTAGCTAGACAAAAGGTTATTCTGGAACAATTGCAGAAGTTTTCAAATATTAATGATACTTTTGAGTACTGAAGTACTTGGCCTTGGGATTTTTTTTATGGTAAACGTTATGCTTAATCACCAGTAGGAATTTTCATGTTTACAGGATGATCTCAGCTATTATAGAATCATCCTTACTGATTAATACCAGCTACATTTCATTGAAAAATGGGTGGATTATGTTAAGGGAATTATATTGGACTTGAATGACTCTAATGACCAATTATAAATTTGAGGATATATGATTATTCTCCTGTGTGAAATAGTTTGCCATCGTGTGTTTCAAAACCTCAATTTGTGTTTAATGGTGGTACTTGTGTAATTCCATGCTACAATTATCCTTTTGCAAGGAGAGAAATAGGACACCTAGAAGAATACGGTACAACCGGTAGGGTTTCAGAAGAGAACCAGAACAGTGATCTGAGATAAGGCAAATGTTCACAATCTGACCTTCAGCTGGTAAAACAGACATCTTACATGTGAAGGACTGAGAATGGGATCCCCAAAATCTTAGTTCTTACAAGTTTTTAGCAGCATGATTGGTGTGATGGGCTTTCTGATGCCAGCATGGGCTACAGCTCCTGGAGCGGCAACTCTGACTTTGCCAGAGGTTTTGTTCTTCCCCTTTTTCAGCAGACTTGGTATGAGGAGGCAATTCTGGGTGACTTGTGAATACACTGTGTGTTTTAACTTGGATTAACAAAGGCTGCTTTCTCTTGCCAACACATACGAAGTTTTTCTTAGAACAGCATTCAGCTTAGGTGGCAATATGTGCGGAAAACCTACCCAGTTAGCCCAAGACCTCTCACTCTGTACAGGGAATTAGGGCACCTGCAGATGCACCTTCTGCGAACAGCGTGCGCCTTATTGAGTTTTTTAGACTTCAGAGTTGTGCAGCCTGAGGTGGAGATGCTGTGGGCTCCCGAATGGAAACTGGCTGTGCAGATAGTGTCTCTCTTAATTTTTGTGCTTGCTGATAGGGAAGCAAAGGCTTGGATGGTTGGTCTGCAGAAATAAAGGACTTACAGTGTCAACTGAGCTATGTTCTCAAGATGGAAATCTAGAGGTTTTTGTTCCCTCACTTTCATTTCCATGCCTTGTGAGTGACTTTTACAAGTGAATGGTGTGTTCTGTGTCTTCTTCAAAGTAGTAAAGTCAGCAACTCACTGTTAGTCTGTAAGGGCAGGGTTCGTTCGAGGAAATGTAGCTATAGATGCCCCATGTCACCTGAGATGCCTTAAGACATCCACACACATGGCAGATGGTGCAGGACTCGGGAGGACCTGCAGCTCTCTGAAGCCGTGTCTGGCTGCCAGTCCAGATACTCCACGGTGCCTAAAATGCCACTAAATTTACACGTAGAGGTAACAAAATCCCAGTTCAGACATTGTAGGAATGCTATTGCCAAGCTGACCAGGCAGTTGGAACAAGCTGAGCTGTAGCTACATCTGGATAAATTAAATACACACTTACATGGATTAGATATGTTTCTGTATAAAGATTCTCACTGTGTTTATTGTGCTTTGGCCCATAAGTCACTGCAATGTTGCTTTAGCTAGTGAGATGTCTTTATTTGAAATAAAGAAAATATTTTCTATGGAGGAAATATAAACAAGTTGAATTCTAATGAATAGCTTTATGTAAAATATACAGGACCGTGATTCAAATCTCTTCTATGAACCAAAAATACAGGGTGTTTAAAAAAGATGGACCCAATTTCAAAGCAGTATGTATTTCAAATTGGGTCCATCTTTTTAAACACCCTGTACTGGAAGCAATGTTGCCAGGTTTGCTTTGCTGTGTAGCTGTGTGCCCTTCCTAGATACTTCTTATTTCATTATTCCCTTTCTGAGCTGTGTTCTGGGACTTCTGCACAAAAGAAAGAAGGGAGTGGGAGGCAGAAATTGTGCAGGAGAACAAAACCCTTTCAAATAACTCTTTTAGACACATTTCACACTTTAATTGAATAAATTGTACAGAAAATCCTATGTCTCTGGTATACAACTCCCCAGGTGCCCTCAGCTACTACATCTGCAGATGTTTATATTCAAACTAGGTAATTTAATACACTTTTATCTGTATATACTGTATATATTGTACAGTGTATTTGAAAATCAAATGGCCATGAATTTTGACTTGGAACAAAACAAACACCCTATGAAGAGACACTGCCTGTCTCCTTGGACCTAACTCTTAATCTCTGAATATCTAAGTGACATTAAAAATAGCACATTATGCTGAGATGTAAGCTCTGTATTCAATGAGTGCGTAATGTCACTACCATGACATACATGCACAAAAAAATGTATGTGTCATGTCAGCTGGCAAATCAGCTACTGCCGGGTGTTCCCCAGGGGGAGGGATTCATGCATGAGGCTGCCAAAGAAGGGTCATGATTCAGCTTGGCAGGGGCATAGCCTGGACACATTTTCCTTTAATTGCTCCTTGTCATGTGAGATGTGGTCCTGGGTGACACTGTGGCTAAAATAATACAGAAAATAAATACATGCTATCACATATATGCCAAAATCTCTAAATGCTCTGTTTATTTTGCCAGTGATCATTAAAGATAAAAATAATTAGTGTTTCATTTTCTTCCACTTTTTTTCCCCATCATTTCTGCCTGAATGATGCAGGAGTCAGAATAAAGGCACCACAGTAGATTAAAACAGGATCATTTTTTCCTGGCTGATTTTTAATCTCATAGTGAAACTGCTTGTGCTTCACTTTGTAACTTCATCAGCACAGGGAAGAAAGGCTAAAGACACTTCTCAAGTCTCCCTGTAAAGCCTGATGGCCAGGGATGTCCTACGGTTTATTCACAGCGGGAAGCTGTGTAATTGTCAGCTCTGTGTTTCTCCCCTAAAGAGCTGTTCTCTGGTGAAGGGAGGAAAAAAACATGAACAAGATTTTACAAATTTGGCATATGGTAGAGCAACTGTAGAGGCTGAAAATTACTCAGTAGCTACAAGCTACAGGACAGGATTCCGTTCTGCATGTAATGACACCTCTCCTTTTGAAACTGTGCAATACACAAATAGGTTTGATTTACTGTAGATGCAGTTCCATGGGGCAGAAGGAACTGCACATAGTGTATACTTTGGGGTGGCTTTGCTGGGTTATGAGGAAAATTATAGCGAGGGCTGGAGGGGCTGGACAATGGAGTGAGAGAGGATTTTTTTTGTATTAACGCGTGACTGAGATACATTCACAGGTAATGCAGAATGCTTCCAGGGTCTGCATGTTATTATAGTGATCCTACAGTCCTTTTAGTGAGACCCCATCTCACTAAATGTTGTAAACCGGCCATCAATGACTGCAGAAGATTCCACTGTCATTATGGTACCATCCAGACATGTCCTGGCCTGTTGCCTGTGTCCCCCAAGCCAGGAGTGCCACTTTGCCACGGGAATGCTTGCCTGCTGTCG
The DNA here is from genome assembly GCF_036013475.1 of Columba livia. NCBI lineage: Eukaryota > Metazoa > Chordata > Aves > Columbiformes > Columbidae > Columba > Columba livia. The sequence continues at coordinate 12,238,332 of NC_088611.1, read as the reverse complement.
GGTCATTGGGGACATCATGGCCCAGGACCGAGGTTGTGGCAGCAGCGGCACCCTTGGCAGAGCAGCAGGGCAGGCAGAGGGGACACATCGGACGCAGCATGAGTGGGGACCCAAAATAATGCACAGGACATGCACGTGGACCCCAGCCACTCTGGCTTTCCAGCTGATCATTTACAAGCACCAGGAGAAAGGCCTTTGTTTCACTTGTCCCCAGTAAGCTCTCTGATTCCTTGCACAATTATCATTAAGAGGGTGTCCAGTGTTTGAAACAGTCAGCCATTTAATTGTATAAAAGCAAAGGTTTAACCACAAAAACTGCCAGGCACTCCCACAATTATCATTTATCAGCCAAAGAGAATGTCCTTGGGTTATGTATTCATCAAATGTTTATTGATTTAAGCTTTGGGTATTTTACACGATTAGAAATTATTACTTCTGATTTAAATAGTGTCTAGAGGACAGAAATCAAATACAAACCAGCGTATTTATAAAAAAAGTTTTTAAAGAATTGCAGAACAGAAATATTAGAGAACATGAGCCTCTCTCCAGTGTTTGGAAGGAAAAAAAATGGTCTCTATAAGCAGTAACTAGCCTAGTATTAAAACTAAAGTGCCCCATTTTTCACTTCAAGAGAGACTTTGCTCTTCCCCATGACTCCATTTGGAGCAGAGGAAATCAGGTCCACTGAAAATCTTTGCTGGTGCTGGGTCACTCAGGAAAGGTGCCATCTAATTCTGAGGGGAATCTGCCCCCCATTTCTTTCCCGCCACAGAGATGTGGTCACTAGGACTCAGTCTTAAATAGAAATGACGTGCTCTTTGGGGGAACAAAGCACTCCCTAGCTCTGTGTCCAGGATGTAGATATAAATATACTATATATAGAACTGTGACTCTGAAACAGTTTAATCCTATCAAACTAATAATCCCCTGAATATGGAGCTGATCTTTACGCAGAGTTCAGTGGTGACGAGTCACACGCACTAAGGAGGAGCCACTGAACCAGCCCAGGATGTCCCCTGCCACGAAACAGCTCTGCAGAACTTGCTGTGCCTTGAGCAGCCTGGGGACATTTTCTATGTCTCATCTACAGCCTCCATCTTCCCTTAAGTAAGTTCATTTAAGGGTATGTTTATATTTACAAAAGGTATTATCATTTGATGTTTTCCCCTTTGCCCTTGTAGGCTTGTCCTATATGTAGCTATAAAAGTGTGACGTTTGTTTATAGCTGAAACCTGTTTTAAGCGAAGGACGTCTTCCACAGCAATTTGTCAGTGCCAAAGAGCCCAGGGCTAGGAGTAGACATTTACTTACAGAATCTTTAGACTATTTTAAACAGGCCTTTGGGACCTCCCCACTGACCAGCCCATAACATGCCCTTCTGTAGCATCTTTCTGTGCTATTTCTTTTAATTGACTAACCTCAACACTGGCTGTTCAAAATCACTTTAACCCAAACATGCCCCCAGTCTGAAGCTCCTAATGACCTTCCCCTGGCCCTAAACACATATGGCTGAGACAATGCAAACATCATTTGGAAGATGAGTAAATTCAATAACTCAATTACCACTGCACCAAAATAACATTTATCAAACACTGGCCACAGTGGTTTGTGTCTTTAGCTCTCTCTGTTTCAATGGCACGGCATTTGGGTGAAAGTAACTAATCGATTTAGGAATGATTAAATAGAAATTTGTAACACTTGGCATTATTAAACCTTCAATCTTCATTACAACTGCTTAACGATTACATCATGGGCTGTGTAAAATAAATTAACAGTAGCTGGAAACAATCTCATCATAAATAACACAAGCAAAGGTATTAGACTAGTGTTCAATAGAAAGTCTAATAAAAATACATATATTGTGGCATTATTAGTATGTTGTAAATACTGAGGTTTGGAGGAGTTTCAAGACTAAAAAATTTAAAAAGCCCAACGAAAAAACCCCTCACCTATTATCTAACAGTGAACTCATTTATTCTAAAAGGTCTAATTTAGTGGTAAAACCAGCAGCCTGAGGGCTAGAGATGAATAACAGGTCATCCCCCACGTCCTCCTCTAAACCAGAAGAAATGGTTCTTTTATCGCCAGCCTAAATCCCAGGTTCTCCTCACGGGCTCCATGTTCTCATCCTTCGCCTGAAGTTCAGTGAGTTTCTAGTTCCACCTGCTCCTTCAGACATGCAGGCAGTCCTCTCCTTCTCCTCTCTCAGGACCAAAACTTTCAGCATTTTACAGAAGTTAATTTTTAAAATAATTTTGAAAGACGTGGAGAATTCTTTCACCTGTTTTCCTACCATCTTTGTTCAAAGCCTGACCTTCCCACACACATCCAAACTGGGCAAATCATTCTGTGTATATGACACCTATTTTGACAGATTCACTTAGTGCTAAATGAAATCACAGCAATTCTTTAAAAATTAGCCTGGCTAGTTATTAAAAATTATCCTGGCTAGCTATTAAATAGATAAATTTGATCTGTGGATCACAACAGCTATCTACTTATTTATAAAGTGCTAAAATGGAAAATTATTTTGAGCTAACCTAGATGGAAAGATGAGGCTGAGTGCACATTCAGGAGGCGAGAAAGCAGCTCGTGGGTACTGCCCTGTTTTACGTGGTCAACAAGATCACTCTGAGATCCAAGAGGACTTTCCAAGTAGCTGTAGCTCCTATTTGCTCTTCCCTCTCTGGACTCAGGCCAAACTCAGCTTGCCTGGTATTGGACAATGTGGGCCAGAAAGTTCCAACCCCAAAACTTCAATCTCCAGCAGTAAAGTGTAAATAACCTCTACCTTTACTTGTAGGTTCTAAAAATAAACCAGCCTTTTCTTTCATTTCTTATTAGCATCTGTCTGGGCAGTGAAAGAAAAACAAGCAATGAACCTGATCCTGAATGACTAATGAAGTAAAAACAGAAAGATTTAGCAAATATTTATCAAATAGTATTCAGCTATTTAGAAAGCGTTATACCACACAGGGAAGTTTTACAATACATCAACTGTAACTATTCCGATGAAAAATAATTTATATCACAACTCAGTTCCTGTTAAAACCGGAATGTAAATCTAAGGCACCACATACCATGGCATATAATAAATAATAAATCAAATGTTATTGACAGTGGTAAATATAGTTCCTTGCTTCTTTTTCAGAAATGAATCAAAAGAAAAAATGGCTACATTACAATTTCTCAGGCCTATAATTTTCTTCCAGTTTCAAGCATGTAGCAAATGCCATTATGATGTTCAAAGTCGTGTTTTTTTTAAAGCTCAGAAAACAGGCCATTAAGCAAAAGCAATCAGCATGGGGTATAACCATTCAAGGCCCTTTAGGGTTTTTTTCTTATTATTTAAATTTTTTTTCTTAAGTGAAGGGAAAGGGCAAAAAACCCCAAAGATGAATCTTCAGGTATAAAGGCAGCAAGCTATGAAATGAGCTATAAGATAAACAAAATGGTTCTTAATCCCATCAAGTTAAACCACACATACCTGCTGCTCCAGGAGGATAAACAGAGATGTACATGCAAGGCTTGAACTAAAAATTTAGCGTTATTAAACCAAAGACCATGAGGTTAAAATCACAGTTATGAACTGATTAATTGATTTATACTTGTACAACACTTGATTATAGTTCTTGCTTGTCTACTTCCATCAAACCTTGCAAACACACATGTTCAACTCCATGCAAATGTATGCAATTAGAGTCCTCGCCATCAGGAGGGGGCCGCTTTATGTCAGCTCTTAATGCTTTGCCACAAAGGAAATTAGTAATTCCTTTTTAAAGGGAAAGCATCCACTTCAAACTTTACTGCTACTGGTCACTATAAGGTTATTTTTTGTACTACTTATCGCATCCCATAAAAAGCATCTTTAGTATGAAGATAAATAGTATGAAGAAATGGGTAGAACAGGAAGCGGAAGAAGGCAGCAATGTTAAGGTGGGCTCTGGAGGTGCCCGTTGTCCCAGGGAGCGCTGTCCCAGCCGCAGCCCTGCCAGCACTCTGCAGCTCCGCAGGCAGCCGGGGCTGCACATCACACCACATCTGCAGTAATGGCACCGGTAGACAGAACACCAAAAATGCAAATCACGGTACTGTAATTAATGAAGTGTAATGTGGCAGTTACCTCCAGCGCCCTAGAATTAGAAACCGAACAGTTAACATTGAAGTATTTTAATGTATGTGTTTTAAACAGATTTAACAGAAAAATATACCTTATATCATAAAACTTGGATGCTAATACAGCAGACGTCAAAGTGAAATACTTGTCTCATTAAAATAAAGTATTTACATGAACTTTTATGTGTACTGAATTAGCCCTAAACCAGCTTGTTTCATAACTGACAAATATATTGCTACAATGTAATCTTAGGATATTTCCAAAGTACGTTTAAAAATATATAGCATAATTAGAACATTTTAAGTGAAATTTGGTATAAATTGTTACTAACTGTATTGCAGTTAATAACATGAAATGCATAAAACACTTTTCCCATACAGAGGAGCGTGTGTACCACATATCCTTTAGTGCACAAGAGGCCTGTTATTAAACTTCCATAAATAGGATTTTGGGAAGTTCTGCTCCTCTTACAAACAAGCTCTGCTAATCAGCTGTGAAGTCTCACATGTTAAATATAACAGTATTAAACCCATGGATTGATTGTGGGCTGGAAACTGGAAACGGTGTTTTATCTCAAGGCTACTGGTTTGATTTATCCCAGGTCAGTGGCTGCTGAAATTCCTTCCAGTGACTGAGCATCCCTGTCCTGGGGAAGGGGCTGGGTGGGCCTGGACCAGGATCTGGGGAATGTCACTAAAATCCTACAGCAATCAATATCCTTCAAACATAGCCGGGATGCTGAAAACCTGTGAAAACATTAGCCTATCACTCCCAAGCAAAAGATTTCCAACTTGTATTAAAGTAATGAGAGAGAAAGTTTGTTTCTCTTTCTGGCTGTTTCATATCATACTTTGTTTGCCCAAAACCACAGCTTGTCCTTAAAAGGCAAGGGAGCTGGTGACACTGATCCAGAGAGATGAAGCCTATTTCTACACCCGTAGCCTTAGAAGCCAAGTCCAAAGTTGTATGAAATCAACAGAAAGATTTCCGTAGACTTCAGACGCCTTCACATCAGGCTCTGGGGAGCACACATGTCCCATGAGAACCTGAAGAAAATATCAGAGTCTAGAAATTCAGATGCTTCCACTTAGTTTATTTTATGACCACACCGCACTATATCAGAGATTATCTCCTCGGCTGATATAAATGTAATTTGTGTAGGGCTGGGCTACATCATCAGTGCCACAGCCTAAGCACAACACTTCCCACAGCTGGCATCTTACTTCATCAAACCCTGGTGAGAAAGATTCTGTTTTCATTATTTTTCCAAATACTACCATCTTTACTAAGGCATATGTGAAATATGCCTTAGTCTTTGATAGCAGAGTGAGTTGTATTTGCACTAACTCCCCTGGCTAGAATATAAATTTAGGATTTGCTTGGTGTTCTGAACTAATTCCTGCTTCACTGTCTATGGTCTGCAGGGTTTGAACATCAGTGATGCAAACAAGTATTTCTATGTCTATTATCTAAGGCTGATCCTGTATTCCATTTATACGGGCTACATAAATACGCCATTTGTGCCACAGACCCATGCTGCAGGGAGAGCGGACTTTGTATCTGAATTTCTGAACCTTCATTTTGGCCAAAATATTTGCAAGACATAATAAATCTCACAATATCATGGCATCTGCTCAATAATCTGGGCATTTAAAACAACCTGTGAGAAGCAAACAGCCACTTTTAAATGAAGATTGCAGAGGTGCTACTAAAGAATTAATAGTTGAGCCCAGTCCCAAAGCCAGTGATCATGTGCATTATTTAATCTCTCTGACCGGAAGGTGCTGTAACACTGAGCCGGGTCTACTTAGACTTTTAGTTCAGTCCCAAGATGCCTGAAGCTTGGACAGACAGCTGTGCTTGGTTATTGGTGACAATGAGCAGGCATCTTTTCAAATGTTTAACTTTGTTAAGCTTTGTTTAGCTTTTGCAGACAGTTTTAAGACTTGCTACTGACGTACATCCCACTAAGCTTTGCAGTACGTTAACTGCAGAGTAATTGATGGCAGATGTAGGGCAATGCTGCAACAAGCATGATTGTTGTGTTATCAGTTCACATGACAGCAGATGATCCTTCCTGTCCTCTTGGAAGAAAGACATGTTGAAATGATCGGTGTAACAGCAACGTATCCCTCATGGTCTGGGTACAACGACCAGCTGCCGTGGGGCAAAGTTACACGACTCTTGGGATACTGGGAACCGTCAGGACTCAAACATAGCAAAGATGTTTGAGTTCAGCTCTCTTATGCTCCCCCATCTTAGTTCTTTTCTTCTTGTTTCTTCATGGAGAAATAAAGAGTATGATGTGGAACAGCAAAGCTAATCTAAACCATCTTAGCTAGCTTGTTTTTTTTTCGTTGGCAGGTTAATAACAACTTAGTAATACCTCACAACAGCACTGGCTCTGTCAGAGCATGAATGCAGCCTGCACTCATAAATGTCCAAGTGTTTATGGAGGAGGAGAAATTTATTCCCAGAGTTCACCAGCTGCTACCGAGCAAGTTATCACTGCTCTGATTCAGATTTTCTATAGGTGTTGCTGGGGAGCTGTGCGTAGTTAAACACTTAAATCATCTGGGTGTATGAGAGTGCTGGGAGTAAGACACTCTGTGCTGGTCACAAAGCATAATAAAATTGTCAGCTGTCTCACTACATGGAGCTGTTTTTAGTTTGTATAAAATGTACACACCTACTTGTGTCATTCCGGGGTTTGGAAGACATTGGAGCAGATATTTCAATAATTGCACAGGCAATGCAGCTAGGGGATACCTGCGATCAAATGGGATCTCTGAGAAAGTGGTACTCCAGCGTGCCTCCTCTGTACTGCCGTTATTCTGTAACGTATGTTGGGAAGAATGCTTGAAGATGCAGAAGCACCAAAGAGACATGTTGCCATGGGATATCCCAACAGTTCAACAGTCAAATTAACTAATTGATAAAAACAGAGGGAGAACTAATGACTATTCCATGAGTTTTAGCTTCTTGTGTGTTTTCTTCTTTCTGAACCCTTAAGGCTGGGTCTCAAAAGAGACAAAGGAGAGAAAGACGTTAATCTAGATGTCCATTTAAGTTGGCACATCCATCTCATTAATTTGCTAGAGCCTATATAGAGATTGCTCTTAAAGAATGTATAGTTCAAATGCACCTGCAACCTTGCTCTTTAATGCATGTTTAAAGTTCTGAGGACTTCATCCAGAGCTGTGATTAACTGAAAAGGCTAGTGTAATCAGGTGAACTTTTTTTAAAGAGCAATTTTAGTTTCAAGTGTAATTTTTGTAGTGGTATCTTTGGCATTCTCAAACAAATTCAAAATTCTAATGCTGAATTACAAACCTATGAAAAATGCAGTTACCCAACCAGTCATACTTGTATTGGTGCAAATGATACCATTCTAACACAATAATCAAATGAGTATCTCATAAACTGTTCCGTAATCCAATAAAGTAACAGCCTTTTTTTTTGAACCTTTATCAATCTCAATATGTAATATTTACATACGTATCGCAGATAGGGGATGATAAGGGGACTGGAATAACTGACAAGCAAACTGAGATAAATGAGAAATAACCCATCATTATGGCAGAAAAGCAAAAGGCAGCATTATGTAGAAACTTTATCGAGTAATTAATGATCTATCTGGGAATAATTACATGTGACTCACTACTCCCATTTTCTTAAATGAATTTAAAAGCTATTAAATATCCTCTTAACAATAAACAGCATATGAGATACTGCTTTACTGCTTTTGTCCGCAAAATTTTATCTCAATCAGTGAATACGGATAGTCTTGAGGAAGAGCGGATGAGCGGATACAGCTGCCAGGTAGTGAAGGATGTTCATGCTTGTAAGAGAAGGGCTGAGATCACAGAATCATAGAACGTCCTGAGTTGGAAGGACCCACAAGGATCACTGAGTGCAACTCCTGTCCCTGCACAGGACAACCCCAGAATTCACACTGTGTGTTTGAGGGCCTTGTCCAGTCTCTTCTTGAATACTTACTTAGAAGGAAACTGCTGAATTGCTTGGGGCAGTGATGGTGATGTGCAAAAAGGGAATTTAAAGATCCTGGGGATTTTTAAACTGAACTAAATAAATTAATAATTTTGGTTTGACCAAATGAATGCTTTTGTACCAAGTCCTGTATCAGTTTTACTTCATCATGTCTTAGGTTGAGATTATTCTCCCTTTATGTTAAGGTTTCATCCTGTTTATCTCTCTCGACTGTAATCTTTCTGGGCAAATTCTGGTTCGTATTGTGTGTTTGTAAAGGTATGCACGATACAGTCTGTGTTTCAGCAGCGTGCTGCAATCATCCATAAAGAATGTAGCACCCAAAAGCAAAGAACACAAACACACACACAAGTCATCCTCATGCAGCAAAACGAACTCTTACAGTACACAGCTGTTTTGCTTAATAGCTACAGCTGTTTTCTTCTAAAGCTAAAATTTCCTTCAAATTATATAGAAATCTCACTTATATGAGTCTGTTTTTCTGCATTTCACATACAAACTAAACATCCCACAAAAAATAATCCCATCAAAACATCAGCAGCCTTTAAATACGGTATTTCAAAAGACACAGCCTTTGCCATTGAATTCTTTTTTTCACCAAAAATACTATATTATGCAAACTTGATAAGTATATGAGATGGTTTAGTGTCATTATTGGTGTTCTGTATGAGTGCTAATGACCTTTCATAAAGCAGACATAAATTATTTTCGCATATCATCCCACGAGTAGCTTTATGAAAATGCACGTAGTGATTGTGTACTTAGCTCTCCAATCAAATGCCAGAGAAAAAGTGACTTTGGTACGGTTTTGCCACTTGATTTCATGGGATGATTCCATTCCCAAAAGTGATAATAACCGGCTTTTATGCTAAAGGGCAGCGATTTGAAGGAGCATAGTAAAAATCTATAGCTGTTGTATTCAACATTTAATTTCAACTCAATTACGTTGCAGTTTGATTGGCAAGGTATTTCAAATATCCAATCAAAGACAATTTTTTTTACCAGAAAGAAAGAAAAATGAACACTTTTCATGCAAAATTTTACATTCTTCTGTATCAAACCATAGGTCACCCTCAGGTTTGATTTTCATAGCACACATGATGTATGTGAGATATGCAGAAAATAGGTCTAAAAACCATGAGTTAGGTTGATCCTGACGAACTGAAAGAAACGTAGTGCATGTAGACCGACTCGTGTTTGTAGTTATTCCCAAGCCAATGTATGTAATGAGGAAAAGGCAGTTTTACAGTTATTTCCTATTCTGCAAAATACAATAGATCTATCAGTAAATATATCTGCGGTGAAGAGATCAGCTTTAATGGCAACTTTTGGATTTTGGATTTGCTTTTCTGAAGCTGAGCCCTTCACAGCTGCAGGGCTGCTCTGACCATTTGCTCACCTTTCACTTGACTGATGCTTTAGAAAGTGGCTTAACTAGCAGGCCTGATCTTCCTCAGATAAGCTTTCTGGAACTAACATGCTGTGTTTAAAGTATTCTCAATCAATTAAACAGAAATGCAACACAATGTGTGCAATCCTGTTTGTGAAACTTCAGATTCCTCAGATGCTAGTGGATTAAATTCTTCCACTTTCAGCATTTTTTCTCAAAAAATACAGATACAAGAGCACAAGAAGCATAAGAAAATAGCTGCATTAAACCTTTTTGCACAATAGGCAACATATTCTGGCATATCCTCGCAGGAGACTTAGTTTTCATTTAAGAGCTCTTGCATCCGCTCAGTGTGAAGGAGAGCAGCCCTCCTATGGGAATAACACCTGAGCTGAGGACAAGGATTGCGCAAGCAGCTTCTGAGCTTTGCTACCTCGAGCTGCTGCTTCTGACGACATGCAATTAAAAACAATGCTACACTTGGACTGTGAATTAGCGTGTGTAAACCTGAGACAGGACAGCACTTCTTTTAAACTGGAGTTAATATAGAGCAGCTGAGCTCCAGAAGATGAGCCACGTGGGTTAGTAACCCAGCTCACCTTGGCCAAGTCTTCCAGCTTCGACTTGAACGCGCTTACCCAGTTCTCAGCTGATACAATAGATGACTCCGTTGCCAGTGCCAGTTTTTGCTAGCCAAGAAATGCATGTTGAATTGCATCATAAGTAAAATAAACCAGGGATTATTTGATTTTATTTCTATTTCTCCTGTATTCATAACTTAGCAATTGTATAGTGCAATGAATGAGCAGCCCCTACATGTGTGTGCTTCTCTGTATGTAAGAAATAAGATTACAAGCTTGGAACAGTGTCACCTTTTCTGCTTTCCCAGCATATAGGGAAAATACGGCTAATTGTTATCTTTGGCCTCTGTATGACTATACGAAGGCGATGCATATAAAATACGTGTTGACAGAAAGCTGAAGAGCCCTGCTCTTTTCTTTTTGATCATCTCAACTTTAAATAGCTTTGACTCTATGTAATTCTTCCTGCCCATTTAATTTGCGAGTTGAAGAAGTGAAAACAACTGTTTCCAGAGATAAAACCAAGGAATTAAAATTATATTGTCCTTTAGTTCCTTGCTCCTATGCTGGTAAATTAATTCATAAATGGGAATATTAATACTTATGATGAAAATACATCCTATAATTGCCCTGCGTAATAGATAAAGGCCCAAGAGAAAGAAAAAGCAAGAAACTGAAGAAAATTAGTATTTTCATGTTGGGCATGAAGTTTTGAGTTGCAAATGAAGATAAGAAAATGAATCATATTTCCTGTTTATGTTACCAAGATTCTCATTAAGGTGTCTCCTGTTTGACCTATGTTGTTATGAGAAAGACACTAAGGCAAGGAAGCTTATACTAATGAGAGGCAAGAATATCCCTGCTTTTTCACAATTAGAATAAATGTACTGGGGAGCCAGATGGGACCTTTAAAATTTTCCACAATTATATGCCTGTCACAGATAATGGCAAAGCACCCACAATGGCTATTTTAAAGCAACACTTAAATGAACAGATTACAGCCTTTTTTTTTTTTTTTTTCCAGATTAATTTTTCCCCCTTTGTTTGCGTTTTGACATTTAGTGTGTTCTGGGGAAGAGACAAAGTTGGGAAAGAGGTGATTTACCGGAATGTTTGCATTTAAAATGATAAATTCCACACAGTGTAACTAGAAACAGATTTTTACTTGAGAAAAGGAGAGCCGAAGGAATTAAAAAGCCTATGGTGGCTTTCATAAGCAGCAACTAATTCTGTCATTTTTATCTAGCTAAAACACCAGTGTCCTTGTTCTACCACAACCTACAGTGTTGCTTCTCTGCTTATAATCCCCCTGCTTTTCAAATGCGCCTTTCACATCTCCTAAGGCTTGGCCACGCCAGCCACTCTGATCCGCATCAGTCTTGGGTTTTAGGTCCTTATTGAGTGCCTTTTACATGTGTGAATGTGATTTTGTATACCTGCTTCTTGCTGATCAGATTATAACCTTTTTTATTCCGAACACTCCTTTCCTGAATTGGTTTATTCACGGTGTTTCCAAAAAGTCTGGAAAAGAGCAACAAAATGAGCCAGAATGCTTCTGCTCAAATATACCATTTTAGCTCAGTGACTTCAGAGGGGCTTGTTCCAGTTGTGCTTTACTTGATTTAAGCCTCAAGATAACGCAGGAAGCAAATAACCAATACCAGTCTTAAATCTCTCTGTGGTATATGGACCATGGGTTTACTTAACTGCACTGCCCGCTGAAAACAGTCATTTGGGAAAACATATTTTTGGCATTATAAACTAAGTCAAATTATTTCATTTTAAAATGGCATTCAAGAAAATTTCCAATAAATAAAACAATTGGCAATGCTTTAAGATCCATGAGAGCATCCAGCAGTTTAACAAACGAACCGATCTAGTTATGACTGTTATAAAGTGGGTAATAGACACAGTGGGCCCAATTTTCCAAACTTTACAATGATTTGAAAAGCCCCGCAGAGTGCTTGCTTTTCACTTGTTCATGCTTCCTGCGCTGGGGCTCAAAATTCATTTAAACTGTCTAATTCAAGTACAGTTGTTTCACTGTATATTCAACGGTGCAGAGTTTTTTAATTATGGGAACACAACACACAGCCCGAGCTCACTTACTGGGATGCTCAGTAGTGTGAACTGGCCTGCACCTTGTTGGCAAAGCCAGATTGCTGTGTACACAGGGCATCTCTATACCAGCTGCCCTGGGACAGTATATACTGTCCAAAAATGGCTCAAGAGCACGCTGGCTTTCCACAGTGTAGTACTGCAAAGAAATTCTATGGCAATAGCCCTCTTCCCTGCCCCCTGCACCCCAATCCTGCAGCACAGCTTATGCAGGCTTCACCCTTAAATTAGCATAGAAATAGGTTTTTTCCTTCTCTCATAAGGGTGCTGTTTGCCTAGTGGTTCCTGTGGTGGCCCTGAACATGAGTAAGGGCTGTTTGCACAGAAGTCCACACTGAGCGCTCAACAAATTTAGGGCTTGTCTAAACTTCAGAAGGATGGGGTTTGATTTCAAGGCAATGGAGATGAAAAGATTACTGCCTGTCGGCTTAGCTGCTGCCCGAGCAGGCGTGTGCTGTCAGCCCCTCACCGCTACCAGGCAAACCCTGCAACTGTGGGGAAAGGGAGCCTATAGACAAGAAGTTATTGATGGTCAGCTGATGAATGACAACTCATTAAGCTGTGGTAATATTATCGCTTGCAATGCTCTGTTCATACAGTTAATCAATTTTCTAAGTGAATGAAACTGAATTAAGGCCACTTTAATTCCAAATGAGAATGTCGACACAAGCATTTAGTGAAGTTTGACTAATCCATTTAAAACAAACTTAGATTTGTTTCTCTCAGTAGCTGCAGGTAGATAACTTTGGGAGAGGTTCAACACAGCTGCCTCAGGCTAAGTCCCTCTAACAGCCCAACTTCACCCAGTCCCCACTGGGGGAGAGGGAAATCCCACACTGAGATGAGACCGCAATGCTGAGTATCTCAGCTCAGTATCTACTTACTCAGATTTGATTTGATACATCTTACATGTGGCAAATGTTTAGGCACTTTTTATCAAGTGGATGATAAACAGGGCACGATAAAACATTAAATGCAGAAAAAGAATATAAGTAATTGTTAATTAAATCAGCTTGTATGTTTATTCTTTGTGTGTCACCTGCATCTTACCTCAACCATGCAGGGACAAACAAAACCAAGTTGTAACAACAGAACAGATTTGATTAAGAAGTAGAGCTGATAAAAATATAGGAAAGCAACACATAGAAGAAAAAGTTCAAATAAAAGTTTTTCTCTTGGTAGCTGAGAAGATACATTAGCCATTCAGTGTTCATTCATGACCACTGGCAGAAATGTGTGCAGCTTGTCTCATTTTCACCTGCACATCAGTGAAAGAATGATAGCAACACTGAGAGTGTTGGCGCCCTTTGAACTATAATTCCACTGTGCCTCAGAGTTTCCATGCCGCTGCCAGGATGCTGCCATTTCTCATTTCTCCAAAAGCTTCTTTCACCTTGGCATCTTTTAGATCCAGCTTCAAGCCCCTGCCTTTCCATTTATATGCTGAAGATGCACTTCAGTTCCAGAGAGACTACAGACTTACTTTGTCTTCATGGTAAATGTTGACTTTTTTTTTCTTAGTAAAGGAGTGGATGAAAGTGAAATAAGAAAAAATAAAAATAAGGTCTAATACAGACCAATAGTTGTTGTATTGAATAACCCACAGGAAACGTGAGAAAAGCAAAGCACTGGCATAGTGTGCCAGACAGAAGAAATATCACACTGAGCCCAGGGACTGGAGAAGACACCCCCACCTCCTTGAAGGGAACGGGAACTTGGCCACTGCCCCACAGGGGACAGATGTGCACCCACTGTCTCCTCGGGAATGCCGAGCTGCTGAAGGACATGATGGCAGCCGCCCCACACAAACACCAGCTTGCTGAACCGTGACACAGGCTGACTCCATCCAAAACTTGTTCTTAGCTTAAGGACTGAGTTTTTGGCGTGACTTTGTACCTGCTCTTGTTTAATTTGCCACAGCCTTATGTGGGGCTGGCACAAAGCTAAGCGAGAAATCTAACAAACATGAAATGGAGATCACAGGATTGCAGAATAGCCAGGACACTGAACAGTGGCAGGACAAGACAGGACTGGAAGCAACAGGTAAAGGAAAGAAAGATTTATTTCCTGCCCTGAAAAATTCAGAACAAAATCAATCAACTAAACTTTATTTCATTCCATGAAAAGATACATTTTTGAAAAGGTAATGAAAAATAGCTGAAAATACTGAGCAGCTTCTCCCGGGTGAAAAATATTTTGTCTACGGACTCAATCCATCTGGTTTCTTTCTATAGACGCAGTTAGGACATTCACCTGTGTGTTCTGGTAAGCAGAAATATCTGTTTAGGGATAAATACAGTTTTATTTTACTGACTATTAACAGCTCAAGAAGTGATGCGAGTGCCACTGCCCTATGCCATGCTACTGCCTAAATTATCCCCTCGAGTTATGTGGTCATTCTGTTGGATTCATATGGATTTGTGTAACAGAAGTATCAGATTATTTCAAATACTAACCCACCTCCAAGTAGTAATTACAGTAACAAAAGAAGCAATCACCTGAACACAACTGCGCATCCTTGTTCTCTCTTACTGTTCACCCCTATAGCCAGAAATAAGAGCAAAGTTCCTAATTAGTTCTAAGCACTCTGCTGGTTCAACTCCTAATAAATCTTTTAACTCACTCATAACAGACTTGGTGCAGCACAGTGAAGACTCGTTCATACTTGCCTACCCAGGAATAGTTCAGTACAAATGCCCAGAGTTTTCAAACCATTCTGAAGCCATGTAAACAGATGTTTTGCGTTCAGAGAACATATTGTCCTGTGTGGACTGCAATGACTCCAGCCTTGGGCAAAGGAAAGGTTTTCCTGAGAGGCCTCCCTTAGCAAATCAGATGTAGTACAAAAATCTACTGTGTGCCCTTCACTTGCTTTTCTCTCCAGCAGCCTCCAAAGAATATATTTCAGGGAACCTTGTCACTGCTCAATGTGAGATGTGCCAAAAGGTAAAAGACTTCTGTTCTTGTGGGATTGCCAGGTGCTTACAAAGACTATTCAAATGATCTCATTAACTAAACACCCTATTTCCAAAGATCCTTTCAGGTGCCCATAGAAGGACAACTTCTGTTAGGTTGGCATAATTTCCATCTGATATTTTTTCCCTTGAAAAGAATTTTGCACAGTTGGCTGAAAGCTTTTCATGCTTACCTGGGGGTACCGTAAATTTGGGGTTCAGCAATGTTTTTGCTACCTATTGAAGTTTATTGTGACTATTACTCACATGAGAAAAGATACCCAATTCTAGAAAATACCTGCAATTTATTTGATACCATGCATGAAATAAGCTTACACCTAACCCTATACAGGCATGTGAGGGAATAATATATTATGGAAGAAAAAAACCTTGCTTTAAGGTGATACATTATTTTTTGGGGTAGGTATTCCAGCTCCGTTCCCTTCTTGCTGTTTCAGATGCTGAAGAGCTATCCATCTCTGCATCTCTACAGCCTGAGCACATCCCTTTCCCAGGGAAACCAATGTCATTGATTAAGAAGAAAACTGCCTAGTTAGCCACCTATCCATTCTTTAGCAGGGAGAGACCTGACCATGTGTTACATCCTCATCTCTAACGTTACAAACAGATCCTGGTTTTCCTAGAATTAATGGTTACAGCTGTATTGATCTAGATGTGAGAAGGGTCACACTCCCACACGCACAAAAGAGGAAGATGGAAATGAAACGGCTTTACTCTTCCACCTGTGTGTTACGGCTGCTGAGCTGCAAAGGACTCAGCATCTTGCAAAACTGTTTGTCTGCATATAGGACTGAGATGGGGACTCAAAACTTGCCTTAGCAACAATATCCCTGTTCACTATATCCCGATTTAGTACATCCCGACTTTCACAAGTGCTACCATCATTACAGCAATACCATGTTTTAATCACAGAGAATGTCACCTTCATATTAAAATGATCCAGATACTTTCCAGTGTTTGTGATTCAGCAGAGTCCTCTGAGGCTGAAGAATGTCCATGGTATTATTCATTGTTTTATACTGAATGAAGAGAGAATCTAATTCACTGTCCTTTTGTATGGGGAATAGAATAATGCATGTGATTTTCCACTTTGAAAAGATATTTAATAATCCCATTTAATGTTGAGTTAAACATTTCATTGTTTGCCGTGACTAATCCACAGATTTGAAGGGAAAATTCCACTTTAAAGTGTAATGGAGCTTCTCTGTTCCTCCACTTTTGAATCAGTATACAATTTCGAAAATAAGTACCAATCTGTGGAGATATTTGCAGCATGTGTTCTAACACACTATCATAAGTACAGTGAAATAGAGGGTACTTTGGATAACAAATGCAAATTCAGTCAGACTAGTAAAACCACTGCAATCTTCATGTAGAGAAACCTTCTAATTAAATGAATAAACTTATTCTGAAAGATGTTCAATGAAGGATGCAGAATAGGATTATTCTACTCCATCGAGCAGCCTTTTGATGTTTAATGAAACTACAACACCAGGTAAATTATGGTTTTGTGTTCACTGCACACTTTTAAATGAGATTATAAAGAAAAATCCAATATATTACAAGTGAGTCAAATATATTTTTATGTCTCTGTCTGGAGAGACAGCCTCCAGAATGATCATTTAGAAGTATGCAGCTGACTACTGAGAGAACATTTAAATAAACACACTGTTATTTAAACATAGAAACCACATAACTGTTGCTATTTACTGGCACTTCCAAGCATCAGACTGCCTTTGAATCTGACATGGCCAGTGAATACCTGGATAGAAATGTGTAAATAACTATGGCTGCATGGTAATGAACTTTAGTAACAAATTCTATTACAGAATTTGTAAAGAAACACAACTGTCCCAGACATTTATTTTATTTCCATGAGTATTTTTAAAATAACACTGTATGTATCAGTATGAAGGGAAAACAGGCACTGAAGCTTCATGTGTCATGGAGTATGTGCCACATTGCACGGGGTTACAGCCCTGTTAACATTTCCAAGTAAATGAGGCTTATTATTCAAATACCTCAATTATAAAAGCTCTTTGTCAACTTGAAGTAATTGTATATGTCATACCTATATGTAGGAAGGCGACACCGGTACAAAAGTGCTTTCTGTTTAACTAACCCTGCTCCCAGTGACAGCAATGATCAAGCTCCTTTTGACTTCCAGAGGAGCCCAATTAGGCTGAATGACAAGCGCTGTGGAAGCTCCACCTGGGATAAACCCTTGCACCGAGCTACCGGTTTACTTCTGTGTTTCTTGCTCACTAAACCGGCTCCCAAGACTGCCCGAACTGCTGAGCTGCTTCAGTCATGTTTGCAAAGATCGCTTCCTTCTCCTGAGCAAAAGTCATACCGGCCTTTTGTCCAAAATGGGTCAGTACTCACCTTAGCCTTGAAACAAAGATAAAAATGTCATCATCTCTAATTTTGCTGTAATGATGAACCTGCATCGCTGGAACTCTGAGCCCAGTCAATATATGTGGGAGTGGGACCCATTTATCTGGCACTTCTGCAAGCCAGGCATTCTGCTTGCAAAACAGTCTCTAAATCCCAGCCAAATGGCTAAATCACTCTTCCTCCACTTGTCAATGCTTCTGGTTGTAAAAAGACAAGTTGTCTGGGGAAGGCTGGATGCATGTCTCAGCAGTCTGAATTGGACATTAACTAATTGGAAACTTCATTGGAGATGAACTAATATCACATGAGCTCTCTGCCAGGCAGCAGCTTTCAATCTCTTTGCACCAGAAGTCAAAGGAGGGACAGATTAAAAATAACTGTTTTAACCCTGCAGAATTCAGGTGGCATTTTCTCCTGTGATGATAGTGTTTGATGGCTCCAATGCATCACACATTTCAGGACCTGCTGGGAATTGTGTTTGGAGACAGACATGGATGATATTCTCAGGCTTAGCTTTGTGGAATTTGGGAAAAACTTCAGTTTCGCTTGCCTCTAAATCCTCCAGTTTTGTGTGACAGCCATGTCTTGTAAATTGGGTACAAATACTCAGCAGTTACAATTTTAATAAACTCTTTTCTTTTCCTCAGAGATTTATAGTCATCAGTAATACCAGCTCTGATGCTAACAGCATGTGTTGTACGATGAAACTTGCATCTCAGGGAAGAGATTAACAGTCTTTTTCACTGAATCAACAAGATAAACATGATTACTAGGTTTGGAAACACTGGTTAAGTAATTTTTTTCTAAAAAGAACAAGCCTCAGACTCATCTCCAGCCCACCCTACTGACCCTTTGCTGTCATTGCAGGACAGCCTTCGCAAGATGCAGGTTTTACACTAGTTAATGTGAAGTAATATTATCACGCCAAGGAACGTGACATACTGCAATCATGTCAGAAATCACAAAAATGCAAATAATTTTAATAATGAAATGGAATATCCTTATTTTAACTTCTCATTCAGAAGTGATTCCAAGTTAGTCGGTGAGGTTTTATGGGCTTTGGTTTAGACTTTATGACCTGTTAAGTCAATGAGACTGAGGTGCTCAAGAGTTCTGTTAATCGGGCTGGATTGAAGCCTGCACTTCTGTAGGTCTGATGCTGCCTCTGGCTCTCATTAGCAAACTCGAGGGATTTAGCTCCAGCAGTTGTTCCTGCCCCAGCTGTCCCCCCTTTGTGCTGGTGCTGGTTGCTGCCATTGTAGTGGGGAGCGTGTGTCTGTACAGCAGTCCATACATTGGTCCATTCATCAGTCTCTCTCACTCGTGTGTTTCAGCTTTAGGCTGAAATGCCAGGCTGGGAGCTGGGGCACTTGAAGTGCTGACACGTGTCCCATTCTGTCACCCTCTCTAGAGGACGCTGATGCTGGAAGGCAGAGAGGTCTTAGGTGAACAGCTGGAGGGGGTCATGTCTTAAGCCACCGCAGCTAAATCTGCCAAATCTCATCTGTCAGAACACACAGTTTAGACATTAAAGCTTCATGTGTATGGAACCTTAGGATTACCAAATTACTACTTTAAATACAATGCATTAGCCTGGATGAGGTCAATTAAAGAAAAATGCAAGTAACAACTGGAACATCCGAGTGCTTCTATAAGAAACACATTGTTAACACAATTTAGGGAAAATACAGGATGTCTAAACTTTGCACATAATTTAATAATATTATTTGGGAGGAAAAAAATATGTTATCTGCTTGCTTGATAAATGCTTCAAACTTACAGAGGTCTGATCTTCATCTGGTTCAAGTCAGTGACTTCACTTAAGTCAGAGGAGCCATGAAAAGTCAACAGCAGATGAAGAGCTGGCCCCAGTTTGCTATTCACTAATCTTCAGGGAAATCATAAGATTATGGACCGAATACCTTCTTTCTCCAAGATAAGGAAATATAATATCCCTATAGTACCTCTTATCTAGCCTCAAATTCAATCTGGAAAGTCTTTCCCCCTTTCTAAGCATTTTATGGAATTTCTCTTCTATAAACGTAGCCTTTCCAAGTTTATTGGCATTTTTAATCTGTTAAAGCTGTCATTCTATTTTTAGCCACAGCTCTCTCTTTTCCTGATTCCTCTCAAAAATTTGAGAACTGTTATTTTCCTGCTCCTTTCACTCTTCAGAGAAGTTTCTTTGCCTCTTTTGGGAATGGAAATACTTGCTCTAGTTACAATTCCCCTTGAGTCTCTCTGTTCTGTTCCAGCTTTTGACATTCTGAGTGCAATGTGTATGTGTTTGTGTCCATGTGTGGGACAGAGCAAGCCAATGTATATGAGTTGAGATCTCAACATTGTTTGCCTTATGGTAATATTCATCACCATCACACCTAATATGTATCATACAAGTAAACTGGATTATTTATAAACTCTTAGGAATGGAACAACATGTTCTTCCCTTGTTTATAGTCCTGTAGTGCCATCTAGTGAAATATCTACAGTAAACATTCTAATATGTGAGTAAAGTCTGTTTTTGCATCAATAATTTTAAAATCTCAAACTGCACGTATATACTGCTACTCTCTCTGAGTGTGCAAAGCTCAGCACAAATAGTGATAGTATAAAATAAAATTGTTAACTAATGTAATTTCTCAAAGTCCTGTGAAGCATTCTGTTTCCAAGCCACTCAGATTGCACGTGATTGAACATTCCATTGCACGTATAAAGTCTGATTCTTAAATCTTTGATAAAGCCATTCCAAGCAGAAACAAAGGAGCTTTAGTTAATGGTACCCAGTTTGTAGACTAAACATATAACTTGTGTAATCGGTCTCAAAAAGCTGTTTACACTGTTTGCCACATTTGCAAAGGAACGTGTAAGCGCCTGTTGTTTACCTACAATATTTTCTTGAAATCTTAAATCCTGCGCAGCTTCTCATTTGTAGCAGATGCTCAAAACTGCCTAGAAAAGCAGCTCAAGAGCCAGTGCCTTCAAACGGGAAATTTCAAGTTTAACCCTTCTCTGTCCCCCCAGGTCAGATACAGCATTTCTTTAGGGCTTCACCTCCATTGGGTGAATGGCCCTTGAGTCAGGGCTCTGCACAGGACAGGCTGCTGCTTGGTGTGCCCAGGGCTGTGTCCAGCCCATGGTGGGACCCAGGACACGTTCCTGGGCTGGGGATGGACACATGCAGCCCCCAGCACCCCTTGCAGCAGCACTGCTGTGTCCATCATCTACCTGGTTCTGTTTGATCACAGATATTGTTAGTCCCAAGTACAAATAATTTGTGAGATGTCAGTGAAATCATACAGGCATTGTTTTTAAAACTCCATCATCGTGTCACCTTAGTCTATCTTAAAACTCCTGTAGGAAATATCACATGATCAAAAGTGCTTTCTTTGGTCTTATCTGTTTGCATCTCACCTCTGCTATTACCACTTGCTATGATACTGTGAAAAAGTCAACCTGTGCTTACAAGCCAGCTGTAGTGTGTGACGGGCTGTCACAGCCAGAGACTGCCTCTGCCCAAAGGACTGCAAATCAAGGACTGGATCCAAAATCAGTTCATGAGTGTCTTTTCACTGATCTCAGTGAGGTCTGGAGCAGGCCTAACAGCAAAGATGTTGTCTATTAAGCTGAATTTTCTTTTGGATGACATTTTGGAACTGTTCGCATAGTTCACATTTCAGTTTCCATTGTCTGCAACCATATGAACTTAATATTTTACAACAGTTTTATGTACAGATTGGAAATCTGATTTCAGTTACTCCTACTGCTGCTTTATTTCATTTAAGGAAATTGGTATTAAATTGTTGGATATATTTATGTGTCCACATTTGTTACTACTTTAGCCTGTCTGAAGTACCGTGCAACCTACAACACTTAATTCTCACCATTAATTAAAACTCTTACAAGGTTAACACACCCAGGAAGGAGGATTGGGGAGCAAGTGTTGTGTAACAGATGAACTAATATAAAATATCAGTGTGATTTAATTAGTTGATAATGGATCATTAATTACAAAGCTAGTGAAATGAAACACATTGTTGTGGGAACACATAATGGAACTATTGAGAAAGAATAGATTTGTTTTTACTAAGTACTTGTCTGCTAAGAAAACCACCTGTGCAAATAACTGCCTCAAATCAGATGACAAGCAGATTTTTTATTGCACAAGAAAGATTTCGGTTTCCATGACAATGCACCTAGGTCAAAACAGCAAATTGTGCATTTTTCTGCAATAAACATTTCATTTACTCTAACAGGTTTAACATCCAGGTTTATAATGTGTCTAAAATACATTTATTAGCTAGCAATTATTTAATACAGCAGCTTCTGCCCAGAAATTGCTGTCCAGTGACTAGGGATTCAGCCAGAAGTGTATGGGATCTATCCTAAGCCTTTTGGCATTTTAAACAAATGCTGTAATGCTGTTTGGCTCACAGTAACCTACTGTGAGCTCTGGGGAGGAATAAGCAAACAGTTTAAATGTTATACAAAAGTTTTTATTTAATTGAATTCAAGCATTTATAAAATTATATTAAATTAGGTCATATTTGTAGGTTATCCAGTATTTAACATTTTCACCAGTAATTGCCTGTACATCTAATTTAAAATTTAATGACATTATTTAAGAAAAAGGTTCTCTTGATCTGAGGGCAAATATGCTTTATTTATAGGCCCTTTCTCAGACCGAGAATGGAAAGTACAAATGTGTTACTCATTAAGCCCCACGTTGTTACGTGGTTGGATGACTAAATCACTGCTTCCCCAGGGTGCCTACACCAAAAAGCGCTGGAGTCAGCGAAAATAGAAAAATAGGTGTTCTCATTTCCAGTGTTCCGAATCAAAAAAACAATTAGTAAATCTCTGAAATAATGAGGGGTTTTATTCACCAGAACTGCCTGGATGTGGCTCTATATTCGAGCTCCGAACACTCGCTCGAGACTTGATGTAATTACGTCTCAGTTGGAGAAACAACCGAGTAGTCTCAGCGCAGCCCCGCTGCGTGGTACCTTCATTGCTGACCCAAGCCCAATGGTCAACTTTGTGTTGACTTGATAAGACCTGGACTGATGCGCCGCTGTCTCCCCACCTTCTGGGCTGGTTTCTTTTGATTCTGGCCAACTCTGTGTAAGTGGTGAGTTCGCGAGGGCTCACAACCACAGCTGTTTCTGGGACTTGCCTGGCAGCCCCTTGCTGCCCCTGCATGGGCACGGCAGCCCTGCCTCTGCGCTTGGTGCAAAAGCCAAGGGACGTGCCACATTCTGGAGCATACACGTGCATTAGGTGTGACATTTTGCCTTGTAAGTGTTAGTACATAAAATACTCCTCCTAAAAACGGTTCACTTCCCGCAAGGAGCAGGAGGAAGATGAAGATGAGGAGGAGCCTCCTCAGTGTCCAGCAAATGTTTCCAGGTCACTTTTAGCCTGACTTTGCAAGGAAACACAGCTTGTCCAAATGTGCTTTCTCCAGTCTCCTCCCAGGAACTTTTGAACTTCTTGGCTAATTTCTGCCAACCTTGACAGATGGTGGGAAGCCGAGATGACACCCCAGCTGCCGTGGGAGCTGGTGGGGGCCGGGGAGGGCAGGAGCCAGGTGGCCCAGGAGCACATGGGCTATGGCAGGCAGGCCACGGCGCAGCGAGTGTTGCTCGGTGGATGGGTCACAGGGACACAAGGGAAGGCTGAGGCTCATGTGAGAGAGGGAAACAAAAGATTTAGGAAAATCTGTTGAGAAAAAGGGCTTTAATTTATAAAATAATGGTTTGATTTGCTTTGCTGGCCGTAGAACTTCTTTTTTTGTTGTTGTTAATGTCATCAGCCCAGCCTACATGGTAGAACACACCTTGTTCTTTCTCTTGTTTCAGTCTGAGCCGTGTTCAACAAAGGGGTAAGACAGAGAGAGGTGCTGAGGGTCCAGCCGTGCTCTGTAGCGTACACACTTCAGGGCCAGTTCATTTCTAGTTGCAGTTCTTTGTGTAAAATGCCACTCTGGGCATTTTCCTACATTATACGAGCTGGATCTAAGGATGAGTTAGCACAAAGGAGAATTCATGCAGCAGCAGCGGGTGGGACAGCAGGGACTGGACTAAAACCACAGCTCTGGAGTGGCTGGGCTGGAAAAGCATGAAAATGCCTGACAGTATTTTATGGTTACTTTGGAAAATGAAGTGTAATAATCACCTTTAAGTCTGTAATTCAAAGGTAGATTGTTGTGTTGTGAGTGAAAATAGGCAGCCGTATCAAACACCTTTTAATGCACGTATTTTTTTGAAAAGAATCTCTTGAGATGGCCTGTGCAAGCTCGGCTCCTTTTTCCTAAACTTTCAGCTAAAATACATTTAGAAAGACTTTTTCTTGTTTCACTAACAGTACGTAAATGCAGGTCACACCCCCTGAGACTTCTTTAGGACAAATACTGAATATAAAGTTCTTGATAAAAGCAGGAATATGTTTTACATAATTCTGTTCCCAATATCCACTATTCCCATGGGAAGAAAGAACAACAAATTAAAGTTTATAAGGTGAGACTGAAAAAGAAGTAGTAAGAGGTGAGGGCTGGTGGAAATTAGAAAAACTCCAGCATGTTCAAAATTCAGACATATTGCTTCCCATCCTCAGAGCACGTCTTTTAATTTGAACATCCCTTGCACACAATGAATGGCAATACATGGGGATCATCGGGTTAGCTATGCCCTACCCCTATCTCCAGTCCCACCTATTTAAACATTGCACAAAACCAATGCAGAAAACATATTTTCATATTCTTTCTTCACCTTCTTGTATTTGATTAATATCTACAGCCAATGATTTAATTACTATGCAAAATAAAGGTTAAATTCTGTGAGCACTGAGAGATCCAAAACATATGCATATATTCCAGGGCTGGACACCAGCTCTTCTGCTAGGTGACCTGACATGTTACAGGCAACTTTATTTAGTTTTGGGTTTAGTTGTTTAGTTTTTAGGCAGGTCTGAGCTCAAGTGGTGACACTCGGGCCGGTCACTGTCCCTGTCGGGAGACCAGGCTGGCACTAGATGGCTCCCGAGAGACGGGCTTGGCTTTCTTTAGAAACTGAGCTTTCTAATAATATCTTCACTTCCTGGCTTAGAACTTTGTCCAAAATTTCTGTTCCCTCCTACTCAGACAGTGTTTTTTACAATTCAGCTTTACCTTCACAGGCACCCTGGAGTTTTTTTGTTTCCCAAAGCAGAGGGGAGAAAATGTGCTCTTGGCACAGGGCTTAAGAGAATGGGCTGGAACAGCCCGAGTTGCCGTCACAAGACGTAGCTGTGGAGAAGGACACGTTTCCTGACTTCCACCAAAGCATTCATGAGGACTTGCAGAACTGAGTTAGCTTAGCTGGGAGCCAGCTTAATTGGCACTAATTGGTTTCTCTTGGCTGGTCATGTCTCTTCGGAAGTGACAACGTTACCATTTCAGAAGGCAAACAGCTACGCTCTTCAGACTTAGATTTTCAAAAGAAATGGACTTTGTAAGCAACTGAATGCTCTTGAAAATCTCCTCCGTGCTAGGATGTGGTGATCACACACGAGTACAGCTGTTGACAGCAGCACAGTTCCTCAGAAAATCTGCAGATGAGAGATTTAGTAGCCTATCTCCAGTAAACAGAAATAAACAGAAACCTAATTTCCTCTCTGTGAAAACAGAGAGAGGAGCACACTTTCTAAATACGGCATGCACTTAGAATCCTAAGGTAAAGCTTTCCATCTGGGGAACACGTCATGGAAAAGTAGGTCAGTTTGCCTATCACTGGAGATGGATTCAGTGGCTTGGACGCATACATTAGCAATGCGGAAATGTTGGCGCAATATACTGTAGAGTTCAAGCTCTATGATGGGTTTCAGATGTAAGTTTTATGAAGATCACAGTCACTGAGAACACTGACGTTTGTAGCCCATCTAATGGTGGCTGTATGACAACCCTTGGCCTTGGGAGCTTTTCTGCTCCTGAAGCCCCATCCAGCACAGGTGTTACTGAGGGCCTGTTTCTCCACTCCTACTCCCCGGTTTCTCCTGGGAGGACCGATGAACGTGTGAGCAGAGGGATGGGCCAGCAGCAGGACTGCAGAGTACTGGCATCACGGGCTCTGTCCATCTCTGCTATCAGGAATCGATCTTTTGCAACTTCACGGTTTTCTGGGTAAAGCGGAGTGTGTCACTGCCATCTCCTACAAGTACACTAATAACTACATTTCTCTCTGGATATGTGGAAAGGGGTTTACTCCACAGCTCAGGCAGGTTGCCTTAATGGTCTTGAAACCTTTTGCTGAGGTGCAACCTACTGAGCAGTCCAATGTGCCCAAAGCACCAAACTGAAAACATTACCAGCAATCACCCGTGGAATTACCATCAACATAAATGTCATGTGGAGGCACAATGTAGAAAGTATCAATTTCTATCGAGTTCTTAACTTTTGCATTCCACGTTAGCAAAACACTTTAGAGAACTACAGCAGAGATGTTGGAATAAAGAACAAGGGCAGTTCCTTGTGCATATTATTTAGATTTTCTCAGTTCCATCCTCCACATTAGATTAGGCAATACCAGCATTTAAAAATTTTAACCATTTGCATTTTGAGGGATGACACAGAGTAAAATGTTATTTTGCTGCACATTAAACTTCCAAAGGCATTGCTCAGTAAACCCGTCGTGAGCTCGCAGCCTTTCCAAACTTCGACAGGAAACACCTGGACTTCTGTGGTAAAACGTCACTGTGAGTGCACTGTACATTTTGGAACAGATCATTTTGAATTGTTAATAAATATTCATCTCATTGCACTAAAACACTGTGTGTCCAGTGCTATAAACATTGGTGGGGCTAAATTAAATATGTGCAATGTTAGTCATCTTGACTTTTTTTCCCTAAAACGAATACTTGACTTCCCCTCCAAGAACATCTGAAGTTCTAAAATGCTAAAACCCCAGAAGATAATTCTACCGGATATACAATTTAAATATCTCCGTTTCTGTTACATTTATTCTTTGTTAACACATTCTCCCATCTTTTCTAAATAGCTCATTATGAAGCTAACTAAAATGAAGCCTTTGTTTCCTTTCCTGGGAAAAGCCTTGGACCTTGGCAAATACAGCCCTGTAGGCTCATACAGGAATTCACTGTTGCTCTCCTAATGGTCTCAATTTAGAAAACAAATCTAGAGATGTCCCTAATTATGTGAAAGCCAAAGGGCAAAATGGAAATGGTATACAAATCCTCTGGCCTTTCCTCAAGAAACCACAAAAAATGCGTATCTCTATTTTTGCTGTCATAAGCGGCTCCAGAATCATGCTCTAAATTGAGAAGAATTTCCTAAGTTTAGGACTAATCATTTAATTGTTGCAAATCCGTCCTGGACTGAATGAAGACCTGAACTTTCTGCTACAGTGCTGCCTCCGGAAAGCGCTGGTGACGTGGCTGCAGGAGACACAGCTGATGGGAGACCCAGTTTGGACTTGGTTCCAATTCATAACACAGATTTGCTAAAGGGCACGATAAACAAATCTTGCATGCATCCTGCTGCGTTTGTGTATATCTAAGGGTAATCTTTTACAGATAATTTGCTCAGGTTTGGGGGCTGTTTCCATGTTTCTCTTGCCTAACTAACTTTTTAAAAGCATGCTTTCTAATACTGTATTTCCATGTCCTAACAGCTTGCATTATTTAGGTTTAATATAAGCATTCACCAATTTTCTACTAAAATATATTGCTTGTGGAAAATTAATATATTGTCTGTCTTTTCTCAAAGCATTTTAATGCTCAGGAAAACAAGGTATCATAAATCTAAGGAAAGAAAAGCTGCTTTCAATTGAGCACAAAAAAAATAAAAGGCAAAGTCTGTTGTGCATGTGTGTCAACAGCTTTCAAAGTTGCGATCTGAGCACAAAAAGCAACCAGGAAAATCATACTGCTCATACAAAAAAAATTTCCCTTGGTGAGAACTCCACAAACACTGAAGCAGCCTTAAAACTTGGCTTATTGTGTCTGTCTGTAGCTCTCCAAAGAAGACTACTTGTTTCTATTTTCTGAACGTGTTGAAAACGAGAACATGGCAGCTGTAATTCTGCTGTAAAGCTCCCCCAAACAAACACCAAAACAACCCTGGCCACCTGTTTTGAGCAGACTTCAGCTGTGGAAAATGCCTCTCCAAAGGCAAAGTGTTGGAGAATATTTATAAGAACCGAAGAGTAAGTGGGTTTTAGCTGAGATTTTTCTATGCGCATAGCACTGCATTATTTATTAAATATCTACTGCTTTGTCCCTTCCGCCCCAGGGAGATTAGTTGTTTCTGCCATCATCCCTGTTGTAAAGAAGAGTGTTTCTTTACAGTGACAAGCATGATGTAGGTCAAATAGAAATTTCGGCCTCAGGCATTACTGCGGTCCCACAGGGCCAGCAGGAGGGCTGTGGGACCTCCCCGGAGCTGGTGGCACCCATGCAGGGACCTGCTGAGCTGGATGATGAGCTCGGTGCAAAGCCCGACGGTGGGTGGGCAGAGCCCATCGCTAAGCATTGGCTCTACCCCGAGCCGGTCCTTCAGCTGGGCACCTCCGGTTTCTTTTCCTGGCCCAGGTAACCAACGTAGTTTCCTTGTATTTGCCTCCAGAGAGGTCAGTGACATCTGGAATATACAGCACGCTGGGGAGACCTAGGCACTGCTCCAACCCCCACCCTTTAATATACGCATCAGCCCCGCTATGGAGCATACCCTGTATGCTGTGGACACAATGTCCAATAATATGATAAATAAGTGGAACTGTGCTTAGTACAACATCTGCTCTGCAAATTGTCTCTGAGCTATCTTCTTATTTCCTGACATACACAGTAGTGATTTTTTTAATTATACTTTTGCAGTGCCATGGTTAAATAATGGATAGGGAAAGGTGGAAGGGCTTTTCAAGTGGATGCTATTCCCCAAGACATCTAAACTGAAGCAATTTTCATGTAATAAATAGATCATAGATCATCTGACATGAAGATCGGTTTTGCTAAGTGGTAGCTAAGCAAACCATTCAGTAGCTTTTTATTTTTCTGGCTGATCGTGGCCAGTGTGATGGAAATGAAATGCATGGGATGGAAAAGAATTAGCTCATCCACCTTGAACAGATTTTATTCTCATGTTGTCCAGCTACTGTCTAGAGGGGCTGCCAGGGCACTGAGGTGACTTCACCGCACCGCAGACGTTCATGCAGAGACGGATCTTTTTCCCTGCAACCTTCAAACCAGCAATGGCCTTACTTGGTATCCAGAGACCTTTCATTTTAGAATTTATTCCAGCTGGACTGCAGAGCTGGATTGAGATTTCCTTGATAGCCTGGCCTCACACTGCAACACTGAGAAAAGGCTCAGACTATTCACAGCCTCTCCTGCTCTCATGAATGGCCTGTTTGTATGGGTGGTTTTGCCACCAGGCTTGGTACTATGAACACTCTCACTGTTACTGTTTAACTCTAGTAAATCAGTTAAAGACTAACTGTGGTGTTCCAGAGAAATATTTTATTTCATGCAATGAGACTGGCCTACAGTCATGTATCTGACTACCAGACTGGAGAGACTATAAAGAACAATGATTCTGAACTTCACTGCATTTTTTTCAGGGACTTACATAATGAGAGTGAGGAAGAGGAGAATTTAGTATTGTAGGAAGCTCAGATGTGAATACTTCCTTTTCTAATACTGAACTGTCAGAGAAAATATTCTACTGGGTCTAAAAAGATTATCAAATAGCTGTAATTATTAAGGTATTTTTAATGAAAGATTTCACTGTGCATTTGTCCACCTAACTAAATACGCACCAAAGAGCTAAAAGCAGATGTTATAATGATAACTCCTCCGTGACCAGTTCAAACAGGCAAAACACGGCCCTGTCTGGTGGATGTTGGGTAAAAGCCTTTCCAATAAACTCCAGATTCTAAACTACAGCATTTAATTTTTCCAGAAACCTCTCAAGTACGATCATGTGGATTTTCAATGGCAAAATCAGCCTGCTCACAGCTGATGTTTTGTCAAGCTGTTTTCTTCCCCAAGCCAAGTCAGGAGAAAACACATAAATATTCTTACAAGCAGGTCACTTATTTTCCAGCTGACATGCATTTTGCATTCCACTGTTTTCACTCTATTTTCCCTGTACACAGAGTCCATATTGTTATAGGGAAAGCAGTCTATATGAGAAAACTGAACTGGCACAACTTAAATTCTTCTACCAAAATTGGAGTAAAAAAATGTGTGGACACTTTGCATTGGAGACTGGAGTATTTTGATTTAATGTAAAGCAAGTGAGCTAAATGAGAAAGATTAATTTGAAAGTTGGAGTTTGGCATCAATTAACTATGTTTGTTTAAAAAATATCACATTCAAATTATTTGATGGTGACTTTCCCATGCTGACAAAATTTTCTGTCATTTTGAGATTCTGTGCTTTCTGCAGCCAAACTGAGTGGCTTTAGGCTATAGGGAGGATGCTAAGTCTGTTTTGCATTATACACCGTCTGAACAGGGACTAATCCCACTGAAACACGTAGACATAAACCAGTGAGAGAACAAACCCAACTCAAACTGATACGTAATATGTAAGAGGAAAAGAAAAATCACTGATGCAAAATATTAGAGAAAAGGAGTTTTAAACCCCTGTATGAACAGAACAAACTCTGACGTCTCAAGCATGATTTAATACTACACCAGATGTTGACGTAGTTTGTGTTTTAGAAAAGCGTATGACAATTCTGTTTAGAATTTTTGCTTTGTTTATTAGTGTGTGAAAACGGCATTAAACAGGTGATCACAGTAAGTCTGAAGCTTTGCTCTGATTAACAAATTAGCCCATTCTAAACAGATCAAGTAACAGCAAAGCCGATGACCCTTGAAAGCTGGCTTAAACTTTCAGTGGGCCACTTATTACAGACCACTTGCTTTGGATGCAAACAATATCAGGTGTGCCCCCTTGGACCAGAAAATCTCTTTATTAAAAAAATGAAAGAGCACTCGGTTTTCACTAGTTGCTTTGAAGTAATAGCAGTTATTACTAGTAAGAGGGATTTTCAGGACCCAAGGAGTCTGTATTTAAAAAGAGATTGCTTTCATTGGCATACTCTAATTTAATTAACTCAGATTTATAAGTAGAAGATCTATGTTAGTTGCATTTGTAATAGGAAATAAAAAGTTAAAAAAAAGTTTGTCATCAAAATGTGTAGAAAGCAGACAGTATTTTAAAAGCCAACACATCAGAAAATAATGTTGTTTAATGCTGAATAATTGAATTTTCATACTTGGGAGACCCTTTTTGAAAGTTTTTGCCAATTGCTGTGCTGCTCTAACGTGACATTCACAGGAGCCTTTTCCTGGGCTCCAGTGGGTGCAGAGCTGGGCAAGTGCACCCTGAATAACTAAGGTTTTTCCTTTTAACTCCATGGTTTCTTCAAAATGTTTTCTCAATTTTTAAAATGCTAAATACTTCAGCTTCTATTCAGTATTTATAGGTGTTATTTGTCAGAAAGAGAAATTATTTCTCTGCTGGTGTAAATTGGGATAGTTGAGGACCTGTTTGCCATAGTTACTTGCTCAAACAGTGTTCTCCTACACATACTTAAAGGTCTAAAAATCAGGTGGGATCTCACAAACTGGGTCAATGCATTGACTCACAGTTCAGCATTAATAAAGTATGTAACAAACCAATTTCAATGACTCTATTTATGAAAAATTCATTTTTGGCAAAGAGTGAGACTAGGAGAGTACAGCAAATGATACCATATACTACATGCACAGCTGTTGTGGTGATATCTGATCATTAAGTATCTTGTTCATTATGGATTCCCCACTGCAGTGGCTTTCCTCTCTGAAGCTGTGATACCGTACGCTGTAGCACTGAGCCATGAAGGTGCTTTCAGTACCAACATGCAGCTCATATTCACTGCTCTGAGAAAATGTAGGTCCTGACCCTGCAGGTACTTCTGCATTAGTAACTTTATATATCTAAACAAATGTATTGCACAGATAGCTCTGCAAATCCCGAATTCCTTTCACCCAGAGTTAGAGAGTGGTTTATCAGTAAATATCCTAGCTAGGGAAGGGTGACATCTGACAGAACTACCAGTCTTAAAGCTGAAAACACATCCAGAGTTAATTCCTGTAGCACACACACTACAGAATGCATCCTACGATGGGCAACAAACTCAATGAAATCTGTAAGTTTATTCAGGGGTAATGCTTGGAGACAAGAGCACAGAACATGTTGTCTCAATCTCCAGGTTTCAAGCTGCTACAGAATTTCAGTTCCAAAGTATGATCTAGTCTAGCTTGGGAATATTCATACAAAGGCTGTTAGTTCATCTGGCTTGATTTGTTTCTAATCAAACAATGTGGATTTAAAAAATGTATTCCCTTGGAAAGTTTAGCTGATATTTTCAAGGAAAACAATAAAGAAAATCCAGCTTTGACATGCACTTTTTTTTTGCTTATACAACAAAACTTTTCCTTTCAAGTCTGTGGTGTTCCAGAGACACTGGGGAACAGAACTATTTTTTCATGCCAAAGGATGCTTTTCTACCGTAAGCAGATTATTTAAAGAAACCTGCTAAATGAAAACCCTCAGTGCATCAGTTCATAAATGAGAATTGTCAGTATCAAATTAAAACAAAATAAAAACAACAACAGAATTAAACAACAACACAAAATTGCAGATCTATGTATTTTGATCAGCTCAGTTTTCTGTGAGTCAGATCTCTGCCGCAGCAGGAGCAGGTTTCCAAACCCAGTTGCCCACTGGTCCTCTGAGGCCCATGGTGCCTGTGGTGGGGCTGGATTCTCTGCCTCCTTCTGCCTGTGTTTGCACTTGGCCGCAGCATCTGAGTCTGCTGGTTTCCCGTTCTATGTCCCAATTCCCATTTTTGCCTGGATATTTATCTTTCTACTGGTTGCCCTCCAGTCTCAGCTGCCTGCTGTAATTTATAGGTTTGAGATCCATCTTACTTCATCCTTACCACTTTCTGGATCATTGAAATGCAGCCCTTCAAAGCATTTATCAGCTTCCTTATGCTTTGGTTGATGCCCGGCTGCAGAACATGCACTGCTAAGTGGAATTTCCATCCTTTCTACATGTAATATGGGAGGTTTCCAAACCAGCAGTATTTCACAGCACCTTTTTTGAACATTATATATTTCAGTTGAGATTGGTAAAAACCCCTGTAGTTAGTCATCCTTGGCACCTTTTCAGATAATTTTTCTGTTACTTACACTTTACCAGTTTTATCCAAGGAGGCTGAAATTATCCATGCTGGATCTGTGCTTCACACTATGGTAGTGTCCCTGCTCTAAACATTCAAAGTGATGATCTAACGCCATACACTCCGAGAGATCAGGTCTAAGAAATACGACCTGCCTGTCCCTCACCATGGGATGAGTTTTTTCCTGTACTTCAGGTTCCTACCTCCTAATATCATCTCACTTTGCAGTTGGGAAGATTAATTAATGTTTGTGGAAAAGACACAAAAAGGGACAACTGTGGTAAAATTAGCAATTCTGTCCCTGAAGCCGAGTTCAGGCCGTGCCAGGAAGTCACCCGTGTGAAACACCCGCTGAACAACACGGGTAACACAGGAGTTCTGCAAAGCTGCTCATTCCGCCAGCACCATCAGCTGTGTGCGCTGGAGGGAGCTTTGGGGGACAGGATGGGATCACAGGAATAAAGGAAATATAGAGCTGCCCTGACTAGTGAGCCTCTCAATGTACAATTTAACCACCTTTTAATGCAATTTGTGTCTGTAATGTGCGATGTATGAATTTAAATGTGAAAGCCCTTTGTATGTAGCTTCTTGCTGTTTGCTTTAGAAATTCCTAACTGCCCAACTGTTGCAGACCTGCACCCACAATAACCCTTAACAAATTGCTCTCGCTGATAATCAAGGTGGCAAGGGCCAAGGTCAGAGTTCAGCTCTTTTTGATGTCAAGGGCCTTCCACTAAAGCCCGGAGCAGCATGTGATGTGGAGCTCTTTAACGGCAGCTGCTGGTACAGGCTGCGCTGCTGCACGCTCGGCTGGAGCCGGCCGGGGACACCGGCTTACAGGAGCGGGTTGTTTAAAGCTCCTGTTGGTTAATCCCTCGAATGGCCCAGTGACTGCTTTCATGAAGCATACTGGGAAGATTAAAACTGCCTGATTCTTTTCCCCCTTGAAGCTCTCAAGAAACCACCAATGTAATTTTAAAAATGCGTACCAAATTGCATTGAAATAGAAACACGTATTTGAAGAATATGGACATGTTTCATGGTTTTCAGACAAGCTTTGAGTGATTATTTAACACAATCATACAAAGAATTATGACAATATACACTGTATCTCTATTATGGTTGGGGAGAAAAGGGTAGTCTCCTATTCAAAGCTTTTCTGCTCCTCAGTCAAGCTTTTATGTTCCATAAGGAAAGCTGGCATGCCTGAACAGATTATAGGGGAATATCTGACACTTTTATTATCGCCTTTTCAGGAAGAAGCTAATATTCAACATGAAACAACACTTTCCCCTTCAAATCTTAAAAAACTGAACACTAACCATGACATTTATAATTCTAACCTCAGCTGCAAAGGTCATGCTCACATGTATTAAAGGATGAAACCAAGAGGAGCTGGAAGGCAGCTTGTCAAGCAGGGTTTGGCTTTTCTGAATGTTTACTTGCTTTTCTCTTACTGTATTGAAAAGGTAGTTGGGTGCCTAACTTGGGAATCTGGATTTCATTAGGCAGCAAGGACCTTCATTAGGGGCCACAGAGCTCAGTTTTGCATCGCTTCAGGTCTGGTTTTGGATCTAAAATAGAATTTGGCCACGGCTGTGTTGATATTCCTTCTTGTCCAAGAAGGACTCCAAGGTTTTCTGTGCCGTGTCTCCTCCACTGTAGCCGCATTCCACATGAACTGGGTGTTTTCTGCATTAACTGTATGTAATTTTGGATAATCTTTTTTCCCCATGCAGATAAGCATGTTCTTTGTTCCACCATTTCTTACAATGACCAAGAACCAACATACCTTATTCTCATATTTCCATTCTCTAGGTAATCCAAATAATTTTTTGCCACTAAACTTGAATTTAAAAGTAACTACGGGAAAAATAGTTCACTGAACTTTCCATTCTTTGAAAACCTCTCTCTGCTTCCTTATTATCTCAATGAGTGGGACAGCGTACAGAGTAAATTTAAGTAGTACAAATCAAGATGTGCGATTATCTGCTTCATGAACTTCAAAATAATGGTCTCTACACTTTGTATTTGTGGTTTCTTAGTCTTTACACAGTCTGTCTTCCACTGTGGGGGTCTTCAGACAGCTCTGATGCAGGACATCAGAAAAGCATGTATTCTGAAGTAATACAACCTGCTAATATCCTCCTTACAGAACTATTTACTCTGATTTTTTTTTTTTTCCTGGTAATTTATGTTTTCATCTTCCTGCTTTGCAACAGCATTTTAAGATTTAGCAGCAAAGCGCTACCACTGATCTACACTGCGGATAACTAACTGCTCAGGGTTGCTCTTCAGGGCTTTTTTCAGCCATACGCTTTCTTAGGGTTTTAACAGAACACTCACATACACTGATGTTTTAATCCCAGTGCCCCTTCTAATGCCGCTGTGCTTTTCTGCATTGCAATGAATAGTTGGCTCCGTGACATGGGGCACTGGAAACTACCTTGGAATCCGCGCCCTACACTGTTACTGGTGTTTTGATGTGAGCTTGGAAATTTCACAACTTGCTTGCTCATATTGATTTGTAAATGGTCCAGAGAAATACGCCAACCTCTTCCCAACACATTGGCCATTCTTCTCAAAGTGTGAGAAGATGACAGCATTTTTTTCCATCTTAGTAGAAAATGTCTTTCACAATGTAAATATTTGCTGATAAAACGCTCCCCTCATTTTCTACACTAGCAGCTTTTTTCTTCTCCAAAGTGCAACTTGAAGTATTTGTAACTTGTGCTCATTACGAATAGCATAGTTTTTTCACTCTAAGGAAATTTTCTCACTACTAGTCAACTGCTTTTATAACTTTGTACTCCACTAATATATTTACTAATGGTATAAATAACTAGTAATGAAGAGTTCTGAAGGTATGAAGATCACATTAATGCAGTTCAAAGGTAAAATAATGCTGCTTTTCTTACTTGAATCTCTAACTAGCTCTTCTAACAAACTCATATGGGAAGGCAATCTGATCCACATCTTGCCTGTTCACAATTGTTTATGGGACATGATTAGTCTTCAATAAGTCAAAGATGTGAATTTATATTTTCTTTTGCAGCCAGGCAAGTCTACAAGTAAATATTATAGGACTTCAGAGGAATCTAGTATATAATAATAAAGGGGATCAAAAATCTAGCCAATTGACTAGGCAAATAAACAGTACTCATAACTCCACAGATCTTTAACTGGAATAAGAAAGTAAATAGTCAAGTAGCTTTCAAACAAATTGAACTAAGTAATCTGAGAAATGAGAAATCTTTCTTAATTTAATTACAACAAAAAGGAAAAGATGAAACAAAAATGAAAGAATAGGACAGATCTTTTCATGTTAGTGTTCTTTTTCTGTGCAACATGAAAAGCAGTGATTTATATTAACTAAAAACCTAACCCGTCATTTTTTTAACTGACCATATATTTTCCAGCAAACTGATGAGATGATGACAGCTTCTCAAGGCTTTCCCATAAATGAAATTCTTCAGCATTTTACTAACACAGTGCTGAACTGCTACAGTATTTCATCTGTATGCATTAATCTCTATGACTTAATCTTATGGCTGTACTTTACTCATTTACCATTACTTACATGCACATCTATTCCATGACTACTTGTAAAGGAATAAGGTTCACATTTTCTACATAGGCCTTATGTCTCTCCTGACTTACTCTCATTAGCTATATAGTAAATGATGTTAGACATGAGATTAAGTTAGTATGTTGATTCTGGAATGCAGCGGTTACACGTGGTTGACTGGCCTCTTTGCTAAGGTTTATAGTGTAGTTTTGTAGTTCATAATGTAGGCAATTTTTACAATATAACACCCCTGCTAATAAAAATAAAATTGTTACGTAAGGCCACAACTAAATAATGAAACCACTACTATGTTTAATTTACCTATTAAATTCTGCGTAACAGTAAATGTTGTTATAGAATTTGTTATT
Source organism: Columba livia (assembly GCF_036013475.1). Lineage (NCBI taxonomy): Eukaryota > Metazoa > Chordata > Aves > Columbiformes > Columbidae > Columba > Columba livia. The sequence goes on along the minus strand of NC_088611.1, from coordinate 12,201,581 downwards.
AATGTGAGTAACCTCAAGACTGCTGCCAACACTTCGAACATAAAAGTTCTGTAAAGATGTTGGAATCGAATGATACAAAGTTTTGCAACTTACTCCTTATTACAAAACCAGGGTAAGATCCCCAATAATTATACGAGATTCCCAGTAACATTGCGGGCTGCACTGGAACGGAGCAAAGGACAGAAAGTTGAGCCCACCTGCTGGATGATCAAGGCGCCTCTTCCATAGGATCTCGGCGCATGGAGGAGTACGTTATATTGCCATTTGTTTCTGGATTAACTCAGTTAAGCAATTTATGTTTAACTTTCGAGTTGCATGAAATGCAAGAAAGTAGCATAACTGTGAAGATTTATTTTCAAAGTTCCACTTATTTCCAATAAGGACAATATAGGAGCTCTGGAAAAGATGCCAGAGGGGGTGTCAGTGCTCCTGAACAGAAAGGTGCAGTGACAGGCTGGGGACAGCCCATTCACACAACATAACCCTTCCTAGCCCCACACTGAATGGATGATGGATGACAAATAGCTTTCTGTTATAACGAAAAATATACATAATTGTAAAAAATATAATTATCATCTACTGTCATAATTAAGGAACCCTGAAATTAAAGCTTTTTGGAATAATAAACTCCATAATTAACTGCTTTTGTTTTTCTAAAAGCAAACACAGCAGCTTTAACAAAGTTCTGCCTTAACAAATCTTCACCGTGACCTCAGGATTCAGTTTTAACAAGTTGGTTTTAATCCTGTTAGTTTAAGATCAAAGAAAAAGATTCATTGGCAGAGTTAAATGGAGCAACATTGAAGGGTTTATAAAAGTAAGGCCAATACCCACACCAGTCCTTCTGTCCTAATTAAGTTTATATTTTTTCTAAGTGTTGCTGGCAGGAATTAACGCTCACAGACCTAAGCCAAAGTAGTTCACTTCAACCCAAGGACATTTTTTCACTTGCTTTGACTCTATTTTAAGTTTCCATTTTGAAGTATTTAGCTTAGTTTCCTACTTTAGAAAATGAGGCTCCTTTCAGCAACTCTTTCAATAACTACTATTTTCCTTTTATATAGCTAAAGTCCAGGCATCCTCATTGCTGGGCTTGACAATCATGTATCCTGGTCTTTCTGAATAGTTCACCCTGGTGAAGGAGTGAACCTGCAATAGAGCGTGTGTGCAACATCTGCTCCGAGTTCCCTTCTCTGCTTTCCCACTCCCTCTGTGCACAAAGGCACCTACCAACCCTGGGTGCACAGTTCTCCTCATAAATGTTTGTTTCTGTTCCTGTGGCTGCTTAATTGATGTTGAAAAAATGGTAAGAAAATTCAATCCTAAATGTCAGTGATCACTGCTTTCTAGCTACAGGTAAGTAAATTCTGCCATGCCGCAATGCGCATTTACTTTTCACTTCTTCTCCCTGAAAAATGAGCCCAGTGGGACATCTGGCACCTGGAGGCAAGTGGGCACTCTCTGCTCTGATAACGCAGCTGCTCTTCAGCATTATCTCCAACTGAAAATATTTGTGCGTCTGGGGCTGGTTAAACTTCATCCCTTTGTACAAAGAAATGAAGGCCTCAATAGAAAGTGCTCCCCAAGAATGGATCACCTATGGACTTTTTCCTTGCCCTTGAGAGGCTTCAAGGAGAAGGGAGGTATTAGAGCACAATCAGCCTGCGCTCAGCCTGCATGGAGAAACAGGCAAACCCAATTTGGAAATAACTGAAAGATCACCAGATCCTCTAATAATTTCATTCATCTTCTAGTCCTTGTGACTACACTGCCTATCACTGAAAAAAACTAACTCTCTTTTGGGACTCACAGATTATACACTTCAGTGTAAGTTAAGCACTTGCTACTTCTCCATCCTCTTTCTACTTCTGGCTATCTATCTAAAATCTTTCGCTAACTTTTGTTGATCTCATTCTATGCAGTAGTCTGTATAAATGCTATAGGACTTGTGATTTTGATTGCCTCTTTGATCACCCAAAGATAAGGGATAGTTTCCATTCTTAAATGACTCTCCTTGGCTCGTATACAGTGTCATACATGATGAAAGATTGTTCTGAGACAAAATGGAGAGGCCAAAATGTGGTTAGCAGAGTTCTGGTGGTAAAGTATTCAGTGCTGTAATATCAGTTCTTTGTGACCTTCCTGAAAACCAGGCAACAAACAGTTAACTTAGGCCATCCATTTCCGCATCTGTATGGATATATGCAATGTACAAACTTAATTAAAAACAATAGTAACTGCTGAAGTGTAACATTACTGAGCATAACATGTATTTTGTCATGACTTCAAAATGCAAATGCGCTTTTTGACTTGTTATGGAAGTCTGTCTTGCCAGATATTTCTAAATAAAGCCCAGGAGACTGGATTTACATCTTCCCCCTCTTAACCCTTCTCTTAATCACTTCCCTCTAATTCCACTTTTTTCAATGTGTGTGGCTTGAGCAAAGCCTCTTCTCTGCAACTGTCTTCTAAATTGGCAAAGGGACAGTGCAGGGTGTGACCCTCCTCCAGTTCTTTGTGCACAATTGTATTCTCCTGTGCCCCATTCTCCTACGAGCTCTCCCACGTCTCTGTTAAGTAGCCAAGATTATACAAAGCAGACAGATTCCTGTTTCACATCTGTGTCTTCCTGCAGCAACTGGAGCCATAAAATGAGTTGTCATCATGGTATTTGATAATATTCTAAGCCAGAGGTACCGTATCTTCATGTTTGGGAGTGAGTGGGTTCCCTTCTTTTAGCTACAGAGGATGATGTATCTCACTGCACTACACCAGCAATAGTGGTAAGCGATGCTGCCGAGAATTTCAGAGGGACAGAAAAAAGTCCACACACAAGAAGTCACAGGAGAAATTTTGGAGTAAAAGGGTTTTCTTTTGTTTATGAGGTGAACTGCACAGTATGAGGTACAGGAGCGCTGCTCCCAGACAGTCCCAGCTTGTATGCTCAGAAAAGCCTCTGGAGAAAAAGCCTCCTTAAACAAGTCAATATTGTGTTCTTGAAGACCAGTTTTATAGAAGAAACACACATTGTATGTTAGTCTAACATTATTGGTTTTGCCTTAACTCTCTTCTGTTTGTTAAACACAAATGTTTATGCCAGCCGTTATTCAACAGTTAGCTTGTCTGACAGCTTTTGGCATACACTGATTTTTTAATAACTACCATCCATTGGCATACACTTACTTCTTTAATAAGTACCATCCACTAAGCACACATACCAGAGACGTAAAAGAGTTTTATTAAATTAAGCGGAGGGACAAACCATTAAAATTATTTTCTTACTAATAAAAGGCAAATGTTTACATTTATTAATACTATATTGAGTTCAAACTGAAGAAATGGTAGGCTATTTTGCAATACCTCCCACATCAGTTTTTATGGGCTTTTAGAACACAAGTTTAAAAGACAGCATTTTCTTACCAAACACAGCATTTTCCAACATTTTGAGCGTTCCTAACTGCATTGTCCTAATGCGATGCAGCAGCAGCAGCTGCCCATCTCACATCCCTTGGTGCTCCAGCATCACTCCTGCTCTGTGGCGAGATGTCAGTGTGTCACCCCCGTCCCCCACAGTCCCTGCTGGTGCTGTGCTCTGCTGTGGAGCAGGGGCCGGGTTCACCTCTGGCACAAGTTCAGCAGCGCTCTGTGCTCAGGGACTGCTGCGATTCTGTCTCCTGATAATCCAGTTTATCAATGACTGAAATTAGCTGTCAACAGAAGCGAGCCAGCGCAAGCTGTGCCCTGCAGTCGACCCCAACCACTTGGGACTGGTTTTCTGACCCATCAAAGAAGAAATATCCCTTACTTTTCCCCAAACTGATTCAATTTCTGTGGACAATCTTTAATTTCTCTTCTGCGACCATCAACCGAGACGCCAGTTGCTGGATTTAACGGCTTTTTAACTGGGTTAGTTTAGTACAGTAGTTTAACCATGCTGATAGGTACCTTAGTTGTCTGGGTTGTGTAAATCTGTGCAGGTGACCTAAGAGTGAATCTAAATGATGATGAAAAATCTTTCTAGGCCCTTGGCTATTCAATTTTCTTCACAGCATCACAACTGCAACAAGTAAAGCTTACAGTCTTCAAGATGCATAATTCACCTTAGTTTTATTTCTGTTCTTTAATAGAGGCTTACAGAAAAGTTAAAAAATAGGTTATTATTATTCAGTGTTCAGTGCACAATAGAATAACAACTATATCTGTTTTACACAGAAATTAGTATCTTCAGCTATCACATACATTTCCAGCAGAAGAATCTCTTCAAGAGAACTAGCCGGGAAAGTGTTCTTACTCCCTAAATACGTAATCTATTATGTTAAACAACAACAGCCTTTTAGGTAATATTGAGAAATCAGTGTGGTTAAAGACAGAGCATTCCCAAAAACTTCTCATTTTGACTGGTGTATTTTGGTATTTAAGAGTTTGTATAATGAGGCTATTAGAACCGTGCTTACTTGAACTCTGCTAGTAGGGCACTTTTGAACAGTCTCAAGCAAAGGAAATCTCAGTATCTGCAAATATCAGTATTTTGGAATTGATCTCTGATTAATAATCCTACCAACAATCATATCTAATTCCTCCCTTTTTTTTCCCCCTTTTCTACCTCCTTGTAAGATTTCTGAAAAAATGGGCAAAAATGGGGAAAGAACAAGAGCCAGCAGATCTCCTGGCATCACTGACAAAAACATTTTCACGCTCAAATATCACTGTAGTAAGAATGTTATAAAATATTGCATGAGCTCTCACTGGCACATCCCAACACGTTCATGCTGTGACACAGCACTGTGCTCTGAACCACAATGTATATGGGCATTCAAAACATGTTAGGGATGTAGCGCTTAGTCACACTGTGGGTGCTGCTGCAATATGAGAGATGGTATACTAAAGTACAAAGCATTTTAGTATGTCCTCCTGCATTTTTCTTCTGGTGTTCTGTTTGTTTCTTTTGAGTAATATATCAGGTTAGTATCTCTATCATACCACATATGACTATCATACTACATACTTACTGAAGTCATCAAAGTATAGGATTTATCTCTAGGTACTTGTATGACTGCAGTATTGTATCAACATTTCATACAGTGTATCTGGAATTCCTTCTGATTTCTCAGATGTCTTTAATTTTCTGCAGTAACATAGGTAAGATTAAATGCAAAGCCTGGCAAACCAACCTCTGGCATTGCAATAACAAAGAGAGATATGGATTTTTTTTATCCTTCTTCTGGAAGAACTTACAAAATGTGGGTTCATTTTCTCCCTAAACTTTTACATGATACTAAGTTCCAGACCTACACTTACATTTAGTGCAAGATATTTATGTACTAAAAATGACAGTCCAATGGCGAGAGCCACAGAGCTTTCTCAAAGGATGCACCGTTCTCATGATGGCACACACATGCCCCAGGTACGTACGACCAGAGCTCTTGGGCTGTACTTCTTGGGGAAAATCAGCTTTGAATGTCCTTATACCTTTGCAAAGATACTGCAGCACAGCACAGGCTTGTTCTGGGAGTTGATTTCCCTTTCCATAGAGGGAATGGTAAAAGAAGAAAAGGGTCGGTGTCTTCACATGGTTAGTGTGAACTTAGGGAAATGCTGGGGCGAATTCACAGCTGGTGTCAGTCCCACGGCCCTCGATTTCAGCAGATCCACGCTGAAGAATTGCAAACTTGAGTGTATTTGGATCACATGCTGTTTCTTTATGGTTCTGTAGATGTGACAGATTTTCTGTCGAGTCCCAGCTGCTCTCCCTTTCCTATTTCATGGACCAGATCCTCAACTAGTGTAAAATCAAGGAAGACTGGGCCAACCCATGACTATGCCAGCTTGCACAGTCTAATAGCTGAAGTCCCTGGGAGTTGTTTTGTGAGCGTTAACAGTGCAGTGCTGCTGTGTAAAAAACATGCAGCAGATACTCAGGTCTTGAAATGTCTGGAATGAGTTGCAATGTGTAGATGGCTGCTGGAGGAGGCTGAGGAGGCTGCAAAGTGCTGGGGCTGACTGTGATTTATGTTTGCTTCCAGGTACATGTAAATTTTCCATCCCCCAGATAGACTCAAGCCCTGTGCTGCAGTCACGAGAGATTAAAATTCCTGCACATTTTCTAGAAATATCAGCCATGCTGAGAAAGAAGCATGGGAAGGGTCGTTTGTTTTGTGCTTTCAAGAATCCTTTACAGATACATATATTTTCTTTGCATTTTGTATCAGCATGAACTAAAATATTCCATTTGGGCAAAATGTTATTTTAGTTAATTTCCTACAGGCTGTTTTCAGCCCATTTCTAAGTGAATGGTGAATAAGTCTTCAGTTGAACACAGCGCTTTCAGATCCTGCTGCTTAGAATAGCTCCCTGCTTCTCAAGTATTAATTGTATCTGGTTATGTTTAAATGTCATTAAAATATGCAGCAAGTGATCTATGGGGATTCATATTTCTACCAAAAATTGAGCCTGCACCTTAACTTCCCGATGCAGGAATCTGGGATGGGTTTTTCCCACTGTGCCTGTTGCAAACATCTGCCACTTGTGAACACTGAAGAGAGTCCTTGCTATCCAAATTTTAACATTGTAGCTGAATACTTTTAAGAGAGAATATTGCTATTTTATTCATAAACTGTTTCAAGAAAGGAAAAGGGGGAGAAGAGGCGAGGAAGTAAGCCAAAAGTGCTTTGAGTTGCTTTCTGTTTTAAAGTGTCTCAGTGAGCGGTGTGCCAAGAAAAACAAAGTCCAGAGCAGGGAGCAGCGGGGAGATCCTGTTACAGCCGCCCAGCACCTCGGGAGATGGGGCTGCCTCTGGCACGGGGACGGGAAAGAAGGGGAGAAATGGGGACCCGGCCTCCCCAGCAGTTGCCTTCTCGGGGGGTTCAGGGCAGGGACCCCATTCTGCAGCCTGCCCTTGCGTGATGGGAGGTCAGTGGGTCATTAGTGTAAGCAGGACAAGTAAAATCTGGCTCTGGCTGGAATAGAAGTTTAAAAATGTGTAAAATGGAGAAAGGGAGAGGGCTTGTTATTACCAGAAAAATAAGCAAAAATAGGAACAGTGTAAGTGAACACAGGGGACTACAAACTGCTAGACAGCTAGTGTGTGCAGCACTGTGTTTTTAAAGCTTACAATATGAGAAGGGAAAACCAAAACACCCCCTCCAGAGCATATATGCGTATTTTCTGTTCTAGGTATATTTGTTAGTCTTATTTGAGAAAGCAACTATTTTTGTCTGATACCTAACGGGTATCAATGGTAGCAAATTAGTGAGGACAAGTCAGCAACTTACTTGTCCTGTAAATTTGTAGAGGGAATTGGGACAAGCCTACAAAGTTCCTATTTACCACCTTTTTAAGAAGAAAGCTGATCGTTCTTCCAGCCATGCAAACAGGGAAGGGGAAAAATGCTTGGAGCACACCCAAATCAGTGCAAGGACAGTGTCCTACTGCCATGGATCAATGTCAGACTGTCCCCCCTGACTCCAGCCATGCATGAAACCTCTGTCATTCAGAAGGAAGATAAAACAGCAGAAGGAGTCAACTTAAAAAGCAAAACTTGTGAAACTATTATAACTGGTTACATCAGACCGGCTGTTGCCATATACTGTCACTGAAATGGGACGGAGCTGCCAGGCAGTGAGCCCAAGTAGCTGAGCTAAGACCTCACAGGCATTTGAAGTAACATTATTTTATTATGGGTGACCTGTCAGGGCTATAGCAGCTGGTGCATGAACTTCCACAGTGGTGCAGTGACCTGCAGCAACCCCGTTATTCCCGTCTTTCGCTTCTCGAGGGGGAACTGCCTGTCTCCTGGTGACATGGACTCTGCACAGGCTGTGAGTACCATCAGCGGCACAGACCACTTGCAGAAAGAGTGGTACCTTCAAGGAGCGCATCAAAAAGAGGGAGAACAAGAAGGTAAAGCTGCACTGTTTCTTGACAGCAGAGATATGTCACTTTAAGGGTCTTACAACCACAACAAATTCACTGCAGATTTAGACTGTGATACATGTGAGAGCAGAATATGGCTCTGCAACTGTAAAGTCATCTTGCTTAATCAACAGCAGGAGATCTTTGTCCTGCTCTGAGAGAAACAGGGATTGCCAAGAGCACTTAGAGTTCTTGATGGCTTGATCAACTTCACCTGGCCTCACCCGGCCACAGGCCCAGTAGTCCACTTAAACTCAGCTCTGGGACTTCAGTCCCTCTCTGGGCTGTTAGAGGTGCGCCACTCTAAAGCCCCATTCCTGAGCTATTTGGACTTCTTGGGTTGACCTGGCTTGCTGCCTCAGCTCTGCCTGGCAATCACTGAACTATCAGTAGGTCATGTTGTTATCACTATCCTGCTTTATCTGTTGTATTTTCCTTTGTAATGGGTTGGTTTAGATTGCTATCAAAATCACATTTTGGTTATATTCTGTTGCTGTTTTGATCTTTCTGGGTTTTGGCACTTGGCCTGTTCTATTGGTTGCATACTAGCAAGCCTGTTTGCTAAGGAAGGCAGGGAACAGGCATGAAACTGAACTGGGAAAGGCTGTATTTCATTGTGGATGAAAAAGCTTCCTTCTTTGATGCAGTTCAAGGTTTACAGTTGAGTTCTTATCAAAGTCTTTCTGGTAGACAGTACTTCTTAGGTCTGTTAAGTTGAAGATTCCTCCTGGAGGTGGAAACTAAACCAGCCCTTTCATGTTCTTTGGTTGAGTATTCGAGCTCCTGACAAAGACCTGGAGCAATTTGGGTTTGCTCTAATTTGTGCCCAGCTGCCCGCAGTCCCACGAGGCTGTTCAAGTTGCCAGAGATTACTGGGGAAGAGTGAGTGATAATTTGCTGAAGGCATTTCCACGAGGTGTCAGCCTAGCAGCTGCCCCTTTGAGACTGCTAAAATCATCCTCTTCCTCTCCGCTTGCACAAGAGGAACCATTATGTGGCCCTTGCCACTGGTTTACAGATGAACCACTTTGTGGATGATAAAATTACTGACAGCATTGCCAAATACTTCCCAGAGTATCTGACCAGCACAATCCAGTCTGAATGCACAAAGACCTTTGTTGTGGTTTCCCTGCTGTTATGTTGTTAGATGTTGCTGCTTATTTCTGCACATAGCAAAAATAGCCAGTGCTAATTGAATGTGTTTTGTAAAACTGGCTTAAGTTTACAACTAATCCTTCAAATCTATATGGAAATGGTAGAATCCAGTGGTTGGAGTGCAGAAATAAGATCAAATAAACTGGGTTTTAGTGCTGCCTTCTGCCCCTTGCATTGCTCCTCTGCACCTATAGATCTGCATCTGGAAAAACATGGGCCACAGTGCTTACCCATCTTTATAAATGGCTGAGATGTTCTCATGGAAAGGGTTCTTAACGTATGAAAGACAGTAATAAAGTTGCATAGAGAGTAAAAGACATAATCCAAATATCCAGCCTATGCCATGATCCAGCCAGAAACGTAGTAAACTAATTACTCACTGCTGGCCTTCTCACATAGTGCTTTCCATGACAAGGTACAAAACACTGAACACTTCAAGAAAAATAGCCCAAAAACCTAAATATGAGCTCTAATTATCAAAGGAGAATCAATTATCTGGAATTAGAGAAGTAGTTATACTTCAGGATCAATAAGCAAAAGAGAGATCTGTATAAAAAAATCTGAAATCCAAACCAATTTTTTTTAAAGGAGCTTTTCTTATTCTAAAAACCTTGTATACAGTAGTGTGAGGAAAGCTTATTGTGTATATATAAGTGTCTGTGTATATATACTATCCAAACTCTGCTATCAATTACACTGATATGGATCTGGAACAACTCCAGTGCTATTTACATGTGTCTAAATTAGAACAGACTCTGGTTTGGTAATGAGGTATATACTTTCCAGTCCTCCATGCTGCTCTATGAAAGCAAAGCCTTGTTGAAATCAGCTTTTTGTTTTTACTAGTGATATTAATTCTTATGGGGTATTTTCTGCTCTATAGCAATGGGTACAATTGTAGTAAATCTTTACTTCCCAATATTTAGAATGATCACCTATGAAGACTTTCTGGTGGTTTGAATATAATACGATGACAAAAAAATTGCATGCATAAACATAACTTGGTGGTCAATCTCAATATTTTTATTAATTTTGTATTGATGTCCCTACCCATACTGGATTATTCGTCCTGTTTCTTAGCCAAGAGTTCACGGTGTTGATTGTTTTCCAAAGTAAAACATTACGTCAGGCTGAGTTTGTCTCTAAATCACTGTGGTAGACTTAGTCTATATGTTGTTCAGTAAGGTAATATTGAAATTTGAATGATATACAATTGGAAATGACATCACCTGTATTTTCAGAATCCTCAATGAGCTACTAAACTAAGTAGAAGTAAGCATTGATAGATGTTTGCAAAAGGAGAAAAACAAGGCTTGCTACACCTATTAAGTGCCTGAAAATTACTTTATGATTAAGTGCTGCTTCTATTTTCATTCCATACATTCAACCAGTGCCAGCTGTGCTTTACTACATTCCGATGGCACTTTTCATACCACTGAAATATAGCTGGTGACCATGTAACAAATGACTGTGTAGTAACACTAAGTCTATGCAGCCATTTAGGTCAGGAAACATAAAATAACATCTTATAAATAACTTGCTATAACAGCTCTTAGAGGTGAGGAGAAAAGCAGTAATAAAGGCTTTAAGAATTACTCATTTTTGTTTCACTTTTGCTATAAAATGGTATCAATTGTTCAACTGTTTTCTCGAGAAGGTGGAAAGACAGGACGGGTTAAGCTCTTCCACTGGTATGAAAAAGGAGTTACATTTCATACATCTAATGGTGAAACGAATTTCTCTAGTTCTTAAAGCTCTAATTTTAAAAGACCCTGACTCAGTGTGTATTCCTTAGCACTGTGCATTTTGCTGTTTAACATTGTTCTAATAAACAATCTGGTAAAAGTCAGATGGTTTCAAGTAAACTTCGCTTTGTTCACTTAAACCCAGAGGAAATTTTTTTGGGCTCCTTCACGCTTCTCATGACCTCTTCATGAAGGGTAGTCAATGGACTTTCATGCTGACCAAGCCAACTGTTCATGACAAGTTATGAGAGCCAGCAGCTCCCATAAATCACAGGAATGCACAAAACTTAAAAAGAAAACTCTACATTCGGAACAAGCTATGTTGCAAATACTCAATGTTCGTAAGCTTGCCATGCTGGGATAGGGTTTGAGAGATTTGGCTTACTTTCAAAGTCTGCCACAGATTGCTTGTATCACCCTGAACAAGTCTATATATCTTGGATTTAAATCTTTTGAAAGAAGACTAGAATAACTCCCTTTCTCCTATCTTGGACCAATACAAACACAGAAAGAGGTTTGGCTAGAGTCCATGCACGGTGTCCAGGGAAATGCAAGGAGCTAGGGCATACCTACAAATCTGACTGAAACAGTGCACACAAATTGCCAACTTGACTATTTGCCTTAAGTCAAATAAGATACAGATTTTGATTACACACATTATCTTGCATCAGCAAACGTCACCCAGTGCCAGCAACGGAAAAGCCAAGAGCTGAATGGGAAGCAGGATGGAGTCCCACTCGTGCAGAGCACCGGAGTGGTTCAAAGCTTCCCTGCTGCTGCTGAGTCTGAGGACGGGCTGGAAAGCACCTTCAGGGCTGTGAAGCTGGCCATATAGGTAAAAATTTGGAAGACAAATGGGTGCAGGCAATAGGGGCCACACTAGCAGTGGAAAAAGTGCATTTTCACATTATGCACTTATGCAATCTGTACCCCAGAAATGAGGAGAGAGGAAGGTGACAAAGCATGTTATGCTTAGTAACCACAGTTAAATTTTCTAACAGGACTATTTTGTATGGTTTAGATACTAAAAGAAAAATAATTTATATGTCAAGGAAGTGTTAGTGTTTTTTGTTAGAACATACACAACTAGCCAGGACAAGACACAACCATTTAATGGAGCTTTAAAAGTATAATTTTAAAAGATTTTAATTTAAGACTTAAGGTGCAATGATCTTTTTAAACAATGAGTTCACTACAGATCAGTGACAGTTGTTTCAAAACTAGCAATGTGAATTCATTCTTTGGTATGCTCGGCCTTCTGGCCCATTTCTGAAAGAAAACATTATGCTGACTTAAAGAAAGCAGCTGGTTTGCATTTATAAAATTTGCATTATCTTTTCTTGGAAACAGATCATCAGCCTTGGGTTAGAAAATCTGGAAATATTTCACTGAGTATTTCTGAGCTGATTTCCATCAGCATGTTTCCCCGTTTGGACTTCAGGAGTAAGACTGACCATGTGGTCACAATTTATCCTTGATTTGCATTAGCAGAGGTGAATACTGAAAGCAGGACTTCATCTGAAAAGGTTTGGGATGTAGTTTGCAAATATTAACTATGGTAGAAGAGTTCTAATCACCTTAAGTGCCTTGTATCCCGACTTAGAAAACAATTGCCATGGGAGAAAAAGATGAGCACTTTTTATTCACTTGTGTTTTTGCTGTAGATTTTTTCCCTTGTTTGTTTACAATTTTAACTTTATAAAATTATGCTCATAAGGGTCCCTTTCCCCTCTTAATTCCAATTATAAAGTCAGGAATCAAGTCCTAGTTGCCCCATTCACTCTTCCACTGATAAAGTTCACTCATTAAAAATATCCATTGTTGCACAAGAAAATACACTGATCTCATCAGGCTGGAATTGTATGCCACATCTTCAACTTTTATAAATCAGCCATGGACTGCCACTGAAATTAAAGCAACCCTGTTTATCAGAAGATAACCAGTCCCATGAGATATACAACCAGCAGGCTTTGCAGGAAGGTTTAACAGTTGCAATGGGTAAATGTGCTTTTCTGTACATCTTTTTCTTAGTTTGCCGTTAGGTCAAAACTACAACAAAATGAAACAAAAAGAATTATTAGTAAAATGAAATAATCAAGAACTGGGAGATTGTTAAAGGCTGAAAATGTACACTTGTATATAATTGCTTTATCAATGTAAGTGTGGTCTGCTCTTTTGAGCCATGGACTGACAGGGCTTTTGTATAAAACCAGGACCCTGTTCTTGACTGTGACCTTGTGGGAGTCACAGGGGTTGGTCTTCTCCAGGCTTCTGAATGGTGGAAGCAAAACCATCGGCAGGGAGACATCAGAAACACAGCTTGGGGTCTGAGTTCTTCAGGTTACTTTTGTGCAAACACCTAGCATGCTAATCAACATCACCACCTAACAGTGACTTCATCAAGGCCAAAGAATGCTTTATGACTAAGGTTATGCTGATGCCTATGCTTAACTTTATGTCAATGGTCCCATTAAAATCAGCAGCTGCATAAACTAAGCAGCAGAACTGGATTCTTTTAAAAGCTCTCTGGCACCACTTAAACATGTGAAATTATGCCTTGGTAGAAAAGGTGTGAAGTATCAGGACTTTAATAGGCTACCATGATCAATGAATATCAATGGTAGTGCAAATCCCACCTTATACAAAAACTGCTGTGTTTACCTGTGAGATTTTGCAAACCCACTCCTCAAACTTAAGTTCTGAAGGTCGTTCTGATAGAGCAAGAATGCTGCAGCGAAGTCTTAGGTGTCTATACAAAGCAAAAGCCAGACCCCTGCCCCTAAATGATTCCCTACGGGCACAAGTAACTAAATGGAGTAATAAAAAGCATCTCAGAAAGGTTTCTGTGTTCAAAGTCTCAAGAGAGACAGTTCAGTGATTATCACCAATGATGTTTCAAATCTTCTGAGCTGGTGAACAACTTAATATGAGAGGAAATCCTGATCTCCATTACATGACTGAGAGCTTCATATGTGAGAGAAGTAATTAGAACTTCTCCAAATTCTTAAAACTGTCAAAACCTGAAATGATTTGTATAGGATTATACAAATTGTGTGTATGTGTTTCAAATGTTTCAAAAATAATAATAAGTAATTACATATATAGGGGAGTATGTTTGGCCAACAGGAGGATGGAATACTACACAGGGTGTTAAGGGCTGGGCTGAAAGCACAGTATTTTGGGCCGTTAATGAAAGGTAAGACTGAAATATGGCATTCCTTGCTGTTCTCAGGTACCTACCTGGCAGAGTAAAACAACTTACTGTTACATCTAGCCATATACCTTGTATAAATTGATGTTATAGTTGGTAACTCCTTTTATTTAACACTAACAAACAATTGTTAGATGAACCAGATAGTGCAATGCAGAATCCAGTCCAAGCCCAACTTAAGCAAATGATAGCCTGGCCATTTACTTTCACAGAAGTTGGATAAAAGCCATAACTTTTATTTCTGAAAACATTCTGGCTGTGTGTCTTGATTGAGTCAAATGGAATGTTCTTACAGCAACAAACTCCCCTAAATATTTCAGCACAATTGGATTACCATTATTTCAGTGTGCTTAGCCCTGGAGACACTGATATATCTATAACAGAGTTGAGTGCAATAAGATCCCAGAATAGGAAGGACTTTTTCTCAAAAATGTGGTACGATTCTATGTATTTTTTAAAACTCCTAAGGGTAAGGTATTTCAAGTCTGCAGCTGTATGCATCTATTTTAGGAAAGTACTAAATCATAAAAACATTGCTCTTAAAATTGTGTTAAAGATGTATACACACACATTGGTTTTTGTTTGGTTGGTTTTTGTATGTGTACACAGATTTAGAAGTTAATGTCATATATCTAGTGGTGAATAGCTGGCTTATCTAGGGACAGTCATTTAAGTATTTGAGGGACTCTGGAGCTTGACAGTAACCAGACTAATCTTCAATAATACAGACCTAAACTTGCTTCATGTTATGGTCTTCCACAAGAAGCAGGGAGTGCAAACATTAGAAAGCGTATTGCTGTGCACGTGGCACTTCCATGGAGCATTTTGAGTGTGCAGTGGTTTTTGTCTTGGACATTTCTCCAAGTGATCTCTTTTAAGGAGTGAAACATCTCATGGCTTTGCTTAAAGGGAATGTAAATTATCTTCATTTGACATTTATTAGCAAGGGAGGATTTGAATAATTTTGCCATACACCTGTTTGAAATAATTTTGTTTTCTGACATATTTTCTTTATTTGCTCAATCATTCAGTATTTCCAGGTTTTGATACTCATAAAATTTTACCATAATTTGCAGCATGTAACAATAATAGAGAAGGTTGGAGATTTTGTGGAGTTATATTCCTTCTATCCCAAAACACTTATAGTTCGGTCTACCCATCAGAGATGCAGCTATAAAAATGGTGTATTTTTTGGTCAGTACAGTTCTAAAATCCTCCACACCTGAGAATCAACAAAAAGCACATCAAGCTGCTCCATTTAAAACACAACTTTCCTGAAATGCTCTGTCATCTTTGTGTGTTAAGTCTGATAGCTGGTACCACCTGCCTGGTGACTCTCAGGATGCGGATACCTGAGCCAAACATGGATTTCAGATGCAAGTGTGATTTTTAAGAATCTGTGCACTGTTGTGGACGTACATGGTTTTGGATGGTGTTGATGAGATCAAACAGTTGCTCAAAGACTGCTGCAGTTGTTCACAATTTCATTGCTTTTTTACACTTCAACTTTGTTCTTAACACTTTTGGTAGCTTCTGTTTATTTTAGTAATAACTGAGACGTAAAAAAAGAGAAGAAATAATTGAAGTGGACTGTGAATGTTCTGGATCATTAACAAAAGTATTCATGGCATTAGCCTAGCATATTTGTAAGAAAATATCATGGTGTTATTCATTCACTATAATACATTGCAGTCAGCAAATGGGTAAAGAGAGTGACTGCAGATCGAGTTGACTATCAGATCGTGTAGGCACACAAAGTTTCATTAACTTCAGCTGAAAATTATTTCAGTCCCTGCTTGTTGAGGGTTTGCATTTTCCAGTTCAGCGCACTTACTGTAAATAGGAAATATTACTGTTCACACAGGACTCAAAAGAATTCCCTACACTTGAGAGCAGGACTTGCTACAGGGATTTGCTCATGGATCTTCCCACCTCTTCCCTTGACTCCTGTACCACAGTATAGATATTTTTACTGGGTTCTGTGAATGCAAAATTGTGCAGACATTTGAGTCGAATCTAAATGTCTCAGGGGAAAGATACACAGCATTATTTCTTGCTCCAATACCTCCTTTTCAGTGCCTATATGAAAGCTGTGAGCTTTATTACAGCCTGCACCCTTTGACAGACGAACACAACAAATGTCTGCTGGGATGGTGGTGGTGTTCCCTGTAATGTTACTATACCCAGAATCAGAGCTGTGCACTTTGCTCCCAGACCCCTGACCTGCAGGGTTAGCAGGTGACATCGGCAGAGACTGGTACAATTCTGCTGTCGGAACTGTTACTAGAACTACAGAGACTTGCTGTAATATTCTCTGAGGAGAAGCTGATTATCTCCTTTGCCACAGAAAGTGTGATATGTTTTTACCCTGTGGTTCTTTACTTTGCTGGATGATGCCAATCAGTTATTCTTTCATTATTTCAAGGAAAAGATCAGTTTCTGAGTCTAGTAAGAACCTTTATGTGCTATTGGGTGAGTAGGACTTAGCATAGGCAGAACTATTGCCTAGGATTGTTAACAAATCCTCAATCATTTACTTCAGTAGATACATTTATTTTCAACCTAATAAAAGCCAGTGGGGATAATCAGAATCAGAAACTGCTTGATATCAGTAAAAGCAGCAGAAAAAGTAGCTTTTTTTACCTAGTCATGCCTTAGATTTTGTTTTTAAATCCACATATATTTTCTATATTCGTGATGAATACTTTAATTTCATTCTATAATGGCACACTGTGTTTGTACACATGTATGTAAGTATAGACATCTATCTTTTTTGCTGGGATTATTTCTGCTCTACTGCAGAATTCTCCAAGAGAATAAAGCACAAATAGAATATTTAATTGTAGAGGCTCCAACAAGATACATGCTAATAACAAACAAAACCTAATTTTTCTGCTTTTGCGTTAGTTTTGTATTGCCATAGATCTCTTGACGCTTGGAGTTATACTAGCATAAACTGTTGCAATAAATAGAAAATCATCACCAAATACTTGCAATTAAATAATATCTACTGCTGCGAACTATTGTACCGATCAAAGTCATGTTCTGTAAAACTTCCTGCAGCAATTTACTCAAACTTTGCCTAGAAAGGGCTGTGTAGATGCCTCAGTGCCTTTTGAGGAAAACGAAGAACAATAAATCAGGCTACTTGGGATTTGATTTTACAACTGGAAAAGATTACGCTGGTCTTTACAGAAAGGAGAGGCTAGCATTCTGATGCACAGCGTTAGATGGTTACCACTCATTTTTGTCACGAAGAAGAAAGGAGCAAATTGTCCACATGCTTTTAAATAGTGCTGTCAACATACTGTATTTCTAAATCAGCTTAATCCATTTTGCTATAAATGGAAACCATGCTTTCAATATTTCTGGTGGGAATTAGTTAACTAAGTGCTAAAACTTGCCAAACTGCATTTTATATAAAAAAAGGAGCTTCATGAATCAAAAGCAGTGTTCAGCTGCATATAAATAGGCTTCCAGAAAAACGTATGCCTTGAAATCACATCTTGATAGTCTAATACCTTGTATAAAATCCAGAAACTATTTTCTGCATCTGACTGTGTTTACAACACAGAGCCTGAAGTCTGCCCTCCTATAGCTACTATTTCATACAACTTTATTTATGGCCAAAACCCAAACTGGCTTCCTATTTACAGCTTGGAGTGTATTCATCTGTCAGGTGAGCATCAAGTATCTCATTCCAGTCACCCCTTCTGTGTGAACCGGGATGCTAGAAAAAATAGAATTCAAAGTAGAATGCAGATTGTCAAATACTTGTCACCTTGCGTCAGGCTTAGCAGGCAGTGAGGATGGGCTCACAGAGTCTGGACCTTCTGTGTGAGGACAAAGTTATGGTTATTCCAGTGTTGTTGTCTTTCATGGCTCTGGAGGCAGAGTCTGCCCAAAACCAAAGCAGAAATCTCAAATGCTGGATAGGTATTTTACTGCATTACCTGAAGCAAGAAGCCAAAAGTAAATGTCAGGGAGGTGGATGGCAATTAAGTTTTAAGAGACCTGATAAACTGTTCCCATTTGATGAGAACTTGAGATGTACAAGAAGGGACGCTCATGTGAACTGGGCTCAGCTGCACAGAGCACCCTGGTGTTGTAACCTTTAGATTCCCCTGGTTACTCTGACGAGTATACTGCAGGTACACTGATATCCCACAGTGTTTCCCGTGGATTATCAGGTGTGTGTTTTGCTTTCAGCTAGAGGGGCCCTCAGGGGGGAGATACCTTTTACTGTCTGCTTGACAGCAGCAGATTTGATGGATGTGATTTACAAAGAGGGGGAAAAATGGAGTAAGTGCTTGAAGATGATTGACAGACACAGTAAATCTAACCCAGTCTTTGAAGATAAATAACGAATTGTGGTGCAGATGCAGCATTATCCTTTCCCTCTCTGCTAAGGCATTTCAGCTTGTGAACAGTGCCCTTCCTTTTACATGTGCTGTTGAAATCTGAACATATGGTTATGCTCAATGAAAACAACTTGGAATCACTGTCAGATGAATGCAGATTAAAACCATAAGAGAAATCTGACCCACTCAGATGCGGCTGTGGCATCAGTGCCCTCCCACTCGGCTGCAGGCACCACCATCACTAAATGCCTAATTCCTTCTCACAGGCTTTGCTGGAAGCACCCTGGCAGCAGGATAGCAGGAAACATTCATGTTAACGATGATGTATGATTTCCAAACACTTTCCTTAAGGAAGTATTAATGTGATTATTTGCTGTGAAGAGTATGCAATCACTGTGTGGCTAGATGCCTTGCCTTTGTCAGGAAGAACATGGTCCTGGCCCAGACTCTCCACTCTTTTTTAGAAATAGGTAGCTGAAGTTCTGCAGCACTCTGATAAACAAGTAAACCTTATGTAGTGCAGTTTGAGTTTCCTTTTTCACTGCATTCCTAAGACCGTAACCTGCCCTCCTCTGGGGATTTAGGCAGCCTTCCCTGTAGTTCAGAGCTCTTGCTGCCAAACACATGAGGTGGGAAAACTGACTCTTCTGCAATATTCATATTCCACTTCTTCTGCCAAAAAAAAAAGGTGTTTTACGGGACAAAATAAAGACTGCCAGCAAACAGCGAGCCTCTGGAAATCTAAAAACCTTGTACTCGGCAAGGATTATTTTGAACAGTAGAATATAGGGATCCTATGTGTAAGTTGTCCAGTCCAATGGCTGCAGCTTTTGTCTAGGTGCTAAGCTTTTGCAGACACATCTTGAATTTGCTGGAACAGCTGCAGCTCTAAAATCCCACAGGAAGGCTGCTGGGAGGTTTCAGGGTAGGTTGAGACCAGCCTCTAGCAGGCTGCTGACCCTGCTTTCCTCCTGTGAGACCAACTCCTTCACAAAGTGAAACTTATTTGGAACAATAAACATAAGGAGATGACTGCATTACAGTCAGAAAGACTTGTGGTTGCAGTGCTTTTGAATTATTACTTTAAAATATTTAGAAAAAATCTCGCTTCGTACATGTGCAGTATATTATGGATCCTAAAATAATTTATAGTTCTGCATTCTGCTATGGGATGTTAATAAGGCAGAAAGCAGGTAGTGGCCAAGTTTATTAGTATACCAGCTCAGTGCCAGTATGGGGGTTGATGTCACAATCCGATACACCCCTTCTATCTCTGATTTCGATGAGTCTGTGATATGTAATATGCATCATGCTTTACTGTGTTAGATCATATGTTAGAGGTCTGTTGCAACATTTGTCAGCCTCTTTATAGAGGAAAAAGAAACCCTAGGAAATGTACTGATTCACTACTAATGTTTAGCCAAACATGCAAAACTGATAATATTTAGCAAGCGCTGTTCCAAAACCCAGAGGAAAGCCATGTGGTTGGTAGCAAATCCATCAGCTTACAGAGAAATTGCAATTCACATTTACAAGGACCAAGCCTTTAAAATTTTCTTCCCTTTGTCCAGAGGTTTAAGATTTGTTGTAAGAGCAATGATAGTATCTAAAAAAGAAAAGTCAGTTAACGTGATTTAACAGACAAAAGAAGGATTTTAACTCTCTTTTTAAAGAGGAAAACCCCAGGAAGAGTTGAAATGCATGACTTTTTCTACACAACTTTACTTAGGAGTTATTGAGTGAAGCAGTTTAAATCCTTTGAGCAAAAGTATGTAGTGCTGTGCAACACCCTTAAAGGTTAAGTTGCTGGCTGTCAGTGTTCAGTTATACAGCACATTGCTGCTGGGGGAAGGGAGCACTAACTGCTCTATTTTTCCAGCTCTGCAGCCAGACTCTCTCCAAACAATTTCCTGCACTGAGTTCACGTAAGAGACTAAATTGTTTCTAATACAAGGAATGTAGTTAACCACAACCGATAGACAAATACCTTTTCTTATCACTAATGGATTACAACACTTGACTGCAAAAGCAATTTAAACCTTACAAATGGCATATTCAAACCCCTAACAGCAGTTATGCAGGGAGAATTATTGTTACAGCAGCTTTTCATTATATCTTTGACTGACTGCACTTTTTAAAAATCAGAAATATAGCTTTGTTTTTATCCACTATATATCTGAAAATGATAGTTTCGTAAGAATATTCTGTATGGCTGCAAGATGTGGACAATATTTTGTGCTTAGCATTTCATATTGACACTGAACAGCAAAGCAGTGACGGCTAAATGACAGTTTATATGTTAAGAGCAGAAGAAAGTTCACCATATGTATTAGAACACCTGAGAGACCTCACAAAGATTAGGGTACAAACTTTATGTATGTTATGTGTAAAAGCTGCAAATGTTGATGTACATAATAGTGATCCCCAAACACATGCAAGGCTCAAGCAAACTGATTTACCTGATGTTACTTAGCTCAGGGAACCAGGGCATAGAAACAGAAAGTGTAGACTGAGACCACAAAACTCTTCCATGGACTATGCACCTAGTAATTAGGCAGCTGCATTAGTACTTCTTCTGGACTTGTTGCTTGTACTTCTGTGGAAGTCCCTTATTTCAAAGGGAAGGTGCTACCACTCCGTAGTCAGCAGGAGCTTCACCTGAGCCATTGTATGGATAGCCGACCTGCTCCTGTCTTCCACTTTCTGGACAAAGAAACCTCTTAAGTTTCATCACCATATTTTTGGTAAATGCATACTACTGATGACAATGAAACAGTTGATGGGGAAAAATGCCAGTTTCTGGCTACCAAACTCCTCAGCATCTGAGCCCAGCAGGCAGGCTTCATGTGCAAGGATGAGATCCACTTGGGCATTGATCCAGGCACTGACCTGCTCAGTGCACCAACTGTGTGTGCCCAGGGCTCTCTGACATTAAACACTTATTCCCCGAAGCACCAGTGGGAGCTGATGCTTAGATGGTCCCTCAGAGCAAACTTTCTGAATCACTCTGGAGGGCTTGGATGCCTGAACTCCAGCTCCCACTCACCAAAGCACACTCTGAAACTTGCTCAGGCTTAAACACCCCCCAACCCCCTTCTAATTCATGCTTCTCTTTTGAAGCCTCAGGTCTAGGAATCAGGGTCTTAAGTAGGAACATCAGCTTTCATCACAATATTTTTAGCCCTTGGAGAAAGGCTTGAAACTGCGAAACACAAGTTCAAAGAAAATTCCTGCATTCACTTCAGAACATTTCTGATCTCATGTCAGCCTCGTGACTTTTTGCCATGCTTCAACAACAGGGACTACTAAGTCTATGATGTCAATTTTTTTTCAGAAAAAAACTGCTTTGAAGATGCATATTTATTGGATACCAATATTAATTAATCAGTAGATTTAATACAAAACAATATTTAATTCAGGCACACTAACTCTTAATTCATATTAATTTATACTTGGCTGAAATGGAACGTTTAACTGATTCTTCCAAGCATTTCAAACACTGTCCTAGAAAAGGGAGATCTGCGGTCACGCTTGTAAGACTCACATCTATGGTGTGAGATATTTTTAGCTTCCCAGTAACTCTGGGAACTGTGTGTGTGAAGGGAGCGAAGGGAAGATCCTGTGATGAGCAGCCAGGACAGGCTGTGCTGGTCCCTGGCAGTGGCAGCACCTTCAGGCAGTTTCCTTCAGGCGCTGTGGATTCCAGGGTGAATCATTTGGTGTAAGGACATGTGGTACGCTCTGGGAATTTTCTGGTATTAATCAAGTCCCATTTTCACATTCTTCTGTACTTATCCTCCTTGAGATCCTAATTACTAACAGGTTATTTCAGCTACATAATTGCATCAGTTTTACAGTACATCTGTGAATGTATATAAGCAAATCAATACTTCCTCCTTTTTAATGAACAACTGTGGTTGTACACAACTACCTTAAAGTACAAACATCTATTTTCCATGTATCTTAACCTAGTATTCATAATTCATATATTCTCCATGAAGTAAAACCAGGCATAAATTGAGTCCCTAAGTTGAAACATGTCATTTGAAGCTTGCAAACAGTTACCCTGTTTTTCCTTTTCGTATACCAAGAGACCAGTGGCAGAGTCTTTGAGCCTATGCTTGAAGGTGGGGCTATTACCACCAGACTGTAAAACTCCTCACTGCAAGTTAGAATCTGGAGATACAATTAAAACCAGTTATGTTACCATAAGTTTCTCAACAAACAGCCATATCTCAGCAAAGCCATGGTAACTTCCTCCATGTGCACTCTCTGCATTCTCCAAGTACAATGTGCAAGTGTATTGAGTCAAAATAATCCTGGAAGTGATGACTTTGACACACTGGGGAAATAAACACCAAAGTTTTAACTTGAATTTGTTACCCCAACTGTCTATGCAGTGACTAACTAATAGTTTTCATAGAATCATAGAATGGCTTGGGTTGGAAGAGACCTTAAAGGCCATCTGGTTCCAACACCGCTGCCATGGGAAAATAATTGAAGAGTTCTGAATATGATGATACTTATTGCAACAGTAATTAAAATGGAAAATACTTTCCTTTCTGAGAAGTTATCTGAGGGTTCAAAACCTCAGAAATTCCATCCTCATTTCTGACTGCCTTTGTAGCCTGGAGAAACTTTTGGGTGCCCGACCCACCCTCTGTTTGGAAATGCTGCTTCTGGGAACACTCTTATACTCGGGTTACTTCTGGGACCCGGCCGCAGGCATCCCTTCTCTCCCGAACTCAGCCTGCAAAGCCTGTCTATGGCCAATGACTTCTGCATCCTTTGGTGATGGGTTTTGTCACCTTTTGAGGAAGAATCCCAGGTCACCCTCTCTGCCCACTGGTGTCCTGCAAAGGCAGCAGGCACAGAGGCAGCAGGTGCAAGGATCTGTGAGGAGTGTGGGTGTGTGGGGGTTTCTCCCAGGGATTTTGGAGGGTTGCTGCAGAGCCAGCCCTGGCAGCAGCCCCTGCGACAGGTAAAACCACCTCAAGCCGGCTCTGAGGTTCCCACCTATAACCAGCACAGAAAACAAAGCTGGCAGATGTATCATTTTTTTTTAAGTCAAATGAAATGATGTGGCAATCTGCCCCTGATCAGGGTGGCACCTGCTACTCCCATGAAGGAATGGTAGTGAGTCCTTATATTTAAACTCTCTGTATACACAGATATGTCTCACCCCAACAGTGTTATCCTGAGTAGGCAGACTGGAGTACTGAGTCAGAGCTCAGATTTGCTCGTTAGTGACACAAGTCAAAACACTCTTCAGAATGCTTTCCCTGTGTTGTAAAACAGCACAGGTGTGAATCATGGGGTTCTGGTGAGGAGACAGGAGTGTGAAGTGAGGGGAGTATCTAAGGCAGAAAGCAGGAAATTGATGAGCATTTTCTCTCTACACAAGATTTCTGGCTACGCTGGGTTTCTTTCCCTCCTATCCCCTGTGCAGTCACACTTAAATTACAGTGAGAGCAACAGTGGTTTACATCCTTTTCACACTAAATAAGTGACCACACAAAGGACAAAGTCATGGAGGACATGGCCCATGGGAAAATTTATCAGAAGTAATAGTTTTTTCTGAGACTGAAAGATTGCTATTTATGTTCAGCACTGAGATGGTCTGAGAGTTAACACTTTGATTTAATGACTCCCAGACTTGTTAGGAGTGTCTACATTTCTCAGCTTGTTTCTGCTCTATGGAACCAGCATTAGTGTCCCAGAACATGGGGGCTGGTTATGAGCTTTGGGTCCCAGAGTTATCTGCTTTTTAGCTATCACATTATCGCTCTTCTGCAAGCCATCTTTCTCAGGTATAAATAATGTGTACTCGACAACTGTACTATCTTTGGTTAAAACCAGCAATAATGTGTCAGGTTAGATTACGTATGTCAACAGATCCTTACTGGGTAATGGTTTAGTGTTTATTATATATCCCCAAATATATTTTCTGAAAACATTTTTAATGTTATTTAATTTCACACTGTGAAAATTCAGGCTTCAACATGAACGTCAGGCACACAGCACAGAAATCCCTAAATAAATAGTCTTTTGGGGGCAGTTCTGTTAGAAATACATTTTTCAGGAGCTGGTGCCATTTGTTGAAGCTTGCCCTGGACTGTCAGCATACCTTTCAATCAAAGCAACAGCTGCCAGACTGATATAGTCCTGCACCAGAATGAGAACCCTTCAGAGTCTTATCTCAGAAGAGTCTGAAGCTGCTGATACCAAACCACTAAAAATGGCAGCAGAAACAGTAATTTGGGGCTAATCTAATATCACGGGCTGAAGGGAAGCCACAGTCCACCCCACCCTACATTCCTTGAACACCCAAATCTCCCTCTGAGAGTCTTAGGTATACAAACAATAAATGCTTTCTCTATCTGTAAACTGAGTCACATTTCTACACCCCTCCGTCCCCCTTTTAAGGAATATCATTAATTGCTGTTAGAAATAGTCAAATATTACAATAAGCTGCCATTGAATACAGAATTAATGGATAGAACCATTTAATAATTGGAATTTTAAGCAACTGCTCTGTTATGGATGCTTCCTATTCATCATGAAAGTGTAGGCATAGCTTGTTTATAGGGTATATGATGGCAGATGTAACTATGGCTCAAGAAGAATTTAACAATTGAAGTCTGTTTTCTGAAAAGATTCCTATTTTGTCTTGGACTTCTCATGATTTTCATTGTTTCAAGGTAACTGATTTATGTGAAGTAAAATCCCACAGGGTATTTTTTTTAATTAAGAAATTAATATTTTGTATAATAATTTTTCAATCACTTCATGCTGCTGCCATAACTCTACTGGTTTCAACTCTATTAGAATTGGTTAACTAATCTGTTCTAGCATGACCAAAAAAAAATCTAGCGTAGACATGGTGTATACTTTAATATAGGCTCGGCTGGTTGCATTAAAAGTGATGCTGCCCTAATCTTTGCCTTGAATAGTTCAGCCTATATTAATATATGGAGTGCCTTGTCAACCCCTCTTTAAAATGTGTCATAATAAATTTTTAGTATTCTCTATCTAAATCTTAGTCTAGACAATGGCATCGTGAAGCTACCACAAACTTCCATCTGTACGTAACAGTGAGGAGAAGCAGTAAAGTAACCTGGAGCTGAAGATTTTAATTGTCTGGGTTTATTGTGCCCCCAGGGAAGCGGCCTGCCCTTGTGGTTAAGTCACTTGATGGCCTAAAAGGTTGGGGTTCCACACCTGGCTTGGCCACGAAGTTGGGTAAATTAAGCTTCTGTGCATGGGTTCCCTGATGACAATGACAATACAACCCCTCTTGACTAAGTTCTTCTGTATGTTTTTGAATATCTCTACTGCATATTTTTTTGAGACAGGCGCTATTGTCAATGGGGGATTCAATTTCTGTGAGGGTCCCTAGGCATTAAAGTAATAATATAAAACAAAAGACTCAGAGCCTTGGATCTCATGTAACTCTCCTACTGTGGGTGAGAGGTTAAGTGGGGCAGAAGGTGCCTACCTTCTCCAGGATGAGCACAAAAAATATTAGTCCTGTCTGATTACAATGTGTGAAATAAGCCCACTGAAGCCAATGCGAGCCCCTACCTTAATGGGCAGCCTCATTTTGTTTCTGGTGAGCTGCTTAAATAAACCTTTTGGTTCTACCATGATAGTTGAATAAGTAAATAACCTTTCTGATGCTCAAGTGGCATTAATACAAAGCCCCAGTTTCTTAGCACATCCTCCAGGCATGAGCCGTTCTGATGATGTGAGAAAGCCAAAAATGGAAAGAGCAAATGTTCTTTATCCTAATGCAACAGTTGTTGGAAATAACAAGCCAGTTGTAAAACTGTCAAATATTTGATGTTTATGTAAAACAGTGTTATTTGCCTTCTCTTGCTAAAGTCTGTTCCGTTGCATTCATGTCACTCAACTAATTTTTTCATTTACTGCTGGTAGTAGTAACACAAAATCAATTTTAGTAGGTTCTTGCTATTACTGGTATTTTATCATTTTCCTTAGGCTTTCTGCCTCCTACCACTGGAAAAAAGTGTCAGTATGACTTCATACTGGCTGCAGCAGGGAAGATTTGTAGGAGCTGAAAATATTCCATGAAGGCATTGCTATGTGAACCACTACTTATAGAAAATATTACAACTTTTTTTTAAATAAGGATTTCAGACTTGGGCTGTGAGTTTCAGAACTGATAGCAGACGCTGTAACAGAGACCTATGAAACCCTCACAACTGACAACTTCTGATGCCCGTTTGATATACTTAGATAAACAGGAATGGAAGTGCTCCAGACCATTCTGATACTGCATCCTGAGCAGCATCCTCGGTTTGGTTTTTATGCAATAGTTGTGCTCTCACTGCGTCTTGGGGCCCAAACCTGGTCCCATCCAGAGGAGCAATAAAGACAACAGATGGGGGAGCAGACCACAGAAAATCATGCAGTATCACATCAGGCCATGAAAGAAACTGGTCCTGATTCAGTGCAAATATAAGAAAGTAAGACCCCACTAAGTCTGTACCCAGCCCTATTGTCAGAAATCTTTTAACTGCGCCAGTGCAAGTTGAACACCTTTTAATGTGGAAAGAACTTTTGTTCTATGGGCTTGAACAAAAATACTTTATAGCGTGAACAAGACATCTGGCTGTTGTGCTGCTTCTGCGTATTAGATCAGCCATTTGTTTGCTCACATGCATTTTGCAGGAGAAAGAACAGAAATAACACTTGCCCTGACTGCTTATTATAAAAACCATTTAAAAATTATGAGTACATCTTACTGAAACTCCTATCTAGCTAAGTAAAAATAATTCATGCAGCTAAAATGGAAACCTTGGAAAGACTACAACTTTTATGTAGTGCAGTTTGACTCTAACCACCTGTTGCAAAGATTCAAAATAGTTTCCAGTGTCTTTCCATATCCCAGGGCTCTGTGAAAGAGGTCTCTAAAAGGGGCATTCAAAACAATAACACTCCCCACCTGGAAAGGAAAGTTAGTGTCAGCCCTTACAGAGGCCGAGCAGCTGCTAATGTGAAATTCTTCCTTCACTGATAGGGGGAAAATGGCCATTTCGATTTATAACTGAAATCTTTGCTTTAAGTATGTGAAGTGAGAAAGCCTGCCCTGGCACCTGTTAAAATGTATCAGGCATCACTTTGCTTCATTGAACCTATTGGCCTTTACAGGCTAATAACTGATTATATGGGTAGAAAACGGCCACTACAGGAACATCTGTTTACCAAGAAAACTTTCAGTTCCATCTTGGAGAAGAATCAACTTTTCCTTTCTCCTTCCAACTTCCCTCACATCCCCTGCAGCTGTTCTCCTGTGAAACAATACATCAATTCAGACCTACCCCAAAAGAAGAGCTCACAACCAAAAATTACATTGCTCCTTGCTGGTGTGCAGCACATAGGAACTGGCTTTTACATAAACGAGGACGTATCTACTTGGCCTCATGCACTTGTGCTGTTGGATTCCCAAGTGATTGAGACAAAGATAAATGTGTTTGGGAATAAAAGGTTTTACCCCATTCTATCTAAATTCCTACACAATGTTATCATCATGGAAGCTGAACAGCCAGACAAATAGCAGTGATGTGTAGCCATCGTCTCTGGAAAATATTCTGAATAAACTTAAAACTTCAGTTGACTGCTTTCTAATTTCTTTGTCATTGAAAGTTTTTTCATTTACACTAAGCTAACCTGCCTTAAGCTAACTGCAGTAATGTTCTGCTTTGAGTTCACTAGTCCATAGCAATCCGATTCTCCGATTTTGAGAAAATTCATCTGTTACTGTTCAAAAACAAAGTTAACTCCAAAGGTGATCGTACAGAGAAATTAATTAGATATGCATATAATATAATGCACAATGCCCTAAAGTAAACTGATTTATTTAAGGGCAATCGTAAATAAAGTTAGGCAAATATTTCAGCCAAAAGTTCAATTTAAGATGCAACTGCAACTGTGTTCTCCTTTCAGCAGAACATCAGCTGCCTTTAACTAATTTGTCTGCAGCAATATTACCTGTGAAAATGTTCACTTGTATCAGGTACTTGACCACTGACTTACTTGCAGTACTTGTCTTTATGCATATTAGTGTATCCCCTTACATGTTGTGCTGATGTCTTCAGTTAAAAAACTCCCAATTCTTACCCTTTTGCGTTAATTTGTTCAACTTCTGTTAATCTCTTCTTTAATATTACAGAACTTCCTATAAATAACTATTATTACTTAGTGTACCCTTGACTTCCAGGCTTAAATTGAAGATGCATTTTCCAGTTTTGCAGGGAGGACTAGAAGTACTTTAATTGTGTGCAGTGAAAGATACATCTATTCTTTGTCACTAACTTCCATACTTTACAAAAAACAAGTACTTTCTAGAGAAATTGCTTGTTGAGGTTCTAAAGGAACTACAAAAATCTTGCTTTGTGCTTTCATTTTTAAAAAGGCATGTTCTGGAGATATGCATGGTTTATTTTCTTCCCCTTTCCTTACATGTTTACTTGCAATTTTTTCCTCTAACTGTACAATAAAGCAGTAATGTAAAACAATATATCTGAATATACATAGCTTTTATCACAAGGTGTGTAAGTGTATAAAGTTATATTAGGCCTGTCTGGGAAGTCTTTAAATGTCTGTCTAATGTTTTCCCCTAGGTGGCTCCTCCTTTTGCTTTATATTTTCTTACATGTAAAGCTGTTCCAAGTACCAAACTCCTAACAAAACGGAATCATGTTTTATTATTTTTCTAATTTTCCACTAAACGTTACCTATTTGTTTGCTGCTCGCCTACAGCTTTTTCCTTCTTCAGAACTGCAGTTTGACTCAGGCCCTCAGCCCTCTCAGAGTAGGTGGTCTGTAACATTAAACCATCAAGCAATCAGTTTTATGCTTGCCTTTCTTTTCACAAACAACAGTAGGAAATCCTCTGTCTGACACAGCAAAGGATAAAGCAAAACAAAACTCAGGCCTATTTGTGATTCAGAGACATGCTTAGTGCTCTTAATGCCCCAAATGCTACGTGGTTTTGATATAATAGTATACTTTAATCCAAAGGCTATTTAAATGATAGGGAAAGTAATGGCTTGGAGAGAACAATGATAAACTGTAGCTGTAGCATTGACCTTGATCTAGAATTTGTTGAGTTTGTTCATCTAACCAAAAAGAAATTACCTGTGGAGCTGAACTAAAAATTTATGGAATAAATTTAGTTACATCATAGCACAAAAAAATTAAACTCAGAAGTAGTTTTAAATAACTTGGACACTGGACAATAATGCAAAGTATGTCTGTCTAAATCGCAAGGAGTGGTAGAAGTCAACATGCTCCAGTCTCAGTCACGCCAGGTTCCAAGCCTGTATCTAGTCTACAATTAATGGTAGAAACTGCAACAAAATAAGGAAAATGAGTACACTGTAACAAAAATAATGGGAATATTCTGAAAAGGAGAAAACCCCCCACAACTCTTCTCCATTTTCAAACAGAAAGCTAATGTTGCATTTCATTTTCTTAAAAAGAAAATATCTAGTAATCCATAACAATAACCACAGATGTGAGGGTTCACTATCTTGTGTCAAAAATGTAGCTTGTCAGGAGAATAAAAGCAGCTGGTGGTCTGGATGTTACTAACTGAGGAAAATAAGTGTCAAGCAGTTTACAACAACTGAGTTGCTATGAAGTGGGAGGCTCAACTAAAAATCTGCTGTTATTTTCCATAAATTTTTTTTCAGGTGTCAAATACCACAATTTGGATTCTTCAGTGAGCAGTTACGGTTTTACATACTTGAAGGAAACATAAAATGAACTTGTATCTCTCATAGATCTGTGGATATGCCATTTGTGGACTATTTTCACGTGCTTACAAACTAGTACCCAAGACCCCAGTTTTTCTTCTTCTAATGCGTATATTTCACGCAGATGAGTAGTCCCTCTGGCTTCAGTAAAACAAATCCCATACTTAAGCATTACCATGAATGTTTTACATGTTCAGGCTTTTTCTCCCCTGTAGTTGACAGCTTATGGTAACACTTTCATTGAGGCAGATCATACTACAGGATGCCATGGAACTTAAAGTAATAGTTGCAATGCATAATTCTAGACTTACTTTTTATTGTTAGATAAGAAAAGATGTTACAAATGTGGCCATCAGTTCTCAAACTCAGCAAAATCTTCACCACTGACTTTAGCTGGACAAGACTTCTGCCCTAGCAGATATCAGGTTAATGGGACACTCTGCTCATTACTGCAGGGCAGGATTTGTCTTTCTGGTTTTAGCAGCTTTTAAAATACTGTCCAAATATCCCTGGCCACTTGCTTACTCAATTTTCTTTGGGAAAGGGCTCGCATGGTTTGAAATGCTGTGGTTTGTGGTTAACAATTAATTTATTAGCACATGAATGACAGATAAAAACAGACATTTATTCTTTTAGCATGTTTGACTTATATGTGTATTTCCATAGCCCTTTTTTCCCTGCAAAAGATGATGTACATCATCTGATTGCCTGAGAATGTGAATTAACTTGGTGTGATTATTAGTCTGGTGGCAAAAAGTGGTCAAGACCTTTCCCAAGACCTCCATTTATAGCCTAAATTTGCATTCTTCTACAAGGATAAGTAAATTCTACCATGGTTTATCGCTTCATTGACAATTCACTTCAATTAAGCAGCCATGATAATGGCATTTCTTACTGAAACTGCAGGAAAACACTTTCTAAGCATTTAAAAGCTTCTGGGCTTTTTCTTTCCCAGAGGTTTTCTAAAGGAGAGGAATGAAATGGTTGTAATCAGACACAAACAAGTAGTACAGGCCAGACTCCTCAATCCTTGTTCATACTGAACAAAACCTCAGGCGATGGACTAAACCAAGAAAAAGCAAATTATTTTTAGGGTAAGTTATTATTTAGGATAAAAGGGAGAGAGTTAGTGACAAATGTATCATCTTAGTTCTGGACTGAGGGGTTTTGGTTCTTTTGTTCTATAGATGTATAAAAATTGTAAGTGTTCAAAAGCAAGCATGAAGTCTAGGGCAGGACTCTACCGGGGCACCTCTCAAATCCGGCAGACTCGGGTGTGCTCCTTTCCCCAACTCCTCGGTTTGCGCTCAAAATGCATCTCATCCCAAAAGAAACTTCCGAGCATCTTCTCAGCCCCAACTCCTCCCTATTTCTGCCTGAGATACGTTACTAAAATGTTTCTCGTTAATCTAATGAGTTCGGGTGTCTGAGGAAGAACCAGAGCAGAAGGGGTAGGCAATGAACTGCAATGCACAGTGTCAGCCCAGTGAAAGTAGCCTTTAATGGTCTATAAAGCTTGGGGATTTGCTAGACCCAGCCAGAGGCTAATATATTATCTGTCGCTCTCTCTGACACCCTTGCTCATTCCTGTGTTTATTACTTGCTTCTAAAGTCAGCTGCTCTGCAAGCCTGCAAATGCTTTCCGCAATGAGATATCCACAGAGTGGGCAAACTTGCTCTTTGATAAACTTAAGACGGAAGAATGAGAGAGAACATTTTAATTAGCAGCAGGGGGTAAAACTGGCTGAAACTGGGGGAAAAGGTTTGTAATAGAAACAGTCAGCAACTCCCCTGCTGCAGAGGAAACTTTGCCTACAAAGCTTTTAAGAGGAAAGAGGGAAGCCAAAGTGAAGGGAAAACAATGAAAGGTTATATATTTTTTTTTAAAAAAAGCATCGGTATGTACTGGCTCCTTCAGATACAGGAAGGAATTGGAGAGCTGGCTGTGTGAACTCTTAAATTAAAACAAGAGTTGCTAGCAGGACACTTATGAACTGTAACTGCATCTGAAGACAGTTCATTGCTTTATGTTCCAAATTGTTTGACGCTTACCACTGCTAAAGGCAGGCTGCGAGCGGCCAGCTTTTCTTCAGCTTACAGCGTGAAAGGTGCCAAAACTTCTACTCTGAAATGAGCTGGGGATTCTTGACAAACTAGCAGGAAAAGGCAAGTATTGATAGCAGAGAAAATGGGAAAATGCAAAGGGGAAAATTACATCAATTCAAATTGTATTGCAAGCCTGTGGTTAAGACAACTGCCTCAACTCAAGGAAGGAATCTAACCTGGTCCAAGCCAGGGATGGTGCCCCTGAGAAGAGCAGCTCCCAGGGCCTTCTGGTGTGCCAACACACTCGTTATTTTAGCAACATTTCATATTGTGACATTACCTGGGGGGGGTTGTTCATATTTGGGATGAACTAAGCTTTAAAGAGTTTGATACACAGTTTTTTCAAAGAACATGAAATAATTTAAGAGTCCTTCCTAAGTACAGATGTGAGGTTTCTTTACAACTTACAATATATGAATGTTAGCCGTGATTCTGAATGAACTACAAGGGAGACATAAATAAATATGCAGTCAGTGGGGTCTCTCATTAAATATTTATTTTTTGTTTCTTTGCAAGAAATTTGCATTAGAAAAAAGCACTGTACAGAAAGCGGGTTACTTGTTCTTAGGTTTTGGCAAATGATTATAAACTTCCATGCATAATACAGATTTGCACACCTACATATGTTCATCAAACATCTATTAAAAAAAAAAAAGGCTTAAAAGTTTGTGTGAGAACTGTGGATAAAAGGAGTAACTGTAAAAATGTAAGGAAACTTGAGCGGTGTGCGCCCCAGCAGCCTCTGGTCAGCAGCCAGGCTGCTCTGCACCGGGTTCTGGTTGACACCCGTGCCCTTGTCCATATCGAGTTCAACAGGCTGGACTGCATCTTCACGTGGAACAACGTGCCACCTGCTTACAGATCAATCCCACCTTTGTCTTTTACACTAAGTACTACTTTCCATCAGCAGCATTAGGCTGCTGCACAGACTCAGCATTAAGGGAAGAAAAAATGTCCTTTTTTGCTAGAGGGGAAAAACAATTAGCAAGAAAACAAGAGTGCATCCACATGCCACACAGGAAGAATAAGTTAAACTGCCAATTGGTCTGTGTTTGCAGATCAGGTTAGATACTCTCATCTAGGTGTTCCTGCTCCGGCAGGGGGATTGGACTGGATGATCTTTGGAGGTCTCTTCCAATCCCTGACATTCTGTGATTCTGTGAATTACATGGGACCTGGTTTGAGCCAACAGTCTGTGTTTGGTTCACATGTGGTATGGCCACAGGAGTCTTTTCTTTCTCACCATGACCTTCTCCTTGTCAAACCATAATGTATCTCCTCCAAAAGCATACTCTCAGAAATATTATAAGGCCTAAAACCCCCACATTTTCAGCAACAAAATATTTCCTGGATTATCTGTAATATTCTTGTTTGTTTGTGATATGGCTTTGTATTGATAAACAGAGCTTGAAGTAGCAAAATTAAAACAATCACCCTATTCACCTAACTCGTGAAAGCTTTACCCAGAGCCTGTTAGTATTTACAGTCACATTTTGGTTTTAGGAAGATTGTTAGAAGAAAGAAGATTTTGTTGTTGTTTTGTTTAGAAATCAAGTTAGAGAAAAGCACTTTGGAGAATGTTGCAAGGGTGGGGATCAGATGATCTCTTTGTGTGTTTCTTTAGGAGAAAAGAAGTTATGCAATTCCAAGCAGCCACGTGGTATGGCAGCTGCTAAAGTTACTGCTAATTTTTATTAGAGCTGGCCAGAGCCAGAAAAAGGTCTGCTTTATAAGCAAGACCTTTTAAGAAATAAACTAAATCTTCCTGAGCTGGGAGGCCTGCAGAACTGAGAGAAGGAGGAAAAACAGCACTAAAGAGTTCTCTTTTTTTTCTTTCCCCTCCCTCCTCAAATGATTCAGGAAACATTTTCACTCTCCCTTCCTGTTGCTGGTTTCTTTCTCATATTCATCCCATCAATCAAACACATATCTAATAGTTACTAGTTTTCAGCTCAAATTCCTGCTCGACCCCCTGGCCCAAAGGGCTATTCACATCCACAATGTGTATGTGCTTTTATTCACCCGAGGAAGCGGCACAGCCCTGGGCTCTGCAGCCTTGGGCTGAGCCTCTGTGAGCAGGGACGTGGGACTGGATCGTCTCCAGAGGTTCGCAGAATGGTCAGGGTTGCAAGGGACCTCTGGAGATCAGCTAGTCCAACCATGTCCTCTCCAACCTCAGCCATTTGGTGAGCCTGTGAAACATTTAATGATTCTACTGCAGTTGTTAAACCTGAAGATGG
The DNA here is from genome assembly GCF_036013475.1 of Columba livia. Classification (NCBI taxonomy): domain Eukaryota; kingdom Metazoa; phylum Chordata; class Aves; order Columbiformes; family Columbidae; genus Columba; species Columba livia. The sequence goes on along the minus strand of NC_088611.1, from coordinate 12,167,069 downwards.
GATTTCCAAACTACCAGTACCCTTGTGATAGTTTACAGGACTGAATGTCTTTGAAAATCTGTGCATAAATTAAACTGGATCCTGAGTCAAGCTTGATCACCAAAGCTGTTACGTGCTCTCAGCGTTGCTCATGTTTACGCACTTAAGGGTTATGTGGGTGATGGCAAAAATAAAGCACAAGGGCAGGTACTTCCAGATCAAAGTCACTATGCTAAAGAGACCAGTCATGACTCTTCATATGTTGTCTACTCTCAGTTTAAACAGGATTAGTTCTGTACTGCTGTTAAATGGAGCATATAGTTAAGCTGCGGATACTATACAGGGGTTATGGATGATAACTGCGTCAGTGTAAAAGGGTATGTAAGAGCAGCCTGCTGCAGGGTATACTATCCCTGAGATCCACAGGTAAAGTCCTACAATAGAGGCTATATAAATGAATGAATTTATTTTTAAAGATTATTTTAACACCAGGTTTCAGTGGACTATTAAAAAGGGGCTTGTACCAAAAAAAGGATATTGTTTTCCATATTCTGACTCTTCTTCCACCTGTTTCACACAACTGAGGTACATTTAATGCATAATTTCAGTTGCAGATAAGATGTGCTATTTAGGAAGTGTGTGGCCCAGAGCTCAGTAATCACCTAGTCCTGCACAAAAGGAATGTCTCCTGTCGTGTACACACGGATGAGATGTCTTCACCATCTGGTGATCTACCCACATAGCCTGTTAGTACCGCTCCTCCTTCCACTCTTAACAAATACTCAACTTGCCTTTTTTTGATGTATTATTTCTGCACTCAGTCTTTAAAACTCACCTTCTACCTTCAGAGTTTTCCCTTTACAATTTTAAGAATTTACAGACAGAAGTTTCTTTAAAAATGGTACAGCATTATATGAGAGCTAACAGAATATAAATTTACTTTGCATGCTAAAATGTCTGATAAAGTCTTAAAAGCAGCAACTCAAATACTATCCTCATTTAAAAGGCCCAGTGTTGAAGCGAGAAATTCTCAACTACTATTACTGTCAGCCGAGTACATTTGTGTTTATGAGAGTCTAAAAACTTTACAAGTGCTGTTGTTGCATTTTAAAGTGGAACGTAAAAGAGTAAATTGTTTTAAAATTTATCAAAACCATGTGTAAAGAAGTAGTCAGCATTGTTGGAATTAATTTCACAATGCTGATAAGTTGTCACCTCTTGGTTTTTAAAGCAAAGAGCTGCAGTTGATTGTAAATGGCTTCCAATTGTTCACAGTATAAATAATGAACCAAATAGGCAAAGGAAAAAGTGTTACGTATAAGAGAGAATATTAATCTAATGTTATTATTGTTATACAATTCAATATAGTAAATTTGATCAACTTCTAGTCAATTACCCTCATTTTCTATGTATTCCTGTTGGTAATGTTTCATGTCTTATATAAACTAACATTTAGCAATTTTGAAAAAAGAAACAAAGCCCCATACCCCATATTGGATTTTATTTTGTTTACTGTCAAGCAGTAAGACTTTATTTGACTTAAATGCTACGAATATAATTACTCAGAAGTGACTTTGCATTATATTTATTACTAGAATAGATTCCAGGATTTCAGTTCAGTTTCTGTATTTTGTATGTGGAAAAAGAAGGCAGCGCACGGCACTCATAGCAACCAGGTCTGTGTGCCACCCTCTTGCTCTGAAGAAAATTCCCATGACCAGAACAAACCAGGTTTGAGCTGCAGGATCAGGATCCAAGATCCCCAGGAAGATCTTGGTCACCCTCACACATTCAGTACTTTTCACATTTTCTGGACAGATTCCATTTTTAATTCCAAATGAAAAGTTATGCAAATTTTACTCAAGTGCATTCTGAATAGCTTTGGTCTGAGCTTGCTTTTTAGTCAGTTATTTTGCACTTCATGCATATCTTTTAGTACAATTGACATGGTAATGTACTGCGTATGTGCTAAATTAAGGATGATTGTGTCTGATTGCCCAATATTATGATACAAACAAAATGTGTGAAAATAATTGATAGGACATACTGTGTTTTTTCTCTAAAAAGACTCAACACATTCAAAAAATCTAAAAATAAAATCTAACAGTTAATCGTAATGGTTTGGCTTCAAATATGGAAAACTGAATAGAGGTTGATTTAAAATGCAAGGAACTGTACCACATGTGAAAAGAAGATTAAATCGTCCCATTGTTACATGCTCTATATGCATCCTTTAAAAGAGTATTTGTTGGATTCTGACATGTTTCTTTCTGCTTAGCTACAGAGGATATGAAACAGCTATTTTTTACTTCTCTGAAAGAGTAATAATTAATAACACCAAAATCTAGGTTTCTCAGGTGGTTTGTATGCTCTCTTCAACACAAGCTCTTTCGCAAATGTACCTGTAGCACCTTTAAAGAAAAACGGCATTCCTCCTAATTGCAGCAGCAGCAATTATTTTCTCTGATTTGTGCACAATAGTCACAGCCCCATCTCAACAGCACCAAAGGTTTTACAGGACAGATTTTTACGTTTGCTAAAGACTGGTACCGGGTTGTTTTCAACCACACTGTGTTAGCAAGGACAGCAAGATGCAGAGCAAGTGCAGGGGGAGAAGGGACACAGACACCATAATCCCATTAGAGCATTGTTACACATAGAGTTTAGATAGCTTTTTTGGCTAATTTAATTACCTCTTTTTCATTCAGCATGCCCTTGAGAGCAATATTCTGAGCTTCCACAGATTCAAAATGCCCACATTATGCTTGAGGTCAACATGCTGTGGACTTATATTAAAAAGAAGAAAGAATAACATGGTGTAGAAATTTGAGGGGAACTCATGCTGGACCTTTCCAAAAGTTGCAGCATGAAATGTGCTTATAACTTGAGCTCTGCAGTCTACCTACCCATAATACTAGAAACAACATTGCTTTCTTTGTTTGCAACACTTACATTTTCATCCCATCCAACTTCTTTTTTCTTTTTTTGTTTGTGAGAAGGACAATAGAACAGTATTTAGTGTAAAAATCCAATTGTACATCTTTGGTTTGTTCTCTTTTCGCCGTCTGTCTCGTCCCCTTGTTTCCCCACCTCCCTGCTACAGCTTAGACTGTAGCGCTGGTATGAAATCAGGCAAATACATTTATACGAGGAAAAAATGGAGTGATAACCAAAGCCGTCTGTTTTCATTTACATTTTGCTCTTACGGTTTTTATTAATCCCTTTCGACCAATCTGTGACATCTATGTTTTAGCACAGGCACAACGCTGCTTTGTAAGATACCATTAAGAGATACAGATAAAGGGCTTGGAAAGTTTTCTAGGAGTATAAACTCTAAAAAAGCTGACTCTGCTTTAGCGGCACTCACTGCCCCGTTGTGTTTGCTCTCCACAAATACTCTAATGTGCTTGCGTGTCCTGGCAGGAGCTTTGACAGCCAATTTTAAGTCACTGTCTGAAAAAGTTTTCTTCTAGAAAATTAATTCCTCAGTGTATGTAGCTGCACAGTAAATCTTGTTTGCAGAGCTGAACTCTTCCATTCATGACAACGAAAAAAACTGTGTTTAACCTATATGCTTGTTGGAGTTCAGCTAGTGCTTGCACCAAGTTTCCTGCAAGTAGCTTATAGGCTTAGGTTTATCCTACTAAAGCTGGCATAAATTAAAAAGTCCCCACCAGCAAATGAGACGTTGGAGGCTGTGTTCAGTTAATAATTTTATTTACTGATTATCTGTGGAAGTCTCCTGTGAGCTGTCTGTGAGTGCTGATAAGTGGAACAGGGCGCACAGGGCAGGGACAACTGCATTCTCACAAGAAAACCAGACTGGCAAACACTGAACCCTTTCAGCCCGGAGGCTCAGTCTTGTGGAAAAGCCAGACCCCATCACGCACCGGCACACCACATGGAATGTCTTTTCATTCATCCATTTGCTGAACTTCAAAGCCATCCTTGCCTCAGCAGCAGATCTTAGCACGTGTGTGTCACCGACAGGAAAGGTAAGCCATGCGCCTGCCAGAGCATCCTTGCTTGCCGTTCCTTCACGCTGACGTACCTTGTCTGGGCTGATTTGACTTTTCAGAGGCCACGTTGTTAACACAGCTACCGAATTAATTTTGCTGAAAGCCACCCAGCCACCTCATGTGAGCACAAAGTGGCTCTGCCAAAACAGCACATTTACTACAGGCTGAACAGGGAACATGCAGCAAATAGCAGATTTTGTTTGTACACGTACAGTAGATTTGCTAAAAAGTTTCATTGTTCTTACATGTAATCTGTAAAGAAATCCACATAATAGAAAAGCAGCCTAAAATTCGTAGCAAATGAGCGTGCTTTGGGGAAAATCAATCAAATGCACTAAGACATGTTTTCAACTCCTAAACTAATGATCCTTCCTGTGAGCAGCACGAAACACCAGGCAAGTCCCAGGTGGCATAAATCCTCAAGGTTTCATTGGAGCTGTGACAGTTTATACTACCTCAACAGTACCCTAATTGTGCTTAGAACTTTTTACGGTGGCAAGCAGTCAACGTTTCAAAAGCCTCCTTCTTTCTAAGCAGTCCCGAAGCCAAACAAACAAGTTTGCTAGTTAGTGAGAAGAGAATGCCATATTTAATGTATAATCTTTCAGAGCTGATGTGCTTAAAAATAAAAACTCTGAAAATCTAATTTTGTCTTAAGAAATGCCAAGCAGCTGTGTAGAGGAGGCATTCATGGCTGGGACTTGAACTAACTTCTGTTAAGAGAGGAAATTAGGACCATTTTGTTACCCTGACAAAAAATGAAAACAGTAATTCCTTTGCATCAAAATCAATAGTTTCAGCATGTTTTTAACATGGCAGTTTGCTATGGAACATCTTAACAATTACTCAGTAAATCACCAGTACTGCATTAAATCAGCTGCTTGCTTTGAATAGGTAAGTACAGAGCTGCATGAAAAACGTAGTCAAAACAGAGAAAATCTCATAGTATCATTACTTCCTCACTTCTAAAGTAATTGTGAAATAGCTACAAACTGATACAGGTAAAAGCATTGGTTTACAAAGAGCAGTTACTAATGGACCATGATCCAAGTCTTTAAACCTAAGCTGACAAGAACTTCTAGAAGTGATTTCCATGTACACCTCAGATTACCCATTTGCAAAATAAGGGTAATATTAAACAGTGAGTAGAAATTATTAAGCAGTTAAGAACCACAATTTGGTCCTCATAATTCTATGTAAGCACTAAATATCATTATTATTTAACAGATTCTATAAGACAAAATACAAGGGAAGAGGATATTCCTCTCTGTTTCTGTTCCATGCTGCTTTGAAGACCGAGTAGCACAGACCACACAACATCCATCTTGATGTATGTCATTTAGCAGTAGAAACATGCACTTCACAGTGGCATTACTTCTGTCAGTGACACACAAAGGGCCAAAAAATTGCTTTTACAGAAGATTCAAGACAATTCTTGAACCTGATGAACTTCTTTGCATTTAACCCTCTAAAAGATGTAGAACAGGCAATCCCAATTACATAAGGAAAATATGTTTACAAATTATCTCTGACATAATTAAGAATTTATCTCGTATCAGATTCTCAGGGGATAGAATCTGCAAGCAAATATGAATATAACAACGCACATGCTATCGGCTAGAAATAGTACTGTGTATGTGTCTAATCCCTGCTCAGTAATTAGGAATGTTGTGACAGTTCTGAAAATGAGACATGGCACCCTTGTATGTGCTCCAGAACACATCCACCAGAAGATTCACAACAAAGGAACATTTTCCAAAAGGAAATAACATAATTTATGGCTTACTCCGTTGTAAATGCTCTGTGATGGATGCTGGAATTAATTTTGGAGATGTTACGCTCAGCAGCTTATATTGGAATAAGAGTTCTTCATGAAAGAGTCTATTTTAAATCATGCTGGTGATGCATAAAACCTTAATATTGAACAAACAAGTCAAAGAAGTTCAAGATAGTAACAACTATCTAGAACTGAACTTCACTATCTTTCCTTACCATCTTTCACACTTTTGAAAGTAAATGTGACGCGCTAGGATGCTCTGCTCTCTATGCCAAGTTCCATCTGAGTCCTCCAGCTGTGTCCTGCCCATTACAGCTAAACCTGTAAATGATTTTTCAGCCAAACAGTGAAACTGAAACTTTAGCAGTGTGAAAGTCATAAAAAATATTGCCTTTAGGGGGACACTATCACTGGACATTACCTTATTTTCACCTAGATCATTTAAAGGATATTTCAGTTGTCTAAGATAACTGGATATTAGTATTATAAAGCTTACTTAGATGCCTTGATGCAGGAGGTATCCCCTTTTTTTCCTTAACCCCAACTAGGGTTAGATATAATGCACTAAACAGAAATTGCACAAAATACAGAATGAAACAGTTGCTTTCAGGAGCTGATAGCCACACCACATGTATTTTGAGGGCTCTGTATTACAGCTCTCAAGTCCAGTTCTGTGAACTGGATGCCTGTAGTGGCAGGGGTGCATTAAATGAATTAATTCTATCTATTAAAAACAAAAGTCCAGTTAGCACAGTTGGAGATGACTCCACTGCAGGGATCAAACCGCACTAGCTGGGCACCATTCACAGACGTGCTTCAACAAGACACTCCTAATGGGAACCCAGAAGCTGATATGAAGGCATCTGAAGTTAACTACTGAGAAACAGTGTGCAGAATTTTCACCAGCATTATGTATATATTAGGAGGCAAGAAGAGTGAATATGAAAATGAATTTGTGGTCAGAACAACAAGAGCTGTCAATACATGGCACTCAGGTGGGTTCCTGCCGCCCTTGGCGTGTTATAAACACAACAAATTGCTCTCTGGGGTTTTCTCTTATGAGAAGATATAACTTGGGCCTGTGGAAAAGATCCTGCCCAAATGCTGCTCACACAGGCATCGCTCGGGAAGGACACACGGCCAAGAGCTACAGCAGGACAGCTCGCCCAGCCTGTCCTCTGTGTTCTTCTCAGCTTTGCACTGTGTGTCCAGCGTAACTATTTAGTTGCTTAGCCCCGCCTGTGCTAACTTGGCAAATGCTAAATGCGTGGAGGAACGGAGCAGTAGGGAAGGAGTAAAAAACAAAGTAGGAAAAAAGGGTGACTTCTGCAGACTAACACCGCGCAACTGCAGTTACAGACTGAGTTACGGTGCTTATGCTCAAGGAGACTGGACCGAGCTCGCACAGAGAGACAGGGACATTCCTAACTTCGGGGTATTTAATTTTTCCAAAGTTTTGGTTTTCGTACAGTTGTATGGTTTGTATGACTATGTACTGCTTCAGAAACGGATGTCAGCTTTTCAAGTATGCTTTGGGGAAGTACACACTTCTGGGAAGATTTTCAGTTCAAACAAAATTGCATAGTTCTCACAAAGTTGTCCAGACCTTTTCTGAATTACGTTACATCATATACATAGTTTAAGCAACTCTGGATCATTTCACAGCTCAGACGCTTATCTTTTTTTAGTTCTGCTACCGTAGCTTCATTCTTTCCCAAATGAAAAAACTTAATTAATATTTTATATCCTTACTAAATTGTGAATACAGTTTACCATAACAGTACAGAAAATAGCAAATACACATAGTCCCCTGCCAACAGAAAATCCTTAACAGCTGTTTATTGCTCATTTGCAAAACATAAGAGCAATGGAATTCCATTACTTAGAGAAACTGGCTGTTCCATGATATCCTTGGCAACAAACACCGCACTTATCTTTTTGAACAATAGACTCTCAAAGTTTCTCCAGCCTACAAACTAAAACAGTGAAGAACACTTTTTCTTAACTGTAAAATGCTAAACAATGGGAACTCATTCACAATCAGCTTCATTTTGTTTCATGAAAACCTTTTTCTCTCTCTTCCCCCCAAAAGTAAGTTTGCTCACTGCAAATTGCAAGAAACGTTCCAAGCAACCATCTCTTTCACAGGAAGGACTTTTTACTGAGGTCAAGACTTTGGCAAAATGAGAAGAAATTCAGCCTGCAATGTAAGTAATTTAAGAGCTTACAAACAGCATTGAGGGAGTTACTTAGATTTGTAATAAACCATACAGAAATTGCAGAGCAGAATTTCTTCTAACTCTTCAATACTTGGTCTTAAATACCAAAGAAAATAAAATCATAGTTTACACCACAGATATTTCGCATATGGTTCTAACTAAATAACTTACAAGTTTCCAATAGCTTTAAGAAGAAATATCTACAGCATACCAGATAGATGCTAGCTCCTCAGAAAGTCAGGACATGCACATACCATCCATAATCTGGTTTCTATATTTAGGTAAGAACTATACCTAAAGCCATGAAGGTCAGCACTGAATCAAGTCAAGCATATTTTAACAGACATGTCTTCCAGACAGTGTTTACCACGGTACATTTCTCCTAAAGCCACACTAAACATCATGCCATTTGAAGACCTGAGATGGAACTCGCACTATTAAAAGAGACGGGCTTGTGTATTCACATACCTCAATAATCCTGTCATGAATTTGTAGCCCTCCTTCCTTAGCAGCAGGCCCTGTGTCAACTATTTTCGATACAAAAATTCCTTCACTAGATGAGCCATCTTGATTGTCCTTTAAGGATGAAAAGAAAAATATGTTATTGTGTCTTGAACTAACTCTGATTTCCCTTCGGCTAAAACTTGTCCATGTGACAACAGTGCATGTAATTTGAAAGAAATATTCTTATTGATGTCTTGATATGGAATTACTTTGTGCTAATGAGAACACCTGATACTCCCATTTTGAAAGATTAAACAACCAGGAATGGGCTTCCATTATGTACATTAATTGCATGATAATAATCTTCCTCTGACTTAGGCCAGCTCAGTAGTAATTGTCATTACAATTATTCTTAGTGTAAAATCCAGTGAGACAGCAGTCTGCTTGCACATCAAACATAAGACAACAGTGCATTTTTATTTTCAGTTGCACAGCTCTTTCTCTGGAGGCTTAAAGATAAAACAAAGAAAAACAACTTATACCTAATAAGGTATTTTCATATTCCTGTGTATAGTGTCACCAGCTCCTACCAGTGCAGAACAATGTCTCAGAAAATTGAAAAACTCTGACTATAAAGAAAGAATAACTTTCAAGTGAATTTACTACGAATAAATCATGATTAATGTCAGATTTCTGATCAGCCAAGAAGTAGTTCCGAATACTTTCTAAATTACTAGGACAAGTTATAATCCACTCCTTGATCTAATTAAAGTCATATGTAGCAGCTCTGGCCAACAGGCACCCAGAAAAAATACATTAGTGAGTATATGGTGCAGGAAACATCTGCTGAAATCAGAGAATTCAGAAGTAGGTTGTTTAAGTCACATCCCTTCACCTGCACAGAGGGCTGGAAAGGAGAGTAAATAACGTTTTCTCAATGAACTGTAAAGGGCCTAAAGCTGTGGGCACTGAACTCCTGCAACATCTTCAAAGCAGGATGGTCTGAGAAAGAGAGACCAGGCATTTCACCATTTTGGGAGTGACACTGCACCAATGTTATCATCACTAGCTGTGAAGGTGTGGAAGAATAAACACGTTGTGAGAGAAAAGACAGTGTGGTTAATAGCCATCTGATACAAATCTGACTAAGACTTGCTCTGAAAGAATCCCAAGAGAAGCAAATGCTTGTCAGCATTTTTCCTCTAAGTGTTGACCTAAATGCTTTTCCCAACTGGAAAGGGCAAACATATTTTAACAATTAACATACCATGCATGGTCGGCCACCAATAATATTAAATCCAAGAGAGCCAGAGTCACGATGAAGGACAAGAGTCAGTGCTTTAGTTTCTTCACCCTACAAAGAACAGATAAACATGTTCAAAACATTTGTGAGCACTGATAGGTAGGATAGATAATATTTCTATCCAGGTTTGTAGGGTCGACTTCTTACTTTTTTCCCCCCCTGTAGCTCAGAGAAGAATGTTTAGAACAACTTTGGAAGCCAACAGCTTCCACACTCCAGTTGCCCCGCCGCTCCCCAGCAGTGCTGCTCCATGAAACCCGCCCTCTAAGATTTATGTGTATTTTTTATTGAGATCTACACTGAGACACTTAGCAGCAACTGAAGGTATTTATATGTAATACTGGTTCCTGCAACTACTTGACCTAGTCATACATGACGCGTTATATAAAATACTCCATGTTTCCCGTATTCAAATTCTTGACTTTTCCAGTGCTTGAGGGTGACTGAATCTTGAGGCCGCATTTTAATGTGGCTTCTCTCTAGTGCTAGCTACATGACATTGTTTTAGATGGTATCAAACATTAAGTGTAATACAACAGAAACTATCTGGTGAGTTTTATAAAATAGCTTTAAACAAAACTGCTACAAATTTTGCCAAAGGCCTAGGATGCCAACTGCTACGCACAGCTCCTGCCATGAGTATTTTTTTTCTTTAAAATTTTAACACTAGCAAACCAGAAATCTTCCGTCATTGAAAATCATTATATTAATTCCCTAAAATAGTAATACCTGCAGTGAGCAGTTATCTGATTGGACAAAAAATGTACAACCAAGATAGACTGGAGGGACCTGTAGTATCTGGAGGACTGCGTGAACATGATCTGTTATCCTGTCCTGTTACCCCAGCTTCTTCCTAACTACAGATACAAACTCATACTTAGGCCTATCAACTTTCGTTAAGACAGAAGTGCATGGACTGTGAAAGACAAATAAATCCTCACAATGTACTTACTTCAATCTCAGTCAAGTGGCTGTTATTTACAGCACACAACTACAAAACTACAACAGGCAACAGCAGAACACTACAAAAGGCCATTTGAATAACAATTCTTTTTTCCGAAATCAGAATAGGAACAGTACATTGTAGATCTACAGATATACATGAACCTTGCTACCTCCAAGATCTTTTTCTTTGCTTTATCCAATGGGTGAAAAAGTTAGGAACACAAAAAAGTTTGAGGAAGTTATCTTACACGTCTGGTTTTCATAACCAATTAATGACAAAAATTACAACAGTTACACTGTAATTTCACACAGATGTTTTTAGTTTGTGCATTTTTCTGCTAACATGTCAATTTGAAGTCGTCAATCAAATATTAATGTCTATTAAACTCATAAAAAATGTCAAAGTAATCCTGGATTACTGAGTTACTCTTACAGATTTGGGGACGATAACAAAGCCCAGTCCCCTGCCAGTGTATACTGGCAGAGCTCCACTGGCCACACGCTCGGAGCTCCACCACAGGGGACCTGCGCCAACATCCTCCACCTGAAGATTTGGTTTACTATTTTTGTATTGGTTTGCGATCATTATGTTTCCTGCAGGTCAAATAATAAATAGACTTGGACCTGACACAGAGAAATATGAAAAAAACTCTGACTGATTTTATTTGAATTTGCTACGCTCAGCATCAGGGAGAATCAGGTCCCCAGAACAGGACTGGAAACTGAAGTAAAGGGTATTTCCCTGCAAGTCTTCAGACCCAGACCTCAGACAGGATTTCAAGGAACAAATTTACAGTCCTTTGAGATCACTTTCAGGGACTGATAACTCAGGATTTGAAAGACAAGGACATGCACGTGACACTGTTTACTTCCACTATTATGCCTTTTTAAGAAGGAAAATCAATTAGAACAATCAAGAAACAATTACGATGTTGCTCTCAAGACACTTTTAGTAATTAAAGTTGAATGTTTTCATTAAAGCCTCCTTACGTGGGTATGATTTGATGCTTTTATACACAGCAGAATGAGTATTAAAGCAAGTGGGTTTGAATGAGTCAGAGTTGTGGGGAAAGAAAACAAACAAACACACAAAAAACCCAAACAAACAAACAAACCCAAACCAACCAACCAAAACCAAAACAAAAACCCTACTGCAGGGTTTTTTTTAGATATTCCTGAAAAACATCCAGGGGGGGTTTCCAGAAACTTTCCCAATTTTGCAGACAGTTCTGATGGATTTCTATACTCGTCTCCATCTTCTCTGGGGAAGCAGAGATGTGTTACAGAGCACAACTTGCACATCACCACATAGGGCAAACCCACCATCTCTGCTGAACTGCTCCGGCACCAGGCAGACAGCAGCGCCTTGGCTTTAACACTTGGTTACTTTCGCAGATTCACATCTCAAGACTTAACAATTTCTTTAACAACCTTCTTTGCTTCATAAGGAAGTCACGGTGCAAATGATTTTTCCAGGGCTCTGTGTTTCTTTCCCCCTCTAACAAGTCTCACGTTCTAGCAAAAGAATCATTAAACGGTGAGGTAACTGTGGAAATGTGGTGGCCAGCATCCATCCCTGCCCCGTCATCTGCTTCGGCGGACCTGATGGTTACTGGCGTGTTGTATTCCCACAGCTGAACAGAACTCTTAAACATAATTCTTGAAATTACTGTACTTCCCAGCTGAGTAATGTGGAGCTAATAGGCTGTCTTTCCCTTTAGTTATTGGAAGACTCTGATGTCTTTGGTAGTGCTGTGGCTAAGGTCCATCTTCGTTACTGGAAGCACTTCAGCTCCTTGTTTACTTGTAAAGGGGCTGCCAGGACCAGCCTGGTGGATCTTGCTTGGGGACAGCCTGAGAAAAAAATACCATCTTGCTTCAAGGGACTCCATCTGTGTTTTATACAATTAGAACTTGTGTTACCACCTCCACAGGGGTATTAAATCAGAGGTCCTAAATACCAGATCATAAACCGGTTCCTGTATGTCTTATACATTTACTGGGAGTCTGTCCCTGCTTTTGGTGGTCAGGAGAGCAGAAGGGCTTCCACCGCTGGCTGCTGCCAGTACCATGAATTGCTTCTGATTCTCCCTTACTCATTTCTTCCCAAAGGACTTTGACAGCTGTGTACATAAAGGAACGACCAGATCAGCTTATCAATAGGTGTGAACAGTGGTATGTTTCAGCAAGGATTAAGCATTGTTTGAACAGTATGAGGTTTTTCTTGATTATTTGGACTTTGATGTTTCAGGATTGATTGTCTGATCAAAGGAAATACTAATTTTGAATAAGACACACCACCTTCCCTACCACTCCCTCCTCAAACGCACCCACAATAAGCCTCACCTCTCCCATCATGGAATAAATAGCCACTCCGAATAAACCTTCAAACTTGCCTTTCGGAATAGGCACAGATCAGGCATCCAGTAAATACACAGGAAGATTCCTCAGTAAACAGAGGACGGGAAAGAATACACATGGAAAACAACTGGAATCACTTAAGGCACATCTATCTGTTTAAGGGACTTCTAACTGTGAGATATTTACAGGTGACCATGTGTATAACATATATAAATTTATGTATGCCTTCTCTCAACATAGTTATGGTAATGTTATAAAACTCACTTCAGATATGGGAGATCAAAGAACACAAAGTATCATGAAGGAAGTCTATGCTAAGTCAAACCTGGATCTGGGTCTCCAAAGTTCCTGAAAAAGTTTGCCCCAACCAAAAGACCATGAATTTGGGTCTTTCATGAATGGCCTAATGTTCCTCAATATCATATTTCCCGTCTAACTAAGCATTTAAACAGAACAGTAAGTGGGTATTTCTTCTGTTTTGACTAAAGCATATGTCATCTGATTTATTCTAGATTGGTTCTACATCTGTAGCAACAAGCAATCATTAGGCAGAGATGTCAGAAGACCCTTTTTTTAATCTGCAGAGGAGCCAGAACATCCTGCAGTAAGTTTTGCAACCACCGCATCTAACATATGAACCCAGTTTGTTAGTTCTAGGGCTACTTCTGTTTTAATGCAGACTGAACAATTACATCTTGTAACAAAATTTATTATGACTAAAGATCATAATTAAATAATGATAGCAATGGCACTGCATGCTTTGAATAAGCAATTACGTCTGAAATGGAAATAAGTTATTCTACATTATCACGTGTTGAGGGACCTAATCCTTAGACAAGTGTGCGTGCTCTGCTGAGTGTTACAATCTGCACCGCGCGCTGCACAGCCTGCGCTAGCGTCTCTGAGCAAATAACCCCAGAGCAAAAACTTGGAAGCGTGCCACAGCCCAAAATTGGTAAAGCATCCCCTGCACTAGGTGATTACCATGGGTCTTTTAACAAACTCTCCAGTGCACAAAGATGCAAGTTTCTTGATTGTACTTCTTTGGGAGCTGGGCAGACTAAAGCTGTTAGTATTGGAAAGCTGCCCAAAATGTTGTGAAAGACATGTAATTGATTGACCGCTAGACCACAAGTCTGTGGTGACATGACACCTTCCAGCTTTCTTCAGAGTAGGCACTGCTTCAGAAAACTGTATAACAGTCTTTTGTAATTCGGCTGAAAACGAGCACAGTCGTCTTGGCCAGCTGTATCCATACATTTGATAAAAAGTAATGCTGGTAACTATGTACAATGCACATTTACAACTACTTGAAGCAGCACCTTTCATGCTAATAGCTCACTATACAGAGCTAAATAATGCAAACCAAACATTATCAACGCTAGCCACAAAGAAATTAAGGAGGGGCAGTGTGAGAAAAAAGGTGTGCTGTTTGGATCAGATCAGGGACAAGGAGGTAGAGCTGCAGTGAGATGATTTCTGACAGCAGGACTGTGCAGGGGGTTCTCCTGTCCTCTGCAGCATGCCATGGCAAAGCACAGGGGCTGCAGGAACAGGAGACAGCAGAGAACTGTCCTGAATTTGACATGAATGGGAAGCTCCTCGTTTAAGTTTTACTAAGATTTTAACCAGCATCACAACCAGTATTGCCAGAAGTTAAAACAGTACATTCAGTATTAAAACACTCTTTCTGTTTTGAGTTAGCTAAAACATGAACACGGTGGGTTGTTTTGCCCTGGATTTCCCAAAAAGAAGAAAGGAGGGACTCTAACATCAACTTTTGTTTCCTTTACTCAGGTTTCTGAACCTCAACATTACCAAAGGTGTGAATACAGATGTTTGACAGTTGTGAACGGTTTAATATTGCTGTGTCCGTGGTAGCACATTCCAGGTCAGAGGGAAGACTATGAATGTCTTCATTTTAAAGATAATTGGCTTCTAGGACTCCTCTCACTGGGGAGCCTCATTCCAATTAAAACTTAGGGATTGTTGTAACTCTGGCTTTTGATTCTGGTCATTTTATAAATGGTCTAATTCTGAAGGGCTGAAGTCAAGTTAATTTTTCTCCTCCTAAATTGAGCTTTTCAAGAACCCTGTGTGACTCTGGCAAAAAATGCAAGTACGCAGCAGAGGTCTTGTATTTGTTCATGGCTGTTACAGAGATGATGGCTTCAGATCATGGAAGAGCTGGCAGGGTGTCCGAGTTGCGTAATAGTTAATCCTAAAGACAGCATTTTGTAAGAAGCCATATTCTGGGATGCTAGGTGAGCTAAGGGTCTGGAAAGCATTGGGTCACAACAGCCTCTTCCAATTCACTCTGCTTTGTGTTACTCCTGGGAGTTGATTTCTGCTGGTTTAATACCATTTCCAGCCCTGGAAATTCCAGTTTTGCTGTTTAGAGGTTTCTTTGGGGAGAGAACCAAGAAAAGAAGTAATAATACAGCGACTTTGGTATTCAATGCGTAAGTTGCCATATGGGGTCCAGATACCAATGATGGTCATACAGAAAATACCTATGTGGAAATCGGTACATTATGGGTATTAAAAGCCAAAGCTCAGATGTTTCAGGGTTCTAGGGGCTGGACCGACCGGCTCCTCAGGACAAGCCCCGCTGGCAGCCAGCGGCCGCCCCCCGGCACACACACACAGAGCAGCCGGCCGGCCAGAAACCCCCACACAGGGCCCCCCTTCCTCCCAAACCCGCGGAGACACACGCGGGAACGTGTCTCTTGTCTCCCGAGCGGCTCAGCCGCCCCTCCGAGCCCTTCCCGCGGCCCGACACAGCTGCTGAGGGGCGGCTGGGGACAGGACCACCCCGGCGCTCTCCCCGCGAGTGGGGACACTTCTCCCGAGCGGGCGCGTCGCCGCCAGGCTTCCCCCCGCCGCCCCTTACCTTGCCGGGGGATGCTGCGCGGGCGCGGGCCAGGGCGTCGAGGCGGGCGCTGTACTGCGTGAAACGCTTCTGGTATCGCAGCGCCGTCACCTGCAGCTCCAGCTGCGCCGCTGCCAGCCGCGACAGCAGCGACTGCTCCCGCTTGCCGGCTCGCAGCGCCTCCTTCTTCAGCGCCTTCTCCAGCGCCGCCGCCCGCGCCTGCAGAGCGGCTCCGTGGGCGCGCAGGGCGCGCAGACACCCGTGCCCGCCGGCGCGCCGCTCGCCGTGGGTGAGCATCAAGCCGCAGCCCTGCTCGCACAGGCCGGCGGGCCGCGCCTCGCAGCGCTCCCGCATGTGCGACTCCACGTCGCGGAGGTTGAGCACTTGGCGGCAGCCCCGGTTGCGGCACTTGGCCGGGGAGAAGTCGCAGGTCTCGGTGTGTTCGCCCAGGTGTTGCAGCGGCACCACCGCCTCGCAGCCCCGCGCGTGGTTGTCGCATTTGATGTCCAGCTTGAGGATGAGGCTCTTGAGGGGCAGGACGTGGTTCAGCTCCTTGGTGGAGATGCGCTGGCAGTTGACGGGGCAGCTGCCCTGCTGCACCACCCAGGGCAGCACGCAGCCGGCGCAGAAGACGTGGCCGCAGGGGGTGGTCAACGGGTCCTCCAAAACTTTGTTGCACAGATTGCATT
Organism: Columba livia; assembly: GCF_036013475.1. Classification (NCBI taxonomy): domain Eukaryota; kingdom Metazoa; phylum Chordata; class Aves; order Columbiformes; family Columbidae; genus Columba; species Columba livia. The sequence continues at coordinate 12,150,461 of NC_088611.1, read as the reverse complement.
TGAAGTCGGGATCCACCTCCCCGCTGAAGCGATCCAGCTCGAACCCCATCCTCCTTCCGCTTTGCCAAAAACAAGAGAAAAAGAAAAAAAAAACCCCAAACAAAGTAATCAAAGTGCGGAGACGGGACGGGGCAGGCAAAAAATAATAATAAATAAGTATCGGCCAGCTGCCCCCGCCGTCCGGGCAGCAGCTCGGCCCGCAGTGCCGCCTCCGCTCTGTCCCCGCTCTGTCCCCGCTGCTCCCGGGCAGCGCGCTCCCCGGCCCTCCGCACGCGCCGCCGCCGCGGGCCGCTCTCCCGCCGCTGCCGCGTGCGCAGAGCGCCGCGCGCTGCCCGCCCCGCCCCGGCCCCGCCCACCTGGGACGCCCCGGGGGGTCCCCCCGCGAGGGACAAGGGGACAAGGGTGCCTTTGTTTCGGGGAGAGGGGGAAGGGGTGGGCTCCAGCCTGTCCCCCCCTTACACCACCCCCGTGCGGTGACAGGTAACTGGGGGATGTGCCCGCGGGGATCGAGGCGGAGGGGAGCGCTCCCGGGCGGGGGAGGCCTGGGCGAGGGTGGGGGACGGGAGGGATGCGGGGGGCATGAGGGGCCGGGAGGAGGAGGGCAGGTGTGGGAGGTAAGAGAAGGTGAGGAAGAAGGAGTAGAAACTCGTCACGTTTGAGGGGCAGTTGGTGCCAGACGGGACGGTTTGCTTGAAGATGAGTGTTGGCCGGGGACAGGGACAACCTCCGGACTTTTGGAAGGGGCGCTGCGTGGAGCTGCCCTCTGGGGCCAGGTCCTTGGTGGGTGGCTTAGAAATTAGACAGACCGTTCAGTTCTTTGGTGAGACATCCTTACACTGTCAATGAGAAAAAGTGCAAACGGAACAGTCCCCCAGTGCTGCTCATATCCTGATGGAAAAGGGTACGTTTTTTCTGTGTTTGCATAGGCTGATGTGTTCCATTGATGCCACTTGATGGGAGTGAGGGAAATCAGAAGAGGTTACCGCTCTTGATATCTGTTTCTGCCTGGAGATGATTTAAAAGCTCTCCAGAATATGCTATAAAAAGCTAGCCAGACCACACCTGAAGTACCAGACATAGCATTAGGCAAAACCAATTTCTCTTACAAGGCAGATATTCAAGTACTGAAAAAAGCAATAAAAGAGAACAAGCTTTGTTCATTGTGGATGGTGGAGCAGAATTCTCACATGCAGTAAAGCCACATACCAGCTCAATTGTTCTTTTAATGTGTTTTGCTTTATGGCTGAGTAGAAGCCCAACTAGAAACTTAAGTTTCAAATGACCTTTAGTATATGCCTATTATATCATGGTAACATGATTTTCTGAATGTCTGGGATGATTGTTTGTCTGTTAGTGACCTTTAGAAGGTAACAGACTAGTGGTTACACAAATATGTCCTAATTCAGTCTCAGGCAAGTAGTTTTTAGTATTAAGGGTTTTCACTTTTCAAAGATGAATTCCATCTGTAGTGCTCATTTCATTCTAATGTTCCATAAGGCTTAAGGTTGCTTTTGGCTGTATACATAACCCTACTAAAGAAAGTGTGCATCTCATATTTGAGGTTATATTCCTAGATAAGGAATTGTTTACAGATTTGTTCCTTTTAAAATAAATGAATAAATGGTGTAGTATAGGACTGTGCATGTAGATTTTCTATTAACTCCATCTGAAGGTGATGCACAGTCCGCGGCCATAATGATAAAATTTTACTAATACATGTATATTACTGACTTTCTGATTATTCTGTTTGATCTATAGTAGTGATACCTATACTTTCTTCTTGTGCTTCACTGCCTTCTTCCTCTTCCTTTTCTTTCTCATCTCTGCCTCCTCAGGATTCCTCTTCTCATCGGGCTTCCTTAACACTCCCCTTGCTGCAATGCTGCATCTCTTTCCTCCCTCCAGCCACCTGGTCCAGCAGCCGCACATGCTGCTGATTCTCCATGGTTTGTCTGTCCCATCAGTACGTGTCACACCGTTCTGCATTTTGTCACAAAAGCTCGGGTAGCTGTTACCAATCATGGTGTCCATTCTTTCCCATGGGTGTTTTATCTGAAATAAAATTTCAGATTATGTGGTCTGGGGATGCACAAAGTACGAATGAGAGATTTGAGGGTTGGTGTTCATTTCGGTAGCTGCTGGTCTGATGGGGAAATCCATCAATCTAACCATTTCTGAATAGGCTGTTTTAAGATAATTGCTCTAAATTAGTGCGCCATGTGACCACTGTCTTATGACCTTCTTTACATGAGTTAATAAAGTGCCTCAGGCATTCAGGGTGGTTGTAAATAGAAATAGAAATACATTACTTCCTTCAACAATAACTGTAGCAGTTTTGGTTTAGTATTTCAAAGTTGTTGCTGCGGGATGCTTGAGGCCATTCCTGTTGAAGCCAGAGGCAGAGCTTTCGTTGATTTCAACGAGAATGATGTCAGTACCAGGTTCCTTAGGCTATTTGAAACTATACAAATATTTGGATGGAAAATATGGGCAAGAACTTGAAACATTTTCATTTGGAGTCATGGCTGGGCAGATGGTGTGTTGAGTTCAGTGATATACTTAAATGTGACATTTATGTAGGAATAGATACTTTATTCATGAATTAAAACTTGCAAAGGCCACTGCAGTCTTGCATTTAGACTGCAGTTTGGAGTGCTGGCAGGGCGCTGAAGTTCCCCTCTCCTGCTGCCGTTATCCATGGCAGAAGGCACAAATGGAGCTTTCCCTACAGGAGACACTTTCCCTTAAAAATAATGTTTAAAAAGCAACCTCTCAACATGAGTCTTTAATGTTAATTTCAAAGGCTGAGGTTTGAAACTGAAAAGAAAGAGGTTTGGTTTCCAGTATATTGCCACCAGAGCTGAAATTACATTGCCGTGGCTAAGGAAGGTCATTTTTATTTAGTCGGTTCTTTCATCATCAGAGGTGGTGTGCTGGGGTGGGACCATTACCGAACCATTAAGGCTCTGTCATTTGACTTTGCTATCCTGCCATAAGAAGGATTAGGGTATGCCAGTTTGTGCTTTGAGTTGTGGCACAGAAACACAGAGGCAATGCCAGCTCTCAAAGTCTGTCTGTAAACCAAAGGTTTTTGCAGTAGGTTTCATTCAGGTGGGTTTGTTTGTTTGTTTGTTTGTTTTTGTTGGGCTTGTTTTGGTTTTGGTTTGTTTTGTTTTCCTGCTGCTGTGCAGATTGCAGTGTCACAGAAAATCAAATGCAATTCGATTGGTAGTACCTGTTCATCTTTGTTTGCCTTATGTTCACAAAGGTTAGCATTGGTTTACACTTGATTATGAGATCTTTGCAAGAAACTGGATTTTTTATTTTTACATCAGTTTGCCTTTAGAAAAGCAGAAACAATTAGGTGACACAGAGAAGGCATTGAATCTCTCTCCATGGCGATCATCTGTGTCATTGTCCTGCCTTATTTGATTCTGACAAAACCCCTAAGGTTAATAGGACATGTCTGATGTAACATGGTCTTCCTCATGCACTTAGTTCATGAGTTAGAGCCTTTTGGAAACTGAAGCTCACAGTGGTCCTGGGCATATTTAAAATGCATTTAATGTTTTTAGAATATGTGCAGTATATTTAAAATGTATCTAAAATGTCAAGATCTGCTCAACATTCTGTTCATTGCCAAGCACTGAAACACTGTGCAGTTACAAATTTCAGAGATTCTGTGTTCTATGACATTTTATGACCTTTCTCATACTATGTATGTTTTAGATGTTCTTCTTTATGTATCTGTGTAGCTGCTGTCATTAAAATTCTAATAAACTGGTTTCACTCCTTTATTTTTACTGCTGGTAGAAATATAAGTTTGCATTAATAGATACACAGACGAGCTGCTGAATGTGGACCACATAATGGTTATGAATAAATGAGAGGCAAGGTCCACAAGAATTTTGTCTATAAATACACAGTCCTATATTAATATGGATAGAGATAAATATAAAATAATGCCCTTATTTCTGAGGCTTTTTAGGAGACTTTATCAGTCAGCTCTTTGTCTGAATAGTTACATTAATTTACCACTAAAATATTGAGAGTCTTTAAGTTATTTATCATACATTTTATTTTGAACAATCCTCTTTGTGGTAAGGGAGGATTAGCCATGTTTTAAGACAGGGCTTAATGCTATGCTGGATAGTAGAAGTGCCCATTGTCATTCAGTAAGTCTTTAGCTGAGTGCTAGAAATTGAATTCTGCTTTTCCTGAGCTGTTCTTCATTTGATATTGGAGCCAGTTTTGGTAAGCAGTTGGTTTTTATGAGTAAGTCTGTGATTTGAGTACAAGACTGAGGTCCAGACCTGACCACGGCTTGCCTGAAACTACACAAGGAGTCCAAGTGTCAGTGGAGGCCACATCCCAGAAAGCTTTTGGTATCCAGACCTATGGCCACAAGTGCTGCATCCTTGAATTTCCTCAGCAATTCAAAAATGTGCAGTACGTATCAAATTATGATGTAGACACCACATTCTCTACTATATAATTTCTTTGTCTTTTCCTCCCTTATTTAAAGAATTTAGAGAGAGAGAACTGACATTACATATGCCTAATTCCCTTTCACACATCTTACACGCTATAAGTAATGATAATGTTTAAAGCCAGACTGTAATTAGCTCAATGGTAATGGGTGGGACATAAAATGCAAGCCATAATTTAAAGGCACATTCTGTGGGAGTTTGTACCACGAATTCAGTAGTAGTGGAGGTCAGTCTTTGTCTCAGTGACTAGGTAGTGCTCAGTGAACACTGATTGCTGAGCATCCTTTCCCCATTTCCCATGCACAAGGATGTTGCAGACCTGTCAGATTGTACTCATACATGGGGCATTTTGCATGGGTAGGTGTGTTTGGGATTGTATTTAGCTGTCAAATCTGAGAGCCTTTGGATTGCCTTTAATTGACGGCCTGGCCCCATAAAAAATAGGTGAAGCTGTATTTGTCTGTGACTCTGTGTTCACATACAAGCATTTCCACAAGTCTTTAAGTCTAAATATTTTATCTTAAAATGTACAAAATATTCCTGGTTTTGAGAACAGACATGGAAGTTAATTCACTTTTCACACTTGCAGGACAGTTATGAATAATGTGAAACGTTCAATTTTTCCCACATCAGTGACACTGCTTTATCTCAAGATGCTTTTGTACCATTTCCAAAATAAACAGTTCCTAATACTTGCACAAGGTGTATTTGACAAGCAGGCTTTCCTGATCATCCACTATTTCTTAGGTAAACAGTTGCCCTGCTTATGTATTTACAGCACCACTTACATTTTAGAAACGAAGGAAAAAATCCCTTTTGAAACATACAACTTAGTTGAAAAAGTTATGGTAAGGGTGTTGTAGAGACCACAGCTATCTATGGGTACATGGAGGGCACAGAACATCTTTGGATGATAAGTCCAGCTGCTGCTACCGACCTCTGTCTCTAGAAGTTTCTAAATTACTGATTGCCAGAAGCCGGGAGAGAATCTCTGCAAACAGACCATGCCATTATCTGTGCAAGATGAGCAGCCCCAGCTGATTGCTCTTAGAGACAGGATTCTGGGCTTGATGACCTTTAATTTGATCCTAATTGAGCTTTTGCCTCCTCACTCCCCTCTTTCCTTTCTTTTTTGATAGTGAAGGTATTTTGGAAAATGATGGTGGCTTAAGGAAGCTTTTTCATTTCAGTGCTCTTGGATTTTCTGTGGTGTTTATATTGATTTAAACCAGCAATTTTTAAGAAGGTGGTTCCAGTACTTATAAATAGTAAGCAGAGATTTCAAAGACTTATTTCCTTAGTTCTTGTTGGGATAAAATAAAGCCATGGGTAGAGAGGTGTAAGAGGCTTTTGTCAAGTTAAAGCAGAGACATGACAAAATTTGCTTGGTGAAAAGAAGCAAACAGGTGAGTGTGTGGAACGTGCCACTTGAAAAAAGTTGTGTTTTTAGAATTTTAGAAATTTTAGAAAATTAGTAATAATATACATGATTTAAAATATTGTAATAAAAATAAGTTTAATCTTTTAAAAAATAAACTTTGTATGATCAGGCTAGGATAAACATCAAACTGGGTGTGCAGGTTGCAAATGTCTTGCTGTGGTCTGGACTTGATGGGAAAGGCTGAGAACTGGTCTTTAGTATGTGTGCTCTTCCTTCAGCTCTGGGAGCTGAACAAGAGCTCAAAAATGTTACATACTTGAAGTGTTAAAAGATTTAATATGGGAGGATTTTACATTGGTGTTCTGCTTGCTGTATTGCAACTATTTATCCCAGCCTAAACAGGGATGTGCAATAGCATCGCAGTGACATTTTTGAGAAATAATGAGCTTGAAAGATCACAGGTTCTGTGTGTGATAGAAGCTAAGGATGTCTGCAGGGGACTTCCCACATCAGAAAACCTGGTATGTGCACACAGCCAGAGATCTCATCCTGAAAACCTAATGTTTATACTTCGGGGATCTTAAGTCAGTGACAATCTTGCCAGGGAAGTGCTAGAATCAGGGAACTGTTAAGTGAGTGCGGAAACCTCTTGATGCCAGTTTTGATGAATATTAATGATCAAAGATCTTAAGAATTCAGTCTCCATAGAATTAGAAGAGTCAGTGGATTAATAAGTCATATGTTAAGAAGGTTACACTAGGTCAAGCCATTGTTTTTCTCATTAATATGCATCAATATTTATTCTTAATTCAAAATGGTGCAAGCGATGGGAAGTGTGTGTGTGTGTTCTGGAGAGCATTACTCAATTTAGCATAAGAAAGAAGGTCCATCCCAGCTGTTAAACAAACCTGGCTTTGCTGTTAAGAGAGAGAAGTTACTTTTTTTTTTCCCCTTCAACATGAGGAGGTTGTAGGGCTTTTTCTCTTAAAAAAAACAACCAACCAACCAAAACAAAACACGACATTTGAAGGTATGAAGACTCTTCCTCTTTGCATGAGCAGAGTCCTTTGGGAGTCATGGCTGAGTAGGTACAGAGACCCCAAGGCCCCTCCACTATAGCTGGTTTATGGAACTTTCTGACTGTGCAATGATGTGGGGTGTCAGGAGCTTTTAAAGTCTGTGTTTGTGCTCCGAACACCACAGAGCTTGAGTGCAGTCCTATTGCACCAGATGCTGCGCCAGAGCAGTCCAGATTACCTTGTTAAATATTAATGGTCATAGATATCTTGCTCTAATGAAAAATATTTTGTGTAGCTCTCATAACTGTTTCAGTGTTAGCCTTATTTTTGTCTTACAAGTGTCTTGATCTAGGCAGCTTCTGGCTCCTTTTTTTTTCTTTGTCGTTTTGCAATATTAATTAATGTCTAGAATGTTAATGAAATTTCAGGACATTAGTTTAAAAGTATAGTTGGTGTTTCTGAGATCTTTTCTGAACTCTGACAAAGGTTCCAAAATGAAGAAAAGTACTATTTTGGCAGTCTCTGCTACATTTATATGTGAATGTGAGCCTCTTGGCAAAATAGTTTTTAATATAAATACTAGATCTGACTGGAAAAAATAAAAGCAGAGTTTTCTGAAAACTCCTTGAAATGTCAAATTTGTTGTCATTGCAAAAAGTTAGAAACAGGTCACTACGAGGTAGTATTCTCCACAGTTGATTTACAATTTCTAAATGCAAAATTTAAATTTTCTGTACAAATTTTTTCATAAAGTGGTATTGAAATAGATACTTATTTTTTATTTCTGAAATAACTACTTTTGAAAAAGAAAACATTTTGTTGATCAGAATGCCACATAAAAATGCAAGGAAAATGTGTTATCAAAGTAATGTGTTAGCAGAGTAATGATAATAATACAGCTAATGCTATATTTTATTTAAAAGCAAAACAAGGACCATTTTAAAATACATTAATATAAAAATAGTCTGAAGGTCTGAAGTTTTCCAATCTAATAATATAAAGGACGAGTCACCAAGAACATGAATGAGACTGTTACTTATTCACTTGGGTTTTCAGGAGGAGTTGCTAATGAGGCTGAAGATTTCAGAGAAGAGGGGATGGTTTGGAGCAGAGGAGCGCTGGGGATACCCAAGTAAGTCACATTTGAAACAAGGTCTGAGCTCCACATTCAACATACAGGTAGTTTTCCATCTCCAGAGCTTATGTCTGTGAGTAGGATTGGCAACTTTGATAACAAGGGAGATGGAGATTTCTGTCCTGGGAAATGCTGGGGGTGTCATACAGAAAAGAGAAGGAAACCAATAGAGGCTCCATTGGGAGCAGCTGATATCCTCTGGGAGGGAGGAGAGTCCTATGGAGAACAAAGCTGGTCCCACGTGGAAGCTGTGATGTTTGTGTCCTCGGAGATCTGTATTCGTGTCCGGGTTAAATGGTTTTAAGGACATCCACGAGGTCACAGACTCCACTATTTAAGGTCACTCTTTCTCACTTGTTTTTTGTTTCATTTTGGTTTTTTACTAGCTAATGTCCCACATATTTTGTTAACCTACTGTACACACAAAGGAGTAGAGACACAGGGACTGAAGTAGGGTAACGTAACTAAGAGCTATTGACAGCCTGGCCAGACACACGTCAGAAACAGAGCTGAGCTGAACATACCAGTCTCCCAGGTCCATTCTGTGGCTCCTTTGGACCAAGCCTTTCTCCAGGAAAAGAGCTGTGAGGGGAGCAGCAATCCTTTTCATGCCATATCCCTATTTTTCAAAAGAATGTGTTGACATGGCTAGCTCCAGAATTAATTGGAATTGCTCCAGTTTTATTCCTCTCTGTGAGAATTTCCATTGATGTTGCAGTGGGAATAAAACTTTGAAAATGGCCTGAACAGCAGTTCCACAGGTATTGCTTCTCTTCTCCGTTTTTTACTGCAGCTCATGTTTTTCACCATGTAGCTAAAGTTGGAGGCTGAAAGCTTAGCAGTTCATTTAGGATCAAGGCTTTCTCCCAGACTGCAAAGCAGAGAATCCTGCTAAATATCAGGAGAAGATCTGGCTAGTAACTAGTACAGAGTGTTATATGATTGGTAACAAATCCCTTTCTGTAGCTGTTTGCTGCTGCAGGCTATTTTAGGAAGATGATTGTTTTCAATATAATGGCTTAAGCTGTATGTTTGTACATTGCTTTGTAACAATGAGGACGTGATGAGATTGTTCCCATACCTACTCTTTGTGTTCTGCTAGTTCATTTTCCATTAGACAGCATTTATAAAGATAATAACAAGATTTTTCCATACTCCAGTTAAAATACCTTTTCTTTGTAAAAGGAACTTGTACCATGAACTCAGGGAGGCTTCACCTTAAGACCAATGCAAAACCTTTTTACAGTCTGTGAGCTATGGCTGTGTCTGCACCCAGCATCCTGCATATTCAAAAATTTGCCACTTCAACAGCTGTATATTGGGGGTGGGAGGTGCTTTTCCTACCCAGTCTGTTGTTTGATCATCAGAACCGTAGCTAAGAGCCATTGTTGGAAGAGCAGACTGGTTGTGTCTCCCCCAGACATGTTTATATGACGCTGGTTGCTCTGCACTGTGTTTCTGGCTATGTGCAGTCAGGGTCGATGTGTACGGCCACAGCCCCAAGTAACTCAGGCTCCAAAATCCGTCCCTGTAGCCCAGTCTCCGAAGTATGATTTATTTTGTTCTGAAGGCAGGCATTACCTAAATATGTGGTTTTTATTCTGCAATAGCATTATGCCTTCCAATACTTTTTGCAGTAGCCACTGTGGAAATTGACTTTTCCCCTCACCAAAGTAAAGGCAAATTCAGTAATGTTTGTAAAGAAAACTGGGCTGAATGGTGACAAATAATGAAAAAATCATGGTATAAATAGTTGTTTTATACATTATTGAAGCTTGATGAAGTAGGCTCTAGTGACTGATTTAAGTCCTTGAATAATAACATAGAAAGTAATGGAAAAAGCCAAAGGTAACAGCCTTGATGGTGGAGTTAAATGATTTATTTGATTATAGCTACTCTAAAGGCAAAGGTTAGTGTACTGAACTGGTGTTAGGAGTTATTTCAGGAGGCATGTGAAGCTCTTTCATGTTACTGAAATTTGTTTAAGTTGCACATTTGCCATTCCCTTAGTATTAGCCTCAGTTATCATACAAGCGTAAAGTATTGACCTCTATGGTGTAAATTTAGCACATATGCAATTATCAGGAATTTACTGAAGACAAACAGATTGAAATAGTATGTTGCTATTCATGCTAATGGCAAAAGTAAGGGTAAATCTGCAGGTAATAACAGTAAGGTCATAGGTTTATTTTTTTAATATAGTCAAATACTGTGATTCATACTTTCATATTTTTCCAAACATTTGGACATCATTCATTCTCACCTAACAGATCCCAACTGCTAAACCACCTGTGATGTAGGCAACGGTATTGCAGCCAGCAGCAATTTGGGCATATATATCTAAACCCCATTTTTCTCCTTTTTGCACTGACATCTGCCTTCCTTTACTTTCCTATATAGCCTGCTTGTCATATGCTTTTTTCATACCGCCTTCTCAGGTCTCTCCCTGTTGCTCTTCTTTTGTTTCTTCTATAATTTCTCCAGTAATTTCCTTGTCTTCTCCTTATTTTCTCATCTCACACTGCCTACTAGTATGACTACCATTCTGTATCTTCCCAACCCACGGCATCTGGTTTTACTTGGCTGTTCTTGGCAGACCTTTAATATTGCTCAAGGGGTTGGCTTCTTACTGGAATATACACCCTTCTGGGGCCTTGGCTGGAAAATGTTAATGCTCGAACTGTGTCTGCACACTGTTGGTGGCATTTTGCAGAAGTTCTTGGTCTCTGGAGTCAAGTCTGTCATGAGGACAAAGACGCTGTCTGTTCCCAAACACTGGGGTTTCTGCACAGGAGGACAACATCAAAGTGACCTGGAAAAAAGTAGAGCAGAGGAGGCTGCAAGGTATGGTCTACATACCTTTAAAAGTCATGAACTTATGGAGAAAACTTTAAAATAGTGGAGAGGGGTGGAGACAGGTGCTGTGAACAGAAGCTGCTTCTCCTCTTTGTTTGGAAAGACTGTCCCACGTGGGGCAAAACAAGGGGTGAGGGGTGTATAATCCTACTTAAAATAACTGTGAAGAAGTGCATCTCGAGTGATAAGATCTGAACAGAGAACTTCAACTCTCATAAATATAAATTGCTTAAATGGCACGCAGTTCTACACAGCAGAATGTAAGCCGTTTTTGTTAAAACAGTGCATGCCTTCTTGAAAATTCACAAAAGCTGAATTAAGTTAATGGTAGGCCAAGAGGGAGGAAGGTAGAGACCAGCAGAGTTCTTGAAATGTGTGGAAACATTGATTCCTTTCTCATCTGCTGCTGGAAGCTCGTGACCTGGGGGGTAATGAAGAGATCTGATCATAGAAATAACAAACTGCTTCGCCTTGTGCTTTCCTAGCAAGAAATAGTGTTACACACAGTGTATTTCTTCTTTAGCATTGATTTATCTGGAGGATGAATGATCTTCTTTTATTGTTATTTGTTGTTGATTTTATTCATATGACTCTACTACTTGACTGTTGTTTTCCCATAACATTTTCCCAGCGTGCCTTCAGAAATAACATAGAATGCTCACAAACAATACAGAAAAATGCCAACTAAATATTCCACCAAGTGCTTGCAGATCTTGTGCAATGTTTCCCCTGGTCTTTTCCAGCTGTTTCTTAGCATCAATCTAATATCTCTCCCATGAGCATTTAGCATTTTGGTGACATTAAACATAGTGGGGAGGTTGTGTTTCCACATATGAATAAATAACCACTCTGATTTTTTGGAAGAAAATAAAAAAAATTGCTCCTGCAGAGTTCTTCCTAAGGATTTGGCTTCTTAGGGTCTTTTGGGGTTGTCTGTGGCTTCTCCAGAGGAAATAAGGTACTTTTAGAACTACAATTCAGACTACTCAAAATACGTAGCGTATGACACTTCTGTTTTCTACTGGCATCAATAGGCTTTGGATCAGGCTCTTAATATTCTACATAACATTTAAACAGATTACCTGAAATATTTTTCAGTACACCTGTGTAGTGAAGAAGAGATCTATGCCAGCTGTCTACAGTATGAGGAATTTAAGCTATACGGCTGTATGGTCATGCAAATGTTATCTGTCTCATGAAACAGTTAGCATTCACCAACAGGTCTTTTCTCTTTTCTTCCCTGTAAGTTGTTTTGAAAAACATGATACAAAGAAAGAGCGACAAGACCTAGTAAGCACAGGTTTTGGGCTCTTTGTTTAATGTTGATTGTTTCGTTATAGGTCTAATCCTGAATTGTAGCATTGCAGTCAGGAAGCTCATCACCTGTTCATTTGAAACTTGTGACTTTGGGAAGCACAATAATTATGTGGAATTAGGCCTCTAATTAGCCTGATAAAAATCTTGGTAATGCATAGTTGCTTTAGCAGAGTGGGCAAAACCCATGGTGCAATTTGCTACGCTTGTCTTTTGAGGACAAACACTTCTGGAAAGTATTGCAGGCTCTTCAAATCCATTTCTCTGTGAATACAATTGGTAGAAATCATTTTGAACCATTTTTGTAGAGCTAGTGGATGTCATAAAAATGTACCAGATAGATCTCAATATCTTATTGCAACATTGAAAGGAACTGTCTCTTGTCAGATATAATGAGCTCTTCCTGCTAGAATACTTCATGCAAAAATGTCACTTAGATTTGGTCTACACAGATAAAGTCATCCATGGACAGAGCATTCAGCACTCTGGTATCTGCTCAATAGCCACTTTTCATGAAACATTTGAACCATGAGAGCTGAAGTCATTGCAATATTCCCTGTCTTCAATATATCGCCTATAAGGAACAGTTTTGCCACCAGTAAATTCTACATTAGACTTATATTATTAAGCTCTGTGCTGGATTTCTAGTCAAATATGTATTAGTACAACATCACACTGTGCAATAGGAGTGGCTCTATGCGTACACAGTAGAGATTCATTCATGATTTCCAAAGGTCTGGATACATCAGTGCTCAACATCAGATAACTGTGCTCAAGCAATCATCTACCACCAAAATTACCAGGTTTCCCTTCAGATAATTAGCGAACTATTTTCCAGCTCATTCTCAACAGTTCTGAGGTGTGGGGGGAAAGGGAAATCTGATGCCTTGGTGCTTATCGCAAGTTTTTGGTGGAAGTGCATATAAATATGATTATATGTTCTTGCTATATAATTTTTAGGATTCATGAGTTTTTTAAATGATGAAGATATACACAAAGGAAATTTTGTTGTCTCTTGACAAAGATTTCGGAAATGAAAACTCTTGCTACTCTTACTGGTGTTAGTGAAAGCTCCTGCTGCTCTTGACCCTCTTTCACTGTATTTCCTCTGCTGTTACTTTGTACTGTCAGAAGTTATTGTGTTTATGGGTATTCTGAGGAGTATTACGTGAACTTTGGCTTACATTAGGACTGAGTCATATAGGCATAAATACACGGATGTTATTGAGTATCCAAATGTCTGCTAGCTGTTTCTGAGGAGGAACCTCTACTACCTCTTCATCATTGTATACGTTTGAGAGATACTATTGGACTGAAACAATATTCCAGATGTTACTTCTGAGATTTATTGTCTGGGAATCTGAAAAATATTCTGTGGAATCTCTATTATCAGTATCAGGCCATGATCGGCTTTACTTTAATTGGCTGCCACATCCACTGCAGCATGTTATTCTTGCTCTCTACTTAATCCTAGCAAGAATAAACTAGTCTCTGGAAACAGCAGTCTTATGAAAGAAAACTTCAGACTTTATATAAACCAGACTTAGGGTTCATAGAGAGGGATGCCCTTGTCCTCGCTAGACTAAGTAGTTGTTGCATGAATAACCTGTGCCGGCACATGAAGCATCTCTGTTGTCTTTGTTCTGTGATGAACCGAAATGAGACGTCAAAGTTCATTTGCCTCCTGCTGTGCACAAGCTAAGGAAAGAAGAACCTTTTTGTGCTGCTGACAATATTTCAGTGTCCCTGGGCTGTAAGAAGCACAATGCATTCTGCAGCGGTCACTGTGCATTTCTTGTTCAAAGTTGATTTAGTCCAGTTTAGTTTGTTGTTTGCATGTTTTGACTTTTTAATTTATTCATTGTGAACATAGAGCTGAGGAGAAGATCCAGGTTGCAGATGACATTGGGATGGCAAAATAAGAAGACAAACTGTTCTGTACTGCCACAGGGCGATGGCAACTATGTGAGTTCACAGGGAGTTTTCACATTTCACATAAACAAATTTACATTTAGATCCTCCCTTAAGGAGCTGTTTGGCATCCTTGTGTAAACAACAAGGTCTTCCTTGCTCAGAATAGGTTTCTATCCCAGCATCAGCAGGCATCTTGCAAAATCCGCAGAGGTCTGACTCATCTGTGTGAAGGACCACAGCAGTGTGCCCAGGTGGCCAAAAAGGCCAGCAACATCCTGCCTTGTATCAGGAATAGAGTGGCCAGCAGGACTAGAGAAGTGATTGTGCCACTGTACTCAGCACTGGTGAGGCCCCACCTTGGATCCTGTGTTCAGTTTTGGGCCCCCCATAATAAGAAGGACATTGAGTGCAGAGGAGGGCAATGAAGCTGGTGAGGCGCCTGGAGCACAAGTCTGATGGGGAGCGGCTGAGGGAACTGGGGCTGTTCAGCCTGGAGAAAAGGAGGCTGAGGTGAGATTTTATTGCTGTCTACAACTACCTGAAAGGAGGTTGTAGCATGGAGGGTGTTGGTCTCTTCTCTCAAGTAGCAAGTGATAGGACAAGAGGAAATGGCCTCAAGTTGCACCAGGGGAGGTTTAGATTGGATATTAGGAAAAAATTATTCACTGAAAGGGTTGTCAGGCATTGAAACAGGCTGCCCAGGGAAGTGGTGGAGTCACCATCCCTGGAGGGGTTTAGAAGGTGTTTAGACAACGTTCTTAGGGCCATGGTTTAGTGCTAGGCTTAGGTTATGGTTGCACTCAATGACCCTGAGGGTCTCTTCCAACCAAAATGATTCTATGCTATTCTATATAGCTCTGCTGTCCTTGCCTACAGCAGCCCAGCTTTGCTGTCATCTCTGCAGCTGCCACAACACCTGAAAGGTTTCAGTGCCAGGACTTCTCCAAAAGTGATTGAGGAGTCCCCACTACTCCAAGCAGGCTCCCACCTGGAAACACCTGCAGGGTGGTGTGGAGCAGGCTGCACAACGCTGCAGGTCCTGCGGTCTGGTGAGGACTAGGGCTGGGTGTCCTGCGGCACAGCCTCTGCCAGCTCTTTGGGAACGGGCTGTGCGGGACCACGTGCCCCTGCAGGTGGCTGCATCTTCTCGCTTCTTGCTAACCGTAAATACATTGGAAGCCGAACGATGACTGGCGATGGGTCAGAGTTCCTCTAACTGGTTAAGCTATTTAGTTAGTTAATAATTAATTGGCTAGACTTGCCCTAAGGAAAAGGAATGGTGTGACTGATTTTTTAATGGAAAAAAAATACGGTTGCCAGGAAATAATAGCATTAGTTTGATGTGGGTTGTGCTTGCTGATGTATTTGCGTGAACTGAAAAGCAGGAGGCAGGTAGAAGGATAAAAAAAAGTAAGTTAGAACGGTTTACAGTACACAGAATCAGAGCGGAAGTCTGCATGTGGTTAGTCCTCTGTGATGGTTGCCACCGAAGACCAAAGGAGCCATACTGCTCATGCGGAATCCTGGGGCTTTTGGTAAAATGCCTAAGCAGGGCAGGACCTCACACAATATGTATTGTTCTTAATACTAGTCAAATAAGACTTTTATGTGACAAATGCAGAGTATTTTGATTTGGACTCAAACCCCATTTTTTTCATAGAACTGGATAGCAAGCCCTGATAGATATCTCTTAAGTAATTTAGAAGAAACTTCTTCTTACAACTTTTCTGAGAAATAATTTTCAACGGGACCTGTTTGTGGTTGCTAACGAGTGCACCAGCTGTATTTAGGTGTTTGTAATGCAGTTCAGGTCCTTCTTTTGCCAAAGGAAACAAATGTTTTGTCATTTATCAAAGGTAACAGTCTTCTTAATTGCGGCTTCTGAGTGCGCTCCTGGAGATATCCCGTGATTTGTGGAATGCTTAGAAGCCACGTGTATTCTGGTTCTCTTGTCTAGTGGTCATACACAAGCTTTGTGTAAATACGCATGTATTCCTTCCTGAACTGTTTGTGGTATGGTAGGAAGTTGCTTATAATTGAGTTGAATGTTCTATCACTGTCCAAATAGCTTATTTGTTTGGAGTGGCAAAATCTTTTAAGGCAAAGTAATTTTTCATCTATTATTTGATGAACTGATTTAGTTAGAATGAACACAAAGCTTTTGGGTGCACAAACTTGTTTTAAAAAGATTTTGTGGGATTCTTCAATGTCATGAAAAATGAATTATGTGTCCCAAATTTGTGTGTTTTTTCACTGTATCATTTAGTCATTTTAATTATGCTCAGAAATTTTCCCTTTGAAAACCCCATGCAATAGGTAAATACTGAGGTAGATTGTAGGCTTGCAAAGAACATCAAAAAATGTGTGGAAGTTTACAACATTTTATGTTGGCTATGTGACTTTACTGCATTGAAATATTTTCATGGCTTATTTTTCTTTATTAATCTGAGACAAATATGCATGTCATACTGTGGTGAGCACCCAAATAACAGAAAGCTGTCACCTATTTCCCCAGCTATTAATGCTAGAGAAAAGCTAGAATTATGGGGATATTTAAGGACATTCCTTTAAAAAGTAGTAAGGCTCTGAATGGAATTGATCTGCAGTAGTGACTTACTAAATTCTTACAGAACCTTCCTCATATCAGAAAGTGAAATGTATGTGGACATTGTTATGTGCTAAACTATAGAGGTAGGATAGTTTGCATGCTTGTCTTTAATTTACCAATGAACTACTGAGTATATATGTTCTGCTAATTTCCTCTTGAGGAAAATCTAATACCATACGCCTAACTGAGATTCAAAAATGTAGCAGTAATCTCAAAAAGCTTCAAATTTTATCCTTCTTTGTTGCTTGGTAACAATAGTTTTAGCCTAAACAAAACCTGAAAATTGAAATATATATATATATATTTTTTTTTTAAGTCAGAAGATAAAAAAGTTCAGATTAGATATAATCCAGTCCTCTTTGCGTATCTTCATTAGTTTTCCCCAAATGCTGCAGGGGAAAAACTCTGGCCTTGGCTTATTCCAGTGGAAAATGTTTGCGGAGTTTGCATGGGACGTAAATTAAAGCGCGAGAAAGTCGTATGGAAGCTGACAGCAACTCGGTCTGTTTTAAAGAAAACAAAGTGGAAGTCGGTGGGAGCCTGGCTGCCCTGGAATGCCTGCCCTAGGCCTGAACTGTGAAATCCAGATGGTTTTCCTCCTGAAACGGCAGCCAGGCCATGGCTGGCCAGCGCTTCCACCTGCCTCCCCACGCCGGGGGTCTGGTCCCATGTCCGCACCACTGGACCCCTCCAGCACCAGCCCTGGCTCTGCCTGGAACCCCCTGGGTGTTGCAGCATGTAGGAGATGCAGCGGTGTCCCAGCAACCCTGGTGAGGAGGAGCAGGAGCCTGATGCCACAGCCATGCTCCGGCATGTAGGGACAGCACACTGCAGTGTGTGCCCCAGATGAGGAATTTTAAATGTAAAAGTAGCTGTGCTGAAATATTCCAGATATTTAATAGATTAAGTTATCCTGTGCTCAGCAAAGGATTCTTTCTATTCAGTAGCAATTTAAACTTTCCTATGTTGCCAGTATGATTAAGCTTGCTTGGATTTAACATCTAAAAGGAGATGATTCAGACTTCTTCAGAATCAGTAACTGGATTATAAGTACACTCTTTACTTCACACTGTGCTGAACCAGCATCACTCCAAGTGCAGAGTCTCCTTAGAATCACAGAATTCAAAGGGTGGATGGGCAGGTTCTGCCCAGAGTGTGGGCAGAGTGACCAGTGTGCGCTGCACAGATGGATCTTGTGTTCCATGGTGGCAAACTGCATTTATAATTGGGACATAAATAAATATGTAATTGTTTTCAGATGTGTTAAATCCAAGTCTATGTCCTCTTTGCTGATGGGGAGTGGGAGAGAAGAAAGTAGTTCTTCTAGTTTTGGAGCCCTCTAAAATGTTAATGGAACTCACATCATAACCAAAGATTAAAGAACGTGCTCAGAGGACTCACAGCCTTCTGCAGTTGCCGTGGGCTGCAGTCCTGCTGGAGATTTTTTCTGAGATGTTGATGTTAATCAGCTTTCAAGGGCAGGGTGGCATGTTTAATGGTAATGGAAACGTCTAATACTTGTGTTTTTGCTAGTTATCTCTTGCATGCCTTGCTTCTAACCCATCCATCAAGATGAACTACAATTTATGTTCAGCTTCCCTTCAAAAAGTGTCATTAAAGGCATATAACCATTTGTAAGATTTATTAGTTCACCTCTAGGATCCTGGAAAGGTGTGCAACCTCAAAGAATGCACACATAACTTGTTTTGGGATGGGATGAAGGCTTCAGCTTATCAGAAACGCTGCTTAATGAAGAATAAATATCAGCCTACAGTACCATTCCACCTGACATCAGTCTCTCTTTATGGCAGATATTATACTATCTGTTCCTCATGTAGCTGTGTTTATACAACTGCTTTTAAAGCAAATTTGGTTGCCACCAGGATGCTCTGAATACACTCAGTGCTGCCAGCAGCATGTCTTTAACTTCTCTGTGATAAATGTCATCCCAAAACTTCACCCGCCGTCTCCCTGACCTGACTAGCTTGCACCCCAGGAGCGGATGCAGAATCCCAGAAATGTGTGTGGCTCATTTTGGTAGTGAATACAGACCAGAACTGATGCTTCTGTAAATGTTAGACTTATGATATACGGTGTGCTATGGAGACGATTTGCACATGCTCGATAAATCCATCCGTATCCATTTACCCATGCGTACATCACAGCCTGGCAGTCCCAGGGGCACTGCACTCGCTGCAGGTGCATGGGAGAGTTGATCCATATGTGCTCAGACAGGGCTGCTTGACATCTGGAAGTGCCAGACGAGTTTACAAAATCCTCCATTTTTTTCCCCAGCGACATTTGTGAGCGGGAAGGTGGGATGTCACCTCATTCATTCATATGTACCTACACTTGTAAGCAAGCCTAAGGAGGCAAATGCATTAGAATAAAATATATTTTAGCCATAATTTCTGAAGTATTTTAGAAAAGTAAATTCCTTTGAAGGGAATTAAGGAAATGGAATATTAGTAGCTGCTTCTTTTGTATCCGAAACTTTATAGTGGATTGAATTTAATACAAGATACTTGAGTAATGCAATAACTTCTTAGCTCTGTTAAGGAACTCTGCAAATAAAATGTGGGGAAGTCATGGAGTGCTTAATGTCTGCATGACCGATTGGAACATTCTCCCGTAACATTCACGTTCTTCAAACGGATCATGGTATTGGGAAAATTAAGTCAGGCTGTTAGTGATGCTCTTGATATTCTTGAATTTGAAAATCCATGTACCTGAGTAAAATTTTGGAAAACTTCAATGTTGTCTATCTACATCAACAGCTCAAGGAGGTTGCCTGGAGCCCATATGTAAATTATTAAATACTCCATGTAGTGGAACCCAATATTCTTGGAACATGAAGCAGCAGCTAAATGGAAACTTTGGCTATTACCATATTCATGTTTCACGCTACAATATTTTCAAGATCAAAGTTCTGTTATTAAAACAATGGGCATAAAAATTTCAAAATTACTTTTTGTAAAACAAACAGATTCTTTGTATCTGAGAGGCTTTTCACAGAAATCTTTATTTTGAAATGGTAATATGTTACAGATTTCTTTGCTGTACTACTTTGATTCATTCATTAAAATATTTTTAGTTTTGGCATGTTGCAAAGGTCTACATAAAAGCATTTTAGTTACATAAATACAGACTCTGTGGACTCAACAGTAATATAGTACGTTTGGAAAACTGTCATTTATTCTGAAAATATACAAAGACCAAACCACAGGCAGAATTTTCTGTACATTGTAAACATTCTCACAGTATGGGTATAAATATCCCTTCTTTGATTCATTGCATGCCAGGTCTTCAAATAAAGAGATAGAAAAAGAAGCAAAAGAAAAGGGATTATAAATTTACCAAGACACTTAAAGGCAGTGAAAACCAAACAAAAAAAAGAGCTTACAAAGTTTTAAGACACTGTATACAGACAAGATCATAAAATTATAATAACAATACTAGATAAAATAATCTCATATTTACATCGCTTTCATCTGCCAAGATCCCCTCAAGCTGTGGCATGTTTAAGAAGTTGTTGTGGTGGTTGTGTGCAGGGATCACTGTGTCTGCCGGGTCCTGGGCACAGCTGGGCAGCTGTTTGATCTCCGAGGGAAGTTCAAGACCAGCTTAACAGGGTCAGTGAAGAACCTTCTCCAATGTGGTGCATGGAGCGTGTGCATTTGCAATATGAAATGTTTCAAGACCAAGTTACCAATTATTCTCAGTATTTCCATAGCAAAGGTTTCCCCCTCCTTCCATTCGAACTTTTCACTTTTTCAATTTCTTTCTTTGCTTTATGGACCATCTTGTCCAATATCCTTCCTCCAACCATGTAGGGAAGGAAACCCGCCAGTTGGCAATGATAAAGTATCTTTCCCAGGCAGAAGATTTTCCTAATTTTTGGTTGTTCAGAGTGTCCCAGAAAGCAGGAGCATTTATAACAGGATTACATTAAGCCTACCTGATGTAGTGGTGGATGGTCTTGTTGTCTAGACCCATATCCAGTTGCTGGTTTGCAATAGTTTAATATCTGTAATTCTGCTCTGTCTTGCAGGAACGAGCTTGGTGTTTGGTGCCCATTTTGTTGATCAAGGGTTAACAAGCATATGTAGATTCCATCTCCTATGAACCAAAACCTATTTTAAGGAGAGGGCAGAGATTTGGGCGTTTGTTCTTTCCCCCCAGGCCACACCACCTGGATGAACCAGGGTCTCTCTGGGCCGACCTGTTGGCTTCCCCGCCTGGGGGTCCCTGCGGCCTGGGGAGGGGGTGGCTGAGGGTCCAGGCTCTCTGCAGGGCTGCCAGACAGTGGGGCTGAGTAATGCTTCATTTTACATGTAAATGTGTGTACATTTTGGTGGGCCTAAAGTAAATTTAAACTTCAGAAACTAATGATTTTGGTGCCATTTCATTTTTCCTTTCAAAAACATGGATTCATTGTCTTTTAAACCCAGATAAAATGCACCATTTAATGCCCATTAGAGTAAGTCTTGAAGCCTTTCTCAAGCTGAACTCTTCTTAGGAGACTTGTTTGTTCTCTTCCTGGCAGAGCTCCCAGTGCCTTGATAGCAGTTTTATCTGAGTAAAGCCCTGCATATTTGCATGACACTGAAGAGCTAAAATTATCTCTAAATGGAGCAAAAAAAATTGCCAATATGTATTGTTCTAAGAAAGATTGCTCTCTGGTTGGCCCAGAGGGGACATATTGTAAATATGATTTAAACATGACTCTGCTACTACTGTCAGATCTTATCATCAGATGTTGCTGTGGAATTTGTCTACGCAGACCCTGGAAAGGAAAAACAGATTGAGAACATCAGTTTGTGCTGTGAGAAAATATCTCCAACTTGCTTTGTCTGGCACAAAAAAACCCCAACAACCAACCCTGCATTACTAATATGCTATAAAAAGGGAAACAAACATTAAAATGCTGTCTATCTACTTTTATTGCTCTGAACTTAAAATGTAAGTGCCGCTTATTGATTCTTTGATGTCAGGAAAGTGACATTTTTCTCTGGTCCTGTCTGACTGTTGTGATGAACTTCAGGTTTTCATCCGTCTTCCTGACACTAACGGTACAACATGCCTCTGAGCGGAATTGCTGCGTGGAATCTGGTTACAATAGAGAAGAAGCAAGCACTTTTCAGGGTTCTTTATGTTAAAAATCTTGTATTTGTCCAACACATCATTAGTCATCTCACAGACTGGTCTAGAGAGAAGCTGACTTTTTGTCAGTAGAAGTTTTTTTCAGCATATCACACTATATATGTTACGATTGTTTGGGTTTTTTAAGAGGAGCTCACTAATACAGCACTGGGAAATCAAGATGACAAGGCCTATAAATGTCTGAAATTAAATGTGGTTTAAGAACTTGAGCATGTTATCAGACAGGGGTCACAATTAGTTTTGTGGGGCCAAAGCTTTTTACATTTTGTCATTTTCTAAGTACTGAAACACAAAGAAATCCTGTAAAGTGACGTGTATTGAGAATAATATCTGCTTTTGAAAGTTGTTTTAAATGACTCTACGAAAGATAGGAAGCTGATTAGGTGTGAAGGAATATCTACAATAATCTGACAGACTACTAGAATGTCTTCTATTTAATTCTTACTTCAGGGTGTCTCTTTATAGACACCAAAGATACGATTTCATAGGTAAAGTACGTAGGACAGTTAATATAATTTCTGTGGATTGCAGCAGCGTTGAAGGCAGGATGGTGAGAATTTCAGCACAGACACGCTGTGGATCTGTGGGGAGGCTCGGAGAGCTGATACACATCCAAGTCCACTCTGTTGTGTCACATCCCATGGCCTTGCTGTGCACCAACACTAACACAAGTTTGCTTATACTTGTTGGCAGTCAAACCTTCTGTTGGAGTCTGGAGTTCTATCGGAGGCCATCCTACCGGGGAAGTAAAGTGAGATCCTCCCTGAAGGCCAGTTATAATTAAATATCTAATGAAGATAAATATGGAAAAAAACACGAGCGGTTTTCTGATTCTTTTTGCACTGAAGGATACTTGGTGCATGGCCATGACCTGCTGTATGTTGTGCAGCAATCCATAACAAGAAGAATCTCTTGCTGCTCAAACCGTGCTGACCAGGCAAGTACTCTGCTTAGAGTAGGGACTAGTGACCCTACAAAAATAAGTCTGGGACCCAGGTCTTGGATATATTCCCAACTTGCCACTTGCCTACTTGGTGACCACTGGGATTTAACTAGGTTTGGTCTACAGATTCTTCAAGCTCATTTCCTGATTCCAGCATAGACACAATTAAGACAGAAGAAACAGCAACAAATAACCTGGTCTTGTCTTCCTCATCAGTTATCTGTTTCATAGCTACCAGCTTAGTGAAACGTGTTACCTCTCCATACCATCCTTCTCACTATTTAGATGCACAGCCCTTATGGCTGCACAGTCCTAGTCAGACAAACCCCACCAGTTAAGTCATCAACCAACAATAATATCAGAGCAGAATATACACAGAGCAGAGACAGATCTGGAGACTGTGTGAGATCTGCAGATAAATGGTTAGTGTTCTGCCAGGCAACCCAGTGGCGAGGTGGTGGTGCAATGTGTAGGCTTGAGACAGATGTGGGGATGAACAGAAACACAGGCTGGAACACGTTTTAGACTTCAAACTGTGAGACAGGAGAGGTTACAAGGAGCTTCTGTGACTCGAATTGCAGAATTTAGGAAAATGCTCAGCGGAAGCTGGCACGGTTATAAAAAAAATAAATGTTACCTACGGGAGCTCTGAGTAAGAGTATAATCAAAAATAGATCTGAAGGTACATGACTATGTGAAGAACAATAAATGAATGAATGATAAGTCCTTACAGATTCTATGTAGTCCTTATATTTTTATAGAAAAATATTTATGGTCAAAGGAGTCTTGCACTTGTGTAAATAGAAGCTTCCATATGGTGAGAATACTTAAAAAGGAGTGAAGTTTGTCTATTTTGTATTATCTCAGCTGCTTTTTTGGCTTCTGTAGCTGCTGCTGATGCATTCTGTAACACATCTTTTTTTCTGACTTTATTCAGAGACAAAGGTGGGATGCAGCCAGGACATTATAAGGAGGAAACTGGTTTTGGAGTGCTTCCCAAAAGTGTTATTTTAAGCAAAACTTGTATGATCAAATATTTGGAAAAAATCTATAATCCTAAAACATTTCATGTTTGGGTAATCTATATAATCTGTTTCTTTTCCCATTTTCACTGTTTTATTTCAAGAAAATGGCAGAAATAAGTGAAATTGTTATTATTTCCTCCCAGGAAGTAAACAAACAGACCAAATGGCAGTGGCAAGAAAATTTCATATAGAGCAACAGTTAGTATAAGGGCATTCAAATTCTGATTTGAAGTTATTTTGTTTCTATACAGGTAGTTTAAGGAAGAAGAAGAATACTCATTTAAGTGTATTCCCAGTGAGAGTAGTTTTGAAGTCAATCAGTTAGTAGCTGTATATACCTACACTCTTTTAGTCTGATTATATTGTGTATTTTCTAATGCAAAGCTTATATATAGTGTATCTCAGTACCTTTGCATCTGTTTTGGAGCAGACTGGAGAATACCAGTGATGGGGATGTGTCATTTTGCCTTTTGTTTTTCTGACTATTTGAATTCCAAATGGAACATGACAAGGGCAAACTACACTTTTGAACTCTGACCTCTACTTTAAATTGAATGTGAAGTCTAAATATCTTCCTTTTTGACTGTATCCAAAGAGAGGTTTGTCAGAGACATCTTATAACCTTGTGGCTGCAAGGGTATCCTCTATTAATTAAAAAAAAGGTTTCTGAAGAAGTTCTGACTCAGTAGAATAGACAGGGGGCAAATGTGGAGAAGAAAGGCACATTGTTCCAGTAGACAAAGACAGGGTATCAATTTTCATAAATCTGCATTCCCAAGACAACTGTTCAAATCTGGTAAAAGGTCCATTTCTTTGAACTTACATACCAGAAAGCTTTTATTCCTCCGCTCCGCAGCAGACAAGAGTACAGGTTAACTGGCTCTCATCAGTGTTATACTTTAGATGATTCAGTGAGAAATTCTTTAGTTTAATGATGGAAAGTTCTACCGAATTCAAGGAGAAATAAAAAAGAGAAAGAATGAAAGGGTTACCTGTGCTGCCAGATAACATTTTAGAAAATTCAGTTTCTCTAAGTTTTCAAAACCTAGCTTTTAAGATTCATGGTTTTAAATTCCTAGATGTTATAATTAAGGATTTAACATTACTAAAAAAATGCTTAGTTATTCCTGGAACAACACGCACCAAAGTTCTAACTGTGGATTCCATGCCTGGCCTAAAATCTGTTTTGGAGTTCTTATTGCTATTACTTCTTTCTTTGTGACTAAACGATAGTGTAAAATGGACGTTATTTAACCACAGTAAAAAGCAGATACAGAGTCTCAGCTTCTGTTATTCCATACTGTGGTATGACACTGTCTTTCACTGTTAACACAAAATCCATGCCAGTTTACAAGTTCTCGGCAGCATTGCATCAGAATGATGTACTTGGCCACTCATGCAGAATAACCATTTTTCACCAATTATTCCCAGTGCTTGTGAAATATAAACATTTCCCTCAGTATTTTCTCTAATACTTTCAGTATTTATTGTATCTTTTTGTTAGAACTACTAGACATCCTGAGTGCAAAGAGGACTTAGGTACCTTCATTGATATACAAAAAGCATTGCATAATCTAAAAAAAACCCAATCTGAAAAAGAAAGGGTGGAAGTAAAGAGTTAATTCCTAGACTGAAATTCTATTTGTCTCATGTAATGCTTGTTCTGTGTTTGTGCAGCATCTTCTTTCTTCTTCTGGCTCCTTGGGTACAGAGATGATAGGATATAAGGTTTTAGGTAGTGATGTAACTATAGTGTGTAGAGAAAGATATTACTACTGCTGCAGTAATATATTATACAATGAAGTCCTAAAGCCCTTATGCTTCTGTTTACCTTCTAGTTTTTTGTCTTTTATTTTTTTTAATGTTTTCAAGCTTTTCCCCAGCACCAGGAGGGCCAGGAGTGTAATCTCCTAAAGATGACAGAGTCCTGGCACAGTGACAGCACTTCCCATGCATGACTGGAGCTAGGAGACAGAACATACATCAAGATTAGAGCTATAACTGAGACCTCTAGATACAAGTTTGTCATTGTCAGGACAGAAGAATGCCAGGAGCGATGCTCACGTTCACAGGGTGAAGAGACAGGCAGAGACTATCTAGAAGTTACAACACCAGTGACTTAATTTATAAATTTCCTGGTCTGAGTTTACAGACTGCAGAAATAGTTGCACAAAGGGAATGCAGCAAATCCATGCAGGGAATGCAACCTATAAAAAAACCCCTCAAAACTGCTGAGATTTAAAACCACAAGTTTCTTCCCTCCTTCCTTTCTTTTCCTCTTCTCTTCCTTAACTACTTGCCCCCTGTGAGCTTTCTCCTCAAGCTTTTCAGATGATGGTTCTGCCAGGCTGTAATGATGTCTGTCTTGGGAACCTGGAAGAAGTTGACACCACGTTCCCTTTGGATGTGGTAAGAGGTGTGCGCATCTGAAAGTCTCCGTTTCTTCTAGAGCTACAGACAGTTACACCAACTAAATAGTTTTGTGGTTTTTCAGACATGTTTAAAATGAAGACAAAATTATATCCAGCTTCTATTGAAATGAAGCTAAAGGCCTGCAGAGTTACAAACAGCACGGCAATTCTTTTTTAATTACAGCGTCTGTTTGTAGGAAAAAATATATATAGATACGCACTTATGATTTAAGGACAGTTGGATAAATAGAGTAGCTAATCAGAGTCTTTACTGTTTTAAACAGGAGAAGCTTCTTTGAATTGGTGACATTTTGGCCAAGTATGGCTAATTAAACACAGTGTCCATAAAATAATTTGCAATCAGTTATATTCTAAATGTGTATTTCTGTATAGCTGTCCCACAGTGCTGATAGTCACAGATGCTGTTATTGCAAGGATAAAAGGGCACATTAGTGGGACATAGCTAAAATTGCACTTCTCACCACTTTAGCCATTTGTCCTTTGATCCTTGTATCATCACAGACCTTTGCAAAGCACTTTGGGGAATCATCTTAATTCTCAGAAATTATTCTTGGCCATTTATTCTTCTGCATTTTCATATATATTTTGAAGTGTCTTTAATCACACCCTGTCACTGCCTTACAGCCTCTGCTTGTCTGATAAATCTAAAGAAAATTTGAGGGATAAATTCTGTTCTCTGTGGTGCAATCTGCACATTTGTGCCCTAATTTTGTGCTCTTGCTCCCCCTGACTTTCATGAGAACTAAGCAATTTGAAGTCTTGCACAGGATACTCAGCAATGATCAAAGCCTAAATAGACTGTCAGTTCAAAAGGATCATCATTTCCTTGGAAAGAATTTAAATTTAAGAAATCAAGAAGACTATAACCTAGGTAATGTCTAGATGATGGAAAAGATTTGGAATGTTCCGCGGGAAAGAAGAAACTCCAAAGCAGAGGATTTATTGTCTGGCTCTACTCTTTGTATGTATAATTATTATAAATGTTGTTCATCCATAGGAAGAGTTGAAATATGGAATTAACTCCTGATGAATTGGAGAAGGGTATGTACTCCCAACTGGAGAATGTAACCTAAGCTACAGTGGCCCTTTAATCTTCAGGTTCATAAAATAAGTAATGTGTTCCTGACTTCACATACTAGGTCATCTGAAAGGCAATGATTATTATGTTTTTCATTAGGAAAGACTCAGAGAGATAAAGACTAAGTGAGATAAAGGAGATTCATAGGCCTTGTAGGCTTTAAACAAATGCACAAACTGATTTGTTAGGGGAATATCTAATTCTTTCTGGACAAAGCAATAAAACTCCAGTTAGGGGAAGGGAAGCATTGGTCTCAGGAAGTATAAGATGTGTGAAACGGGAAGGTTTCCAATATAAGAGAGTAAAAGATAAGGGTGTGCATGATTGACAATTATTTTAATGTGCTATTGGATTTCGTTATGTGTTATGCTATATATAACGGGTACTGATGGTTTATTAAAGTAGCAGGAGGCTTGCTGGCAGATCTAGGCTATATTTATGGTGTGGTTTTCATGGGGAAGGCGCTAGATAAGGTGCAATAAATAACAGATAAATTAGATTGTAAGAAAGAAAGGTCATTCATGTCATTTGTTGCCCAAGGACTTAGTACAAACGGATGGCCAGGGCTGGCACTGCTCAGAAAGCCAAGGGGAGAGCTGCAGAGCAGTCCAGGTGAGGTTCCAGGCTGCTTGAGGAGTGTGGGAAACCCAGCGGTCTGGAACAAAGGACCTTATAAGTATCACAGTAACTGTTCCTGTAGCTTGTGTTCACTGTATCTGGTGGGGATGGTCAGTTCAGGGCTGACACAACTGGTTACAGATTTTATCTTCGTCTATACACAAGGTCTGCTGGGCAGAAATCCCATGCTCTTTGCAAAATTTTTAGCTTTTATCCATTTCTCAGTTAAGTCTGAGCACACGGACTGAAGGCTGTGCAGAGCTCACAGGGCAACGTGCTGGTATCTCTGTGTGTCCTCGTGGGTCAGTGTGAGGTTGGCGGGATTGGTTTTCATGCACATTTTCCCTTTCCTATTGCCACTCCCTGCTGCTCCATCTGACATTGCGGTTTGGTCCTGAATATGGGAACCACCGGGCAAACAAAGCCTCTAACACACCATTGTCTTCCAGAGGGCAATACATCATGCATAAGTTGGCTGGGTCGGGGAGGGAGCTCGCTTCCAGACAACCACAGACACAATTGAAATGTTGAAGACTTGTCAGAAAACCTCCTGGGTCTCTAGTACTGCCTTCTCTTCTGGGCCAGAAGTGATTCTAAATGTCTGCATCTAACATCCAAGCCATGTCAGAATGGCAGCTGTAAACAGGGACATAAAATTTGTTTTCAAGGAGAGCTCTGTTCTGGGAGGTCTGCTGGAATCCTGCTGAACATGGCTCAGCGCGTGCCACAAGCCCTAAGAAAGGGTGATTTCAAATCTGAGAAACTCTAATAGAAGGGAGAAAAGGACTTGAGGGGGTCTGTTTGTCTTTTGTCTTTGAAAATGAAAGGCACAATTTTTCGTGTCAAATATGTGCTTCCAGCTGTTGTTACAGAAGAGAACTGAGGCACAGTGCAAGTTGAACCCACGGCAGATGCAGGTGGCTGGTATCTCACAAGCATCCAAATCAGAAGTCCACAGTGAGGGCATAGCTCTGATCTCTGAGTGCTCAACAGCATGATTGATCGAGAAAGCAAAGAAATAACTATGGTAGCAAAGAGATTTGACAGGGAAGGGTTAGTGTATCGATAAGAGAGAAACTGTGGGGTGATGTAGAAGTGTCTATTTAAATATTTATATGAGGGCCACTTCACAGGTTGGTCTTGCATTTGACTTCAAAACTGATTGTCAGCTCAGTGCGAGTATCTGCCAGCAGTGCAATCCTCATTGTTCCAGCAGCCTGAACTGCAGCTGGGGCTGCTGTCAGCAACCCGTGCTGCCTGCAGGAAAGGGTCATTCAAATTCCGTAATCTTGTTTCCTTATCATTTACATTTATGGAACTGAATGGTGAGAAATATTTATCACAGAAGATTCAGGTTGTCACAGTCTCATGAAAAAAAAAAGCTTGATTGTCTGACCACGTTATTAGTATTTAAAGAATGAAAGCGTTATGAAAATCCGTGTATTTTCAAGCGAGATTTCCTTTGCATGATTTTGGAGATATACTTTCCCTGTTTACAGAAAATTTAAGTTTTAGAAAGTGATTTCATAATTCCCAAGGAGAACAACAGCATCACGCTTCTGTCTGAGGGGAAATGGATCAAAGGGGTTTTGTTTAGAGAGCAGTTACATTTCTTCACATCTCTTCCAGTTGTTGCTGGGCTGTTGTTGCCACATCACCACTCCTAGATGCACATCAGGCTTGAAATGTCATTAAACTTTGTGTTGAGGCTTGCAAAAATGTATTCTGCTTTTTGCTGTGTGTGTACGGGAGGAGAATGTTTTCTGAATCCATTAAAAATGTGCTCAAAATGGTAGGAAGACGTTTTCAAACTGAAATGTTTATATACAGAAGTGAAAAGCATCATTAGAGTGGCTTCCTTGTCTTAGGTGTTAGAAGTTTCCCTGAAAAATAGCAAAGCTTACTGCTGTGTGAAATTCATCCTACCTAACTGATGTACAAACACTTTTTTTTGCAGAGGTGTTAGAGAAACCCTAAGGAAATACTAACCGTGCAGCCCTCCTCTTCTGCCCCAGCTCCAGACCGTTACTCACAGGAGTGGTATGCAGCTTGCACAGAGAGCTGGACTGGCTGGGTTTGCATAACCACAGAGTCTTTGGCCTGCCTGTGGCTTTTCTGTCTCAAGTATATGCTGGCAGTTTGTGCCAGCCTATTCTGGAACCAGCTTGGAGTCCCAGCTCTATGATGGGGGAGTCCTCTCCAATGGGTGTGAAGTGTTGCTGGACTGGAGTGGCAGGAAGGCTTGGGATGGATTGGGTTTTGCCCTGTGCAGTTTGTTCCAAAGACCAAGTTGGTTGAGCAAAAATGCTACCAAGGCTGCAGGACTGCCTAGTGTGCTTGCTCCATGTGAATTTCACAGCAGCAGCATTGCTGGCTTTTGCTACTTTATTCACACACAAAAAACCAACAACCCACTTTACAAGGCTGTATCTCCAGTTATGGAGGGATTCTGGCTGTAGATGAGCCAGAGTTGTCTGTCAGTAGAGGGGCCGGATGCTGATGGTGTCCTACTGGATGCAAATAAACAGTCAAAGCAAAAGTAGTATTTACCCTCTAAAGGCTGTGAGTAGGTTTAATTAAAGTTGCAAGCAACATCCAGATTATGTGAAGCAGGATAATCCTTGAGGGCTTGCATTGGCCTGAGTTTTGCTATGAGTGCAGTAAAAGCATGTTTTTGAAAATGAAATGGTGATGATTTCTACTTTTATCATCAATGGAAAAATCTTTAAAAACTGGACAACAGTATGTCTTGTTTACTGCTTGTTTCACAAAACTTTAGACTATTTTGGGAGATCAATAAAGATTCACTGACGTCAAAATGGAATATTAAAGGCAGATGTTTCTGGTTAGCTTATTTATTCCTAACCACTTTTCCTGATTTTTTTTTTTTTTGAGAGATAAGTCTAGACTAGACAGAGCACATTTCTAAAGTGTGCTTTTTAACTGATTAGTTGTTTATTCAACAGTTTCGAGAATAGGACTTATCAATTTTATTTCTTCTACCTAACGTTAGTATGTGGCATTTTGATAAGCCAACAATACTACTGTGCTTGATCCAGAAAAGTCTTTTTCATAACAACAATTATCAGTAAAATTATTAGGTACAGATGCAATGTGCCCCTGGTATGAAAAATCAAACATCTGGAGAAGACAGATGTTCAGGTAAGTGACAGAAAAGAGCTTAAAGATTTAGATAAAGCAACAAGATTAATATATATGAAGAATTTTGTCTCTCTGAACTGTTTTTTGTTCATTCTCTGCCATAACCCAAAATATATTGCACACAGATTAGTTTCTCAGAGGAGGCAAACTCGGGGTTGGATGTAACAGCAATGTTGCCTCAGCTGAGGGTGAGGAAAGCTGAGCAGCAGCACGACACGGCTCTGCCATAGGGCCCAGACTCTGCAGCAGCCGGTGGTGATAGGAGAAGAAATATTGCTCCATTAGCTCTCATGGTAAATATGCTCTGGATCGGGAAAGCAATAAATATAAATATAGACATTGGTTGCTGGAACCAGTCTGGTCCGCTTGCAGAAGTAAAAGCGCTCAAGACTGTTTCCAGTTATGTCACCTTTTTTTAGGCAACTAGTATGGTCTTGTCTACATTTCTTTTCCCCTAGAAAATGGATGATGCCTCTGACAGAGGTTACAAAGAGATTAAGGCAGCAGACGCAGAGATGACAGACTGCATACTTTGCCTCTGCTTGAGGAGATGAGGATCAGCTGTTGCCGACCGAAATTGGTGTCACTGCCTCTGCTGCCCTGCTGCACAGCCCTTCTCAGCTGGGAGACTTGCAGGGCCCCAGGATGGCTGTGGTTCCTGGGCAGTGGGAAGAGCTGTGGCTACATCAGGGAGATGAAGAGGAGAAGGGGCTGGAAGATGGAAAGAAAGAGCAAATAGGATAGGCACATCCTACCAATGCTCACACTCCAGCCTTCCTGAAACGCCTCTGACTCTTCGTGGTGTTCATCCCACGCTTTAACACCCATCCGTTCCTCCTCAGTGCTTTTCCTTACACACATCCCCAGCCCCTCATCTACTTCAGATCTCACTGACCTCTCTCGGTCCTTCTTACCCCTTCCACCTTCCCCAGGATAACCACACTGTCAGGCAGATTTTGTGATCCCTCCCCTCAAGCCCTCTATACCCACCTCCTACCCTAGAATTTTGTCTGAATTTTGGCTGTATTGGTGAGCAGCCTCAGCGCAGCTTCTCTCCTCAAAGCCTATTGCCTACGTGCACCTCTCTTTACTCACAGCCTCCTGCCGCTTCCCACTTCTCAGCTGCTCCTGCCCATCTTCTCCTCCTTCAATTCCTGCTGGCTTTTTACTGTCTCTTCTTCTTGCTCCCGCTGTCCCCGGACCCGATCTGTGACCAGCGCAAAATCAAACTTAGTCGATATTTCTGGGAAGCCTTTAATTAGCTCTGGGAATAGAAACAACAGTGTCAACCTCAGACTAGCCAAGGATCCTTCTGCAGTTGGCTCTAGTGCTGCTCGTCTTGCCAGCGTGCTACAACAGCACCCCGGATTTGGCTGAGAATACGGCTTGGTCATGAGGGGTTTGACCTTTTTTCCTGCCTGACTTAATGCTATTTTTAAAACTCGGCCAGGATTTTTTCCCTTGACAGCTGGATTTGGCTCAGTATTTCTATATGATTCCATAACATCTTTTTACAGTATTATCGTATTACTTATTTTCATTTTTAGCCTAGGGCTTCATTTGACGGCGCTGAAGGAGTTATTGTAGTAACTAGCATTCCACCAGATGTGTAGCACAATAGCCAATAGCTTCAGACAAATCTTTTTATGGTTTTTCTATAATAATAAAACAATAAACTTTCAGTTTATGGGAAGACACACTAATGTAACTTTCCACATGTAATTCAGCTTGCAGGAATCTTAAACCTTCCAGAAAATAATGCTTAAGTAGATTACCATGAGCCTTACTGGACATTTTAGGAATATATTTATTAAAATGTACTTCGGTCACGAGACTATGCTTGACTTTAAACAAGTAATTGAAACCATATCAGGCCAGACCCTGCCAGCCTTGTGCTGTTGGACTGTACCTTATTCTAACCAAAACCAAGAAATGACTTTTGGAGTCAGTGATTATTTTATCTGAATTCGGGTGCCAGAACTGGGTCCATTGTTTAGACAACTTCTTACTAAGAATTATTTGATTATGTGGAATATAAGCAGTTGTGTCTAGACATGACCTACATAACTCAGGTGATGTTGTGTTCTCACAGGACTTACTCATTGCTTTGCTACAAGCTCATTGTATGGGGACTCTGCTGCCCCATGAGCAAACTGGGAATCACGCCGTGGCTTTCAACCACAAGCTTTGTCCAACTTTCCCTAGGGTGCATCTGCTGTTTTAGGAGTGGGTAATACACAGTCTAATTTAGATAACCCTAAAACCAGCTAGAATGGAGTTTTCTCTAGATGGTGATTCAGATCTCCTGCCCTCATCTGCTTGCTGGAGATGCTCAGCTTTCCCCTGACTACACCAGAATGAAGACTAGTCTCTCTTGGGTGCCTGAATGGAATGGAGCCACATGCCTCCTTCCATTTACCCTCTTCACCTTCCCATCCCTTGGCACATTTTACTCCTCAAGTAGTAGGAAAGTGCCCCTCAAAACCTGCTGCTTTACAGCCCTAGACATCATCTTCTCCTTGGTTCAGGCTCCATGCAGTGGTCAGGTTGGTCACGGCCCGTTTGGCATGCCCTTCATGCTGCCGTTGCTGAAATCTTACTCTTTTTCTCTTTTTTTTTTTCTTTCTCTGAATGCATTGGGTGCAAGGGGAAGGGAAATACAAGGACCTCAGAGAGGCTACTCTCCCCTGCATATGACGGTAAGAAAGCACTGGATCACTGCAGCGTGGTCCTGAATCACCCAAATAAAAACAGTGAGGATTTTTGATCTCTAGAACTGAAAGCTGTTGTAAAAGGTAGTGTTATATTAGGAATTATAGAACTATGATGGGAATGTCTTCATAGGTAGAGTTGACTTAAAGATCAACTGGAATACTGTTATTAAATAGTAAATATTTTTTTTTCTAGGCTCCCTAAGTGCTCACTATCATTAATCCCATCCAAACAGCCCCTCTAAGAGTGTATTTCAACCTCATATCTAAATGCTTAATAAATGTAGAAAGAAAGAGCACTGTCGAAGTGTTCCATGTGGTCAGTGCTTCTCTGTTTTGTGTATGAATGCACACGGAGTTGGGTTCATGCTAGAAAGCGGCAGCTGGAGTTAGGG
The DNA here is from genome assembly GCF_036013475.1 of Columba livia. Lineage (NCBI taxonomy): Eukaryota > Metazoa > Chordata > Aves > Columbiformes > Columbidae > Columba > Columba livia. The sequence goes on along the minus strand of NC_088611.1, from coordinate 12,116,217 downwards.
CTACAGTTCCTGCTGAAGTACTCTGCAAATACTAAGACAGAAACCGAAGGAAGAAATCCTGTTTATCACCCTCAATATCTTTTGGTAGTCCAAATCTTCCTGTATTAGAGAGTTCTTTCTAACCCTCTAGAGTGTATTTACATGGAGCCAGGGTAAGATGTGCAGACTTATCTTTAACTAGCAACTTTAACTGCACAGCCCATTTTCTTTTTTCATTGTCATGTTAGCTAACTGTTGAGTTTTTAGCTCAATGCTGTAGCAAACACAGACTGTACATCCAGACTCATATTAATTTGAGGTTTGCCTTTAACTAGTATATTATCTGTAGATGAGAAAACGTTGATGTTATGCTCTATATAAATGCTTTGATACTTTGTTGGAGTCTTTAATTTAGCCTTTTCCAGTCTCAGAACAAAGGGACTAATTTTAATTATACAGCAGGCAGGATTGTGGTTCTGTATGCAGAAACAGAGAGATTAGACGTTCCTTGAGCAAATGAAAAAGCCATGCAAGCTCTCCCATGTTTCTAAGAAGAAATCCTTCACATTTAGCAGTGATCCCAAAGCTCTTTGGGGAGTAAGCAAATTAATGGGGTTCTTTTGGCGCCTGGCCTGCATCTTTTGTCTGCTGCAAGATTTTTTAGCTCCACATGAAGGCAAATCAGTACAAGACACTGAAATATTTGGGAGATATCCTCACTTTGCCACTCTCCTGCAGTCTGAGCAAAACATTGTGTTTCTCTGTGTCCGGCTTTCCCCACCCGCCCTTTTGCTTATCTAAGCATTTTATTGAGTGGGTCACCAAACAAGAAGTGTTTTCTGTAAATTATTATTTTAAATTGTTTTAAATACTTGATGGCGTTTTTCAGCTCCTTCAGCTTTTATCATAATCTAGGGCGTTGCAATTCCTTTCTGTTGCGATTTTTTTTTTGATCAGACAGCCCCCCTTACGTTATGGGTAGCGTTTCCCTGAGCTGTTGTAGTAGGGCTGTGGATGTTCCACTCTTGCACCTATATCACTTTCCCTTCTCTTACTCCGCCAGTCAAAGAGACTGCCTCTGCTCAAGCAGTACCTTCCTTTCCAGTATTACCCCAATTTTGTAGCTCTTTGTCTTCCTATTAGGAATGCCAGAATCTGGAAACAGTCTACTGTTAACTGGAGCAACAAAGAAGCTTTGATTGCAGTAAAGCTTGGGCAAAATATATAGCATGAAATTATGGAATGATCCAAATAATGGGAATGTTGCCATTGGCTCCAACAGAGCAAAGATTTCATGCTTGTTTAAGTTTGAAATCTGAAAAGCTGAAGGAAGTGAAAATGCCATGAAAGCTACTGAGAGAAAAAAAAACCCCACCACTTTCAAAAAGGGCTCATTTTCTTTGTAGCACTTTTCTTGATAGCTAAACTGGGTCTTGGATGAACATCAGGATCTACAAATAAGTAGAAGATGGGCTTGATGGAGGAAGATTCTTCCAACAAACATAAAAGGGCTTAGATAGCAGAACTTGCACATTTCCACCCCTTCATTTGTTGTTCATTTACGATTTCAGTTGATCCTCCCACCCCATTTTCTTACCTTGAGCTCTTCTAAAAGGACCAAATGTCAAAGGTTGGTGGCTGTGAAAAAATAATGTAAATGTATGGTTGCTCAATTGAAATCCAATACATTCCTTCACATTTCTGGTGATTTCCTTGAGATCAGAATTTGCTTTTACATTCTAATCCGTCATGTCAAATTCTTTGGCACTCACACATAAATAATCACTCCCAGGCAGTTGTTAAAAGTGGGCACTGCACGAAATATTTGCTTATCCAATACTTCCACAGAGGCTTCTATTCAGCTGTAAATTATTAGGGAAGAAGAATGGGTGTGATTAGCTACGATGGCCATTTCAGCTCAGTTGCTGCTGTTATTTCCTATAGGCTTCTTCATCCTCCAAAATCCAAAGGCCCTTCAGCTTCTTGGCTGATTTTACAACTTGCCTTCATGATTTTTTGTGCAGGATCCATCTCTTGTACTACTAGTAGTTCAGATTAGGAAAACATATGTTGTTTTTCTCTTATCTGTAGAATGCTTTATCAGCCCAGAAACACGTTAGAAAAGTCAAGTCCCCAGCCTGTGGTTTTGCTCAGGCTCAGCTTTACAGGTGGAATTGCTCATCAGGAGCTGCAGACTGGGTGATTTTCTGCTCGAAGAGGCATCTCTGCTGGCTGTTTGACTGTCCCATTTCAGGATGGGGCTATGTGTGCATAACCCACTTTATATCCAGTGCCTACTCTGGTGACTCTGATTCCTCCTGTGCAAAATGATTTTGACATAGGCTGTTTGACAAACCTGTGCCAGAAAGCAGTAGTCTTAACCTAACGAGACTGAAAATGGGAGAGATTTTACACTTCTCTCTCCACCTTCAATTATACAAATTTAAAGAAAAAGTTTTGATGTCTATTTTCTGTATAAATTTTAAAAAAATTTCCCCATGTTCCTTTGCTTCTCAGTGCGAATATGAGGCGGTGCTGCCTATTCTCTCAGATTTATAAAGAAAAACTATTGGTCTGTTTGTGTGGGTACTTTTTATCCCTAAATTGGCCTGTTTGATGACTCCTTCTTAAAGTCACTTGTGTTCTCTCTGCTTTCTCCATTCCTATCAGTTCTGCATATTCCTATTTCCAGTGTAGACTTCGTCACCATCCACCCTGTCCCTGTAGCATCAGCTCGGCTCATTCTGGGATGGTCCTGGCCTACAGGAACAGGAGGAGCCCTCTCTCTCTCTCTTTCTCCCCAGGTCAGCAACTGCAGCCCAGTTCCCTTCTTATTCTTTCAAACCAGCCAGGATGGAGAGAAGGACACAGGGAGCTGAGGGTGGAGGGTGAGTCCAGAGGAGCTACTCCTTGTGCTTGCAATCAGATCCTATTTATCTGCTGATCTTTCTCCATCTCCATCCCCCCTCCTTCCTTGTCAGACTGGTATTGGGTTACTGATGGGAGTGAAGAGAGCATTGCCTGCTTTTAGGAATGTTGCAATTGCTTCAGTCCTGGGAAGCAGACACTAGGATAAACAGATTGTTAGAAAGGTTGGCTGAAATTTCCCTTAGCTTGGCTAAAATGTCTGAGAAAGTTGGAGGTTCTCATGTGATTGGGAGAGCAGCTCTCACCCTGGCTAAAATTCATCACTTGCCAAAAATTCACGAGACTTGGCAACCTGGGTAATGGGACACAAGTGTTAAAAGAATGAAGGCTCGTACTGTGTTACACACATGTCGAGTCTATATGATCCCTTCTGGCTTTGAAATCTGGGAGTCACTGGGTAATTGCAAGGACACAGCCATTTGTTTGCCAGTATGGCTGGTACTCACCAGTTCTCTGGGGTCAGAGCCAACAGAGCATGAGGAGCAGAACTGGGGCAGAAATGTCTCAACATTCTTTCAGACCTCTCAGGTCTTAACAGTGCTGTTAGCCACTGTTTTAGAATATCTTCTATAGTTAACCCCCTGCCATTCTCATATAGATATCATATCTATGAATCTACAGTTCTGTAAGTATTTCAGACCAGCTGGCCTGTTTTCCACTGTACATTTTGCTACAGTTGTGAATTTAACTGAAAGCCATGAAGCTGTGCTGGAACAGAGGGTTCCATTTCACAGGAGTTTACTGTGATTTCAAATCACTTTATATTCCAAAATGTGGATGTAACACAGTTTTGGATTCTTGTGGCATGAACTTTGGGGGGAAAGCTATTTTAAGACAACAGAATCTTTTCAGTTTAATATAATTCTGGTCTGAAATTGATTTTTCTGTTTTATATTGTGTAATATAAGATTAAAAGGATTGAGAAAATGCATTTCAAAACAGAAAAGCTCCACTTGAAGAAAGTCTGAATGCTCATTCTCAACCTAAGCCCCGTTCCAGCTTTTTTCAAAACACAGTGTCACTGCAACTGACACATTTCTGCAAACATTTTGGATTCAAGGAAACCAAATTTCCTCCTGGAAGAATGTTCTCACCATCTCCATCTCGCATTACTCGGCTGATGTCACATTAGACATTGCTTGTTTCCCTAGCTTTATTTAATACTTTTCTTGGAAGTATTGCCAGTTTTTCAACCCAAATGTGGAGAACTGTAATGTGATGAATTTCAGATTGATACTGCTCAATAAAAACCTCCTGAATGCAGTTTTTCTGTGGCAAGTCATAGCTGAAAGGTTGGAGCTCTGTGTTCAGGTGGTTGAAGGCAGAAGGCTCTTTGCATCTGCCCCACAGCACACCCAAGGTGTGTGTTTTATGGCCCAACAGTATGTGTGCCCCACTATATTTTAGGTACTGCTCATTTGCATGTAGTTCTTTCAAATGTGGCTGTGCCAAGAGGCTTGTAGGACATTTAGAATAACATTACACTCTGGAAAGAACTTAGAAAATGTTTCAGTAACATGGGTAGTTCAACTAGGGAGGTGGTAAACCAGTGACTAAAATCTTGATCTAGTTACTCTGTAAGAACAGCAGCCCTAGTGCTCTTGTGACTTCATCTGTTGGTTGGTCTCTTCACCGTTTTTTCCCCATCTTTAATCTGTCATCTGTCTTACATAACAATCAGTCTTTTGCCTTCATAGTAAGCCACCCATCATAAGCTAAAGTTGATCTCCATCATTGCAGTGAAGACTACACTCCTCTGCAAAGATGCCTATGCTTAAGTGAGAACACAATTTGGAGATGTCAAATGAGCAGAAGAGAACAAGAAAATCTGCCTGTCCCTGGTCTAGGTCAAATCCAACCTGTGCATGTGGACTTCAGTCTGCTGAAGAGATCATCCTGCTCATGTGATGATCTCAGCACAGTAACTTTCTAGATCTGCATTCCCTACGGTCACCTCTGTCCTGGCTCCTGCAGCCGGTCTCTCATTGCAAGGACAGATCTCCTTTGACTTTGGTGGTCCCTGTATATCCCTGGCAAAATTCAAATCAGGTGACACTCTTTAAGCATGCCATTAACACACACAAGCTATGAAAGATTAAAGGGAACTCACGTTCCTCCTCTCCACATGAAAAGGGTTTGTAAACTCTTTCAGTGCCTATTTTTTAATATAATCATGGTAAGGAAATAAAGCTGGGTCAAATAGTTTTCCAAGATCTAAGAAAGAGGGCTCAGGGTTATTTTGCACCCTGCCTCGGCTAACATAGCTAATAACTCTGATTTCACAATACACAGTGTTATGAGAGAGGCACAGAGAGCTGTTGTCAGGGAAGTGCAAAGAAATACAGGACACTTCAACAGACACCTTGGAGCAGAGCTGTGAGCTTCTCAGCTGCTTCTTAGCAGCACTGGGAGTAAAATTCTGCTGTGAGTGTTAATGTCATCACCTCCACAGACTTTGCATATTGTAAAGTGACACTTCCTGGAGAACTAGGTGTAGTTGTCTGCCTCCATTTGGGCTCTTAGATGTTTGCTTTCTGTTTTTTCTTCAGCTTTGAAGTCATGTGTTGGATAGCAGACATTTTGGAGGCCTTTGGGTGAGCAGGACCAAGCAAGAAGAGTAGACCTTGCAAGGCCTCTCTAACCTGCTCGATATAAAATACAATCTTTAATGTGTCGATGTGAGTGCAGGCTGTATCCCAGCTCTGACACATTTCAGATGAGCGCTTCTCTGGGGTGGACATGCAGCAGCATCCTCAGTGCTGGTGATCGAGTGCCCTGTGGCTCTGCAGCCCAGTCCACACCAGCTCATGCTGCCCTGCAGTTTAATGTGCTGTCATGTGCCAAGCCACTAGCCTGCAAATGCAGCTTTGGGAGTCATATAAACACCAACAGCAGCTTTGGTGCATGTTGGTAGCTTGTGTATATTCGTTGTGATTTTGCTTATGGCCCATGGTACACACAGGGATCTGTGGCCAAAGGTCCACTGCTGTAAATCCTCTTCTGTAGGCAAAGCCTAGGTGCGAATGTGCTCCTCGAAACTCTCTTTGGATTCACACTGGAGCTAACATCTGAACTTCAAAGCTAAATGCAGCGTGTCTTGTCTAAAGGAAACTTTTCAAGTTGACTGTTAAGCAAAATTAATCCCCCCACTGTGTCTTTTTGTGGATTGAAACTAAAGGCTCTTGTGGCAAAGTGGCTGAAGTTTTTAATCCCTTTAACTTTTTTTTAGACAAAAAAAAAAAAAAAAAAGGAAATGTAAGAAGATGATTAAACAGGATTCTGCTGTTTTCCCCGTATGTTCAACATTTGCTGTTTCTGTTAGGCCATCAGCCACCATGAAACCAACCTTTAACTTACAGACTGATTGCAGCAGCTGCCTGAAGCCCTGCTCATAACCTCAAAAACCAAACTAGAAAAAATGCAATTCCAGACGAACTTAGTTTAATTTGCTCAATGTATTTGTAATGGAACATGGTATTGCAAATGCGCATTGAAGTTCAAGATTTCATCTGCATTAGATGAGGGAAGAAAGTACTACTTTATACAACGGAACCTACTCTGGGTTTAATTCAATAAATTGTAGTCATGTGTAGTATACTTGTGTTCACAACAAATGTCCTAGGTATCCTGGAGATAAAAACATAGAAGTCTCCATGTCATTTAGCTTTAGAGTTGTTAATCGTTTTGAACCCATTTGTTTGGTTTCACTTTGTGTAGCACTTAGTGTATTTAGAACATGACAGTTGGTTCACTGAGCATGACTCTGTTGGGTCACATCAAACAGTGTTTTTCTAGTTTGAAGAAAATCCCATCTGTCCCTGGAATACAGGTTCTGCCTGCTGTGGAAGGGAATAAAACGCTCTTCTTCCAGCTTGTCTCGTCACAAGTCTCTTAGACGTTAGTATGCCTGCAGTTGAGTCATTTTGTTAGTGTGGCTTCTGAGCCCCTCTGTGTTTGTTTTAATAAAAACAAATTGAAGAAGCATGACTGAAATGCTATTGAAGTAGGTAATGGTGGGAGGACTGTTGAGGTGAAGAGGGTTGTTGCAGGAGGGATGTATGTGACCCCCTGGGACAGGAGTTGGACTTGATGACCCTTGTGGGTCCCTTCCAACTCACGACATTCTATGATTCACTGAGGACTTAAATCCTGGCCTCAGCTGTGGCTGACAGGACTGCTGGACTATTTTGTCTCTTGTGGCTGGGCAAAATCAGCTGATGTTCTGTTGTTATTCATCTTGGAAGGGAAACAGATGGGAACATTTCTCTGTATTATTCCAGCAGAGTAAAAATATACAGGCCCTTTTCCTGTGTGCTGGCTGTTGGATAGTAGCCACCAAAAAGTCTTAGCAAGTCCCTGAAATGTGTCCCCGGTTTTACTAATACTTTCCAGGACACCCGTCTAGTGAGATTATCCTTTGCCACTCATCCTTGCAAATCCTGCAATAGAGTGGCCGGCATGCAGAGTGTTATCCTGGGGGGGGGACCGCTCCGTGTGCAAGAAATGCTGAAGTTAACATCTACATGTGGGCTCTGGTAGCTCTCTGGTTTGCAGAGCCAGCTTGCGAAAGCCAGGAGAGTCCCGCCGGCACGGTGGAGAGCAGAGCCACAGCTCCCGTCCCCGCGGAGCCGGGGGAGCTGATGTGGGTGCAGTGTGGGTGGGGATGGAGCCGGGATCAGGGTGCATGGGAAGAGATCTCTCGAGCACTGCTGCTGAGGCTCAGCGTCCAGCAGCTGCTGCTGAAAGACTTGCCACATGCTGAATACTCTTGAATATTTGACAAAGAGGTATAAGGGCTAAGCTGTCTTGGAAATCTCCTCCTAGGACACTTCCTGCCCTGGCTCTGTTACAGGCTGAGGTCAGTGCTGGGCTGCTGGACTCTCTGGCTCTTTCCTTAAAGTGAAGATTTCTGTAATTAGGATGATTCCAAATATTTCTGTTTGCCTCATGTGCTTTTCATTATTTGTTGTTTATTTTCCTCCTGCATGAAACACATTGATATGGTTAAGCTGCTCATGTCAGGAAACATTTGCATGAACAAATATTTTGCTAGTTGTGCTCCGATCAGGAAACTACCCAGCAGGGCTATTGTTTTTAGTTGCTCTCACTCTCTCTTTTCAAAAACTAATTCAGAGCTCTGTTAGCCAGCATGGGGCACTGGTCATTGACATTTCAGTGAGAAATGGCTAATGATAACTGAGTAGCAGTTGGCTTTGTATTGAAAGTCATTGAAACATCCCACCTGTCACAGCAAATTTGCACATTCATATGCTAAAAAGCTCTGAATCATCTGGTGTTATGTTTCCTTTCTGAGCCAGGTTGTTTGCCTTTTACTCTCACTGAGTAGCAGATACTTCCTTCAGTATTTCCACTGGTGTACGTAGAAGTGGGTGAGCAAGCACTTACAAGCTGGTCCTCAGTGATTTGGTCTTTCAGTTGTGATATGAGGCAGAAGTTCACTACCTGGACTTGGTGTTCTATGGTAGAAGGGAAAATACTAGTTTTTCCGTGCAATTTCTGAATTCAGTGTTGATTTTGGGACTGATTGTGCCAGATGGTGGAGTGTCTGGGCTCATAGCACAGCTAAGGTCTTCAAGGATACCTAGACATGGCTCCATTTGCAATTATAAGGCTTAATTGATTTAGGAACATGCATCTAGTTTTCAAAAGGTGTTCCTGAGTCTCAGGCCTAAGACATTATATCCTTTGCCTTGTGCAAAGGCATCTGGCCAGGCAGGGACGCACCTCAGCTCCCTGCATGTCCCGAAGTGGCTGGGCTGACTGGATGATTGTGGCCAAAATAATGCTTCTTTCCCCTGTGCAGGGCTAATTATCTGAGACAAGGCACCTTCCAGTGTGCTTAATGCCTCCCAGCCTGGAGCTGGCCTCTGCCTAAGCTGGGGTACGAGCAGAGAACATACGTGTCTGTCTGCACCCCATAGTGAGGTAAAGACTTATTTGAGCTGAGTCTGAGCCTTTGAGAAGCTGCAGTGCTTTTACTGCAGCTAAACTTCTTTATAACTTTGAGCCCATAACCTTTTGCTTGGTGCTCAGCGTTTGCAGGATCAGTTGCTGTCTAACACTGCAGACAACATTACTGTGACATGACCAGAGGCTGAAGTGGTCCTGTCGGGCCTTGTCTGGGGTTGCTGTCCCATAATTCATCTGCTTTATTGTGAAAAACCTCAGCCCAGAGAAGCAGGGACCCCATGTCAATGACTCTGCCCAGGGCACGTGCGTCAGCATAAGCCTGTGAGTCCCCATCTCTCCAGTACCGTGTTGATGTTTTTTTTTTTAATTTGTTAACAAAATGGCTAATTCAGTATTAAGGATTTTAACTGTAGCCACCTGATGGAGAACGGGCTCCCAACATGAATGATGACTAATTGAGCAGCGGATGTGTAATTTGTCATTATTAAGGCTGCATTTGTGCTGGCAGCTGCTGTTTGTGGAGGCTGGGCTGAGGCTGGAGGCGATGGTGGATCCAACACTGCCACCTCTTGATAACGCAGCGGAAAGGTACAGACAGGTTCGGGTCCTCCTGCCATGCCAGACCCTGCAGATTCACAGACTGGACATTACTTTTCTTAAGTCTTGTGTCCTGCAACATGTCATCATGCAGAGACATCTGGTGTTTACTTGTGAGGAAAAATATTAGTTTTTGGCCTTTATGTGGTAGGAGTAGGCATACCTTTCAGGTATTTCTGAAGAACTGTATCAGGGGATATTGCTGATACACAAAATCTAGTTCCACATATAAATAATTTTGGCTTGAGTCAGGAAGTCAGTGAATAAAGCAAAACAATTATAATGAAAACATAAAATAGTTTAAAGTGGGAAATTTTCATCAATTTACATGCACTGTTAAGATAAACTGCTCTGTTGTTCTAGGACAGACTGGACAGTGGCTGTTATTTTTAGGGCTAGATTTTAGCATCAGATAAAAAGACCAACTGAGAAATGTTTGGGCCTTAATAGATAGTACAGCATGGAGAGCCTTCTTGTTGCATCCTATGTGATTACATTTGCATTTTTCTTCATGGTTATGGGAGGAACTTCTCTTGCATATTCACAAAGTGCCTGTGTTCCTTCAAAACTTCCATAAAACTCCCTGGGGTTGTTTGATACGCATCAAAAATCTAAAGATTAGACTGAGGCACAGCTTGGCTAGATGATCAGGGCTACCTTGGATGCCCCTCTGGCTTGCCTGTATCCTTCAATTATCTCTTATTTTAATTGCAAACTGCCCTGGGGTGCGTTGTATCTTCATGTCTTTGTACAATAGGTTAAAGCACTTGACCAGAGCTCACAGGTCCTGTGGTAGTAGGACTAATAAGAACACTGTGTAGTTCTAACAATATTTAAAGGGGTCTCTTTGGACACAAAACGTCTCTAAAATTGTCTTCAAAACAGCAACATTTTGCCCCCAATGTTTGCTTTTATGTTATTAAGTTCTTTTGAAATATTTACTGTGTTTTGGAGTGATTAAACAAAAGGATTTTGAGTCTGTTTTTCCCTCCAGAGCACGGTTATTAAAGCTGCTTGTGTAAGGCCAGACGTGGCCATTGAGAGAGGCAGAGCAGAGCTCAATTAGCGAAGCAAAGCCGTTGCATATCACACCTCCTCCCCAAAGCGCTCTGTAGGTGAGCACGGAGCTGAATTGCTGGCTGCTGGTGTGTGTTTTAAAAGACAACAGATGGTTCATCTGGAAAGGAAGGCGGCAATGCCTTTCCATAACTATAGCCTTCAAAGTTTCCATCATATGAAGCAATATTAGCAAAACCAATATGATGTCAACACTATAATTTTGTTGGGGGTTAAATTTTCATATTTTCTGGTGTTCTGATGCTTGAAAATAGGCACTTAATGACTTTGTGGGAGTGTTAGGAGGACTGTGGGACTGAGAGAACTAAACATTTATCCTAAGCTATTTGATGGTATCTCTGACACGAATTGCCCAAGCACAAGGGAGAACTCTGATCTCTGCTCGCTAGGCAATGATCTCAGGAAGACTGTCTGTCCATAGCTGAGAGGTCTGTTGCGTTTGGCTATCGAGATTCAGTCATATCACAGGGCAACTGGTTAGTGAGAGAGCATTGCTGTTGCAGTGTGTGTCGTTCTTTCTCCTGGCATCAGTGCTGTGAAAAGCTCTTAGGAAGTTATATGTCTCTGAGCATGTTTATGTGACTCAGATACACACATTTCTTATAAATACTTATTCCATATTTACACAATATTTACACACAATTTTTTTCTAAGCAAATGTTTGCTTTTGCCACATAGATTTTTCAAGGAGTGCAGTGAAGGTGCAGATTGCTGTAATCTGTTTTTCAAAAAAAGACTTGCCTGCTGCTAAGATGCACTTAGAAAGTGAATACACCATAATGTTTGCTGCACAGGCAGTTGTGACCAGCCATCTGCCAAGGGCTGCCCTCCAGCTCCCCCACAGATTTGAAATTCAAATCACTTCAGTGGTCCATATTGCTGTTATTCGTCCAAAAACCTCAAAACCCCCAATCCGCATCTATCCGTCTCTGAAATGATGAAGGGTGTATTGGTCTGGGAAGGGAAAAGAAATTCCCTGAAATAGAACTGAAGGGAGCTGTTACTTGCAGCGGGTAGAGCCAGGATATTTGCTGCTCGCTCTCTGTCCTCAGCTCACCTCCTTGGTGGGCTCTGGAGCATCAGGGAAAGGCAATGGCAGCATGTTTTTGAAATGCGTGGTTTTTGCTGCATTACTGTTCCTAGGTCTAGTTGCCATTGCTCATTGGATGATCTGCTATGGAGAGGCACGGCGCTCCTATAAAAAATAAAGAAGTTTGTGTAACTACAGCTGAATGCACTTGCTGGCCTAAGCCAGATGCAAAAGGATATTTAAAGGCATGAGACTTAAGCACTGAAATTGAACCTAAGTGTTGCTTTGGGACTTTGAAAGTTTGACTTAAGTTTCTAAGGCACTTGGGCATTACTGGACACATTCTCCTGGAGCTGTATGAATTCTGTTTCTGGCCAGCTTTGTATTCAATTTTCAGATGGTGGTTGGAACATGTATTGCCATGACCTGGAAAAAGAGAATTGCATTAAGTAATGATGGGGGCACTGGGGCTATTTTTCTTGCTGTATGCCAGAAAGTATTTGACAGCATATTTTCTTATTGTTCTTCATCTTGATTTATTTCCATTCTTGAACTTTCCTCCTTTAGAGAACCCAGTTACAGTTTTTCCTCCTGAGCCGTACACAGAGAGCCAGCTGTCTATGAGTGGTCTCTAAACATGTGTCAACAGATTGAATCACTGTTTTTTTTGAATTTTTGTGGAACAGATAAGACAAATAGAAGCTACTCTGATTTTGGAAGGAGGAGAGGAACAAGTTTAGAACAAAGACCACCCAAAATATATTCAAATTCAAGATTCCAGTGAAAACAAACAACAAAAATTATGTGCTTCTGATTAGTTACATAAATTAGCTGGTATTGTTCTTCTTTCCAGGCCAAGTGATTTATTGGTTTATCCCACACGATGTTAAATGTAAATTGGAAATGTGTAAAATTACATTTGACTGCAGAGCACACAATATGTACTCAGTTGGTAAGCAACTTTAGCCCCATATGTTCTATACATTAAGGGTACATAGTTACAGTGTTATGGCATGAAATGCCAGCTGTTAGGCCATGATATGAATGATCTGCAGATTGAGAGCTATCAAATGTATGAATCTGTGACAACTGAATAATGAACATATTGAAAAGATTGTGACATTAGTGGACCAGCTGTAGAGTGCCAACTGCTCCATTTTCCTATTTGCTGCATAATAAAAGCAAGTTATATTCATGACTTCAGAAAAAATAGGGCCAGATTTTCAAAGTAAACTTCTGGGGGGGTTAGATACCAAAATCCAGAGTGGGACTGTCAGGTCTCCACCTGTGTGCCTTTCTGCCTGCTGGAACAAGCCCAGCTTTTGCAGCTTCTCCTGCCATGGGCTCCTGGTCAAAGAGCAATGGCTGCCCCTTCCCTTTCCCTTTCCCTTTCCCTTTCCCTTTCCCTTTCCCTTTCCCTTTCCCTTTCCCTTTCCCTTTCCCTTTCCCTTTCCCTTTCCCTTTCCCTCTCCCTCTCCCTCTCCCTCTCCCTTTCCCTTCCCTTTCCCTTCCCTTCCCTGTTGGGAGGGGAGAGAGGGCAGCTCTGGGAACAGCCTGGCTGAGATAAGCATTTTGCTGCTTGGTTTGTGGATCCAGACTGGCCTTAGGATGTGGGGAACTTTGCCTCTGGGAGTTAGGATGCAGCTTAGTTAATGGGAGGCTTCAGCCCGTTTCCACTGGAGTGAAACTGTGGCTCTGGTGTGTGAAACAGACCTTCCCATTGTACTTGAAGCCATTTAGAAAGGTGGAGGGCCTATAGAAAAGTGACATTTGTTACTTGGTACACAGCTGTCGCATCATATGCCTTTAGTTCAACTTCATATTTCTTTCATATTTTAACACAAAGCACTGTCATTATGATGAAGGCAGTCTTGTACCACCTGTTATTCTTTTTGTTTAACATTGAACATCAGGAGCTCATGGTCTAGTGTTATTGTGTGTGTGTGCATGTGTACATATACATACAGATGTACGTGTGTGTACATTTGTCAGTGGTAGCTGAACAAGTCCTGCTATTACAACACTACTGCACAACACCTGCATTTATGCAGAATGTTTACTGATTGACGACAGTTTTCAAAACATTTCTCTTTCCCACATATTGAATTTGTGCTGTATTTGTTGATTTATCATATAATTTGTGCCTTTTCCAATTCATTCTGTCTCATTTTTTCCTTATCGGTGTCAGTTGTAGTCAATTACTTGCATAAAAAGATTGAGGACCTAATTTATGGCATGATGACATACAGTAGATACACTGCTCCCACTAGAACCTGATGAAACCTCTCTATTAATTTTCTCAGTGTGCCAAGCCAAGTCACAGAGGGTAGACTTTTGATGAATAAAGCATATTTTCTTACTTAGCTCCGTTCCTAACTAGCTCAACTTCTAGAAATAACATTGGTTGGCCAATGAAAACACTTCTTTGATAGTGGTAGGAATTCAAGATAAAAAACAGCTGGGTAAGTTTTTTTTTAGACGAAAGGAAACAACTTTGAACTCTGCAGACAATGTAGTTTAAACTCAAACAGATGTGGTTTAATCTTGTTTTTGATCCTCTTGTAGATTTTCTTTTAAAATGCATGCATGTGCACAGAAATGATGACTTTCAGATGTCCTGACATAATTTGTTAGAGTATCACCTTGGTGCATAAATCTTCTATGCCAAATACTTCATGTCTTTGAACATGGACTGAAAGGTACCAGAGAAAATTCATGTTGTTCTTTTGGTGCTATGCTGCAACTGTGTAAAATAAACAAAATCGTCATACAAATGTAAGGTCTGTAAAATGAGAAACTCAGATGTGTTTTTTCTGGTTCCCAAGAAAACTTTTTACCGTGAGGGCTTAAAGTTACTCTAAGACAGGAAAGACGATATCAGACTTATTCCAAATTAGCAGACCTCTTTGATCTGAGCCCAGCCCTATCCTACTTCGATAGCGATTTGTCACATCTGGCATTTTCATATGCTAATTTCCCTCTCCTTTCCCTGTATATTAGCAGAAGTGGCAGTAAACATATAAACAGACTTTCTTTCAATAGATAATCAACTTTTGATATAAATGTGGTAATGACATTGTCTTTCAGCCCATGTTCCAATCACCATTAAACTTCAAAGCTCTGTGCAATCAAGACCTGCTTCTTCCCTACAGCCAAATCAGGGGATTGAATACAGGAGGGCTGGCTGCAGATGTGACTCCACACAGATGTAAGCATCTCTTTCTTCCTGTCTCCCTTCCTTACTAAAATGAGGGAGGCTGGATGGAAAAGAGTCCAAGGTGCAGGAGAAGACCAGGATGCACCTAAAGAACAACCTTTTTCCTGCTTGGTGGAAGTGATGTGTGAAAAAGAACGATGATACATTGCTACCTTAAACTGAGGTTTGAGAGCTGAAGCAAGTACCACCAATAACTGGGAAGAAGAGTAGCTTACAAACATTTTTGCAAATGAGTACATGTTTCTAGCAAGTCTCATATTTAGCCCCCAGGTCTCAAAAATATTTGGGCCTTTCACACACATTGAAACCAAGGGGAATTAGTCATCCCAATACCTTTTGAGTATCTGAGCCTTGCTGTGTTTTCCTAACGTCTCTCTTTCTAGGATGAAGGTATTATATGACACGCAGCGAGGGAAAATTTTATTTGTCTAATCTTCAGGGTGGAAGAAAAAATACTGAAGATGTAATGCATACGTGTCATTAAAAAAAAGACAAGAGAAAAATACAAATTCATAATCTTAAGCAAATTTCCCGATTTCTTGTCATTCTTTTGGTTGGATTGATTTGTGATTCTAGGTGCTGTGCATTTCCCATGCCTTCATCGTGTTGCAGTAAGTGCTCACATAAAGGATCTTTCCTGCTAAGCCCAAGAGAGCTCGAGGCTCACACTGTGGCTGGGATGTGTTGGTGTTTTCTTGTCGGCAGAGCTCTGAAAGTAGCCAGGCTTTTCCTGTTTCACCTCCTCTAACACAGCCACTCCAAGCACAGGCATCTGGAGGTAGGTCTTTTTAAAGCCAGAGATAAAGCCATCACATGATTTCTTACAAGATTAAAAACACAGCTTGTAATGGAATAAATACAGCCAGATATCCTGGCTTTTTACCATGACCTAAGCAACTGTTGTTTCAGCAGATAGGAGGAACCTATTTGTAACCCGTTCTCAGTGCCTGGTGGAAAAACAGGTAAAGCTGCTGTAGATGTAACACTTGAAGCTCATTAGAACTCACATGTTATTCTCTACCTTGCCAAAGAAGGCACCTGCCACTGCTCCATTTCTTTCCAAATCTTCAAGGTGTCACTGTAATTTATAATTTTTTAAAAAAATTTATTTATTTATTTGCCTCTATCAGCAGTAAGAGGTTTTTTTGTATACACACAATACTTGCCTTAGAAAGCTGACAGTCAGGGCAGGCGGACAGCAGCCACTGCCTTCTGCGCACAGGCACGGAAGTACTTGGTGTGTGGAATCTTGTGAATAAAGCTCTCCAGATTCACAGAACAAGCTGATACTATGGTTGTACTTTGTAAAGCATGGCCCTGCGATGCATGTGTGAGGCTGCAAAATACCCTTAAGTTAGCAGGAGTCGGGGCTGAAAAAGAAGGACGTGGCTCTGTGCCTAGTGTACGTGAAAAGCATTGTGTTTAATAACCCTGTATCTCCATAGCTCCAGTTGTCCTTTTTACCTTATGTACAGCCAAATATGTGAACAGATGTGCAAAGTGCTTGAGATTTGTTCTAGTTTCTGACTTCTTGCGAATGGTCTCTATTTGTGGGGAACAAGAGCAGTGTGTTGTGTAACGTGCTTTTCACAGTGTCTTCCAAAAGTGCCAAAACCCAGTGAACATCATGCATCCCAAATGTCAGCATCATACACCTGAGAGGCTGCATAGCTATGGTGTGGGCTTCTCTGTGCTTTCATTTGAGCTGCATTGCTCCACAAATAGCACAAGGGTAAAACGTTATTTTGGCATCACCAAGATGAGCTGATTGACAGGCAGGTGGAGAAGGAGGCAGTAATGAATGGCAAGAGCAGTCATTTGCACAGATGACTACAGAAAACCTGTAATCAATTAATAATTTACATGTTCAGAATAAAGATGAGTTGAGCACTAAATTATTAGCTGCAGTCTAATAGCTTCAGCTAGATGATAACAGATAATTTGCTATGCTTACGTTAGCAAATAACTGAGGTAGTCAGGATACAGCAAAATCCAAAACTGTTGCAGTGGAATCTGAAATGTACCTGTTCAGCTTGATCAAGACTTGTCTATTGGCATGTCTTTGGAAGAAAAAGAATTTTTTCCATTAAAAATTTTTTTTACCAATTATTTATCGTTTACAAAAAGTTCTTTCTTTTCAAAAAAAGGAAAAGAATCCAGAAGCCTTCAGACTTCTTCCCATATCTCTCATCCCCCCAAAATGAAAGTAAAAATAAAAGTATTTGTATTTTGATGATAACCCCCCCTAAAATATTATGAATGAATTCATTAAATCTGCTGTCATGTGCTTCATCTGCATAGACATACACGGTGAAGTGCCATTACACTCGACAGCTGCGTTTGTGAAACATCCCATCATACTCAAAGTCTGGAAGAAATCTTGTGTGGACATCAGTGAGACTATGCCTAGACCTTTCTTTTTCTTAGATGTGGCTGAGTTCTGAGTGATCTACAGCAAGTGTGGTCTAGTAGTACAAATACAATCTATGATTTTTTTTAAATTAAAAACTTTATAAATTGTGGTAGATTTAATTTTATGGAAAGTATGAAAATTCAATAAAAATATTTGAGGTGAGTAAGGAACAGGATTTCAAGTCATGAATTTTCTTTCTTTTTAAATTTTCAGTGCCATTTCCCTTACTCTGCTGTTCTTTTGGTAATGCAATTTTTTGAGGCACACTGTGAAAGCATAAAAATTGAGATTTATGAAATAATATGAAGGATTTAACTGTTGAGCAGCTGCTGACTCTATAGCAACATTAAGTTCATGAAGGAAGCCACTTGGTCATTGGTATGGTTAAAAGACATGCTTATGACTTGTAATTCATGTATCACATCTACTTGAAATCGGTGCTTTAAAGTTTGTCTCCTTGTCTTCAGGCAGCATTTACCTTGTGCATTGAGTTCTTATGTTTTTTAATGGTTACACAATGTTATGACAATGATATCCAGCAATTCTGGAATAGTTTGAGCAGCCAAATGGTGAGACTGGTGAATAAAATCCTGGTAATGGGATGAAATCACCTAGTGCTTTTCTGATAACAGGTATGTACCCTGCATTAGCTTTTATTCAGCTTTTCCCTGCCAGCTAATTGGAGCAGCAAAACCTGGTCTCTCGGATATAAAGGGCATCAGGAACTGAATTTCATGGGTGGAAGTTTCTCTAGCAGAACTTTCCAGTCCCTGCCATGCCCTGAAGGAGCTTTGCTGCTGCAACACATGGTCCATACATCCTGTTGTAGTCACATTAGGATAATTCTTGGCTTCAGTGAGAGGTGAGCTAGCCCTTGCACTTCATAACGGATTTAAAAAAAAATCTATATATCTGCATCCTCATTTTCTGATGCGTGGTTATGTTACAGAGCCAGAATTCCAGATTCATCCTTTTCCTACTTTCAATCATTTCAAAAGACATGAACTTTAGCCCACCTCATTATCCATCATTTACAGACTTCTTTCTTTTAGGGATGCTGTCTGGGCAATGTTGGCACAGGTGTCCTTGCTGCAACCAAGTCAGGTTTGCACCTTTGCACCAAGGAGTGCAAGCCAAATCAGGCCTGCTTATTTTTAAATTTGGGTAGTAACCCTTTGTGTGTAAAGGTAGAGGGGAGAGAAGTTCTGCAGTTCTATGGAATGGCTCTTGATTTGTATCAGTGAAATGAGTGAGCTCCCTGTCTCACATGGTATTATCTTGATGTTGTTGTGGTTCACATTGCTTTCTATTACATATCTGGCGCGGAGATCATTCCTGCTGCTGGCTGATAGCACAGAGCATCTGAAAAACTCTCTCATCAGGGTATTTGTGAGCTCTTCCATCCCTGGGTGATGCTGCGCTGGCTCCGTGGGCTCCTGCTGCTGTGCCCCAACACAAGAACATGATGCAGGGAGCCTGCAGGGCTCAGCTGGGTTGTGTCCCCATTCCTGGACATCTGGCCTGCTTGAGCTTTCGTGTGGAGTGTTTGTGTGTGTCCCGTACAGATGCAGTATTCACAAAACGAGAGAATACGGACAGCATTACAGAAACAGTATTTCCTGTGTTTAGAAGTTAGATTGCTGCAGGGATTTTTAAATTTAGAAGCATCTTATGATAATGGTATTGAGAGAGCAAGTCTGAGATCTGCTTGGTGATGGCGATGCTTCTGTGTGCTTCTCTGCAATGCATTTTATGCTGTTTTAAATATTGTTTCTCTCTCCTTCTTTTCCTACTTGTTGGGAAAGGTGGTTTTTGAGTGGAAGTAATAAAAGATGTTTGGGTTGTACAATTTATATTTTTCAGACAAGTTTGGATATGGGGTAAAATTTTAACAAGCTCCTAAGTCACTTGGGAGCTAAAATAGTGTTAGGACAGCTATTTTTAGGTTGCTGGCTTGTGCCATGTACTCACACTGCAATCAGGTATGCAATCAGTATGAAACAACCATTTTTCTTTGTGAGTGCTATCGTTGTGTACATGTGTGGGGTACATTTCCTTGCTCTCTCATATTTAGTATTTAATGGTCTATTAGCTTACCAGATAGACAAGAAAATGTCATATTCTGGAAATGTTTATTCCAGATGCTAAAGCAGCTAAATTGTATTGTTTTACTGAAAGCATTTGACACAATTTTATGTTGACCTAAGGAATAGCAAGTCATAACTTGCTGCCGTGGGGATAATATTTATGAACATTCTAATAACAATATGGAATAAATAACCCAATAGTTTTCATAATGTCTCTCTTTATGGAAACTTTGGGATATTTTTCAGTATTCGAATTCATTTTTCTCTAAATATGTAGTTAGAATTATTTGTCCATAGATGTCCCTTTATGCAAAATACTGCTGTGGGTCCTGGTTGATGCTTAAATAGCAGATGTTCCAGCACAGCTCTGGAGATGCAGGTATGAACCCACTTATCACCTGTGCATTAATGCAGTTGTTTCTGGGGCAATAACACAGACCGATTTTGCTGCTGCAAACTTCACAGGTGTGTCATACTTTGAATGTAAACATGTTCAGTGATCAAGATCTGCATTTCCTTAGTCCACTAAGAGCAATTGTCCCCTATGGGCATTTACATTCCAGCTTGGAGAGGCACAGGGAGCAGGTGAATAGAGGTGCACTCACTGACCTGCACTGGGAGGGTTGGAACAATTCAGGACCTAGAGTTAACTCAAAACCATCATGGGTAGGGTTAAAAATCCTCCTTTTCTTTTGGCTGTGAGATTTGAAATGCAGCCCTACAGCCTGAGTCCCAGTTTCTGGTCACCCAGTCTTGTGCCATAACCACTGGAAGCAATGCTGCCTGACTCTGGGTAAGTTAATTCAATCGGTTACAGTCAGCATATTTTTTAAAAGCAGCAAAAGGTTAAATCAGAAGGTGTTTGGAGGTCATCAAAGCAGAGTCTAAATGGAAATAGAAGAGTCTAAGTGCAGCGGGGGGAGAGTCGGTGAGGAGTGTAGACCAGAGCCCAGCTGCTGCTGTGGAAACTGTCATTTAGCATGAAAGAGCATCAAACATGTTCATTAGGCTGGAACATCAACTTAGAGAGGCACCCCTCTGCCGAAAAAGCTCTTACTACTCCTGCGATGAGTGAGTGTAATTAGAAAGCCTGTGTTCGCTGGAAGGAAACTGCTTTGGTCTATACTCTGGTATAGATTAAACTGGAAACCAAAACATCATCATGTTTTGACTAATTGCTGTTGAAACTTCTCAGCAAAATGTCAAAACTTGAAGTGAGGCCACATCAGAAAATTAGAGTACAGTAAGTACATGGCTGGTATTAAAAAAAATAATCAGATGGGCAGATCTAAGAGAAAAGAAATTACCAAACGCAGTCACTTGGGTTCCATAAAATGAAATTCAAGTTCAGTATATTAAAAAACATGTGGACTGTATTTGAAAACATTTAATACAAAGGCCTAAGAGCCAAAATGGGAAAGATGTGGCTGCAGATAAGCTGTCATGTTCAGAAGAGAGCATAGGTCATGGATCAGGCATGAAAAAGGAAAGCTAAAGGCAGGATCAATTGTAGTAAGTGAATACTTTGTTATGGACCTCAGTAGGTTTCACAGAACCCAGTATTTGTTCCCAAATCTGTTGAAAGAAGGTCTCCCATCAGCTTTGGTTGACTTTGATTCAGGACTACTCTGAACAAGATTTATAGGAGAGGTGGTTATAATTCTCAGATTCTGCTCATTCAGAGAGCATTGGAAATTCCAGAGCTGACTATCAGCAAAAGTTGCCTCAGCGTTCTCTGGTTTCATAGTGAGGCAGTTAAAACTCTTGAGTTTTGGTTGCCAGCTCAGTTGAAGACACCATACGTTCATACTTTTCTTACTGGTCTGTGTAAATGGTTCAGGCTGGATTGGTGGTCCATAGCCTGAAACAAAGCTCTGATTTTGGTTGATCTCTGCAGAGTTTTCAAAAGCTGCTCAGGAGCTTGAAGCTGAATGCAGGAACCTGGCATTTACAAAAGTACATATCCTACTCCGGTACCAAGTGGGTACCAAAGTTTATCCTGGGCAGTTTTTTCAGTTTTTTTTCAACTTGTTAAAAACTAATGAAACACACGAGTGGTTTAATGTGAAAAAACTGGAGGGATTTATGCTGTGATTGACTGCTGCAGACAGGGGAGGGCGTTTCAGTCTCTTCTGCTGACGGCCGGTCTCTAGGGATCCTTTCTGTCAGCCCTTTGTTCACAGTCCTCTTCTCCAATATCTGCCATGACGGCTGGTATTTTTTATTCCTTTGCCTTACACCTGTTTTGTGTTAACAACCAGCAGAAGCTGAAGCGTGACAAAGAGAATTTGTCATCTCACTGTGGTTCTGACACACCTGAGGTAGGATGCTGATGGATCATGTACGGCTGGCTGGCTCGTCAGATAGCACAGCTTGTGCACACATATCTTGTTGCTGAAAGCAAGTTAAAATCATCAATAATTTGTACGTGGATTAAGGAATGTAACAGCATTCCTTTGCTGAAAGCTAGAAAGTGTCCCATTAGCAAACGTGGCTGGGTGGTTTCAGTGGGCTGCATTCAGGG
The DNA here is from genome assembly GCF_036013475.1 of Columba livia. NCBI lineage: Eukaryota > Metazoa > Chordata > Aves > Columbiformes > Columbidae > Columba > Columba livia. The sequence goes on along the minus strand of NC_088611.1, from coordinate 12,094,434 downwards.
TCTCCGTTCCATGTGTTTTTGTAACTCAAGGAAGGGAAGAGTAGTTCAGGTACCACCCTGGACCTTCACTTGGGTTTATGTCAGGAAGTGGGTACCAGCGTTAAACCACTTTGCACTGGTCCCGGTATTTCCAAAGGAAGAGATTCTCAGACAAACAAAAACACCAAAACAAATCTTGCTGCTTGATTTTTTTTTGTCCTCAAAAAAAAAGTATCTTTTTAAAGACTTCATTCAATACTGCTTTTCAGATACGAACTGACCCTGCTTATGCCGATATTGTCTGCAAATTACATCATTTTAATAATACTGTGTATAGTATTACTGTACTTGTGTTTCTTACAAATGAACTATTGTCTATAGATGGGTGGGAAGCACATCAGGAAATGCAAAGGAAGGACTTGGTGCCGCGTTAGTTTTAGTTTTTTAAACTCAGCACAGTTTCCATCTGATGTGAATTACACTGTACGCTTGATACGTTTTTGTTCTAAACTAGCAGCACTAAAAAAGTTTGATTCTAGCAGATTCTTATCTTACTTTTTCTGTGTGCATGATAGTCTCCCACTTACTGAAGGAAACCTGGAAGGATTTAAAGAAAAATTTTTAAGAGGGAATAAATACTATTAATGAGATACCTTCTGTCCTCTGGAGGAGATGGGGAACGCCAAGAGTCCAGACTAATTCTTAGAAATAACTGACGGGCATCACAGCCTGCCTGGCAAATTATTTCTCCTGCAGCGATTCAAAATGGGAATCCTGGGTGAGAGTGACAAAGATGAGAAACCGCTGTAGCATGAGACAGAAAGGGTAGTTGGAGCTTTTTGCTTCAGAAGTAGTGGCATGTATTGAGCTGTGCTGCTGAATTTGAGTTACAGCTGAGCATTTTGTTGCACTGTTTAAATTACATTGGTGGTACTTCCCAAGTTTTAGTGTGTTTACCCATCTGAGTGAACACCTGTACTTTGCAAATCTGTGCAGGCAAGTCTTTGCAAGTGATAGACTTAAACATTTCTGCTGTTGTGTATGTTAAAGTGCTACATGCTCTTCCTGGTACAAAGAAAAAGGAGTGCTGAAAAATCCTAAACACTTAAACATGTTAAGTATACACTATTTCAGCATTGATTTGGAGTTGGGTAAAAAACCTTGGAATGTTTATAGAAAGTTCAGAGCTGTCATGATGCCTTGTAAGAGCCAAAACCCTGGTGCTTTTGCCCGCTGTATCTGTGTGCCCAGCTCTTGGGGTGCTCTAGGGCTTCCATGAGAGACTCCCCAAAGGGTGAGGCGATGGGTGATGCGTAACCTGGTCAGTCTGGTGTGGGGAATGTGCTGTGGGGGACGATCAGGGTGTGATATGGCTCAGGTGGGCACAGATTGACCAATTGTCCACAGGTGTGGGGGCTCCCACAGCTGCTTCAGGGGATGGGGACGAGCTGGCCTGGCCTCCCAGGGCTTCTTAGTGGGGCTGAGCTGCTCAGAGCTTTCTGTGCCCTGTTGGAGAGGGCTGTGAAAGTTTAATATTTACTTCTGTCTCCAGTATGGCAGGATTGTTTTATTTTGGTTTTCTCTCTGGATGTTGTTTGTGTTCCTGTCCTTGTGGCTGGGTGAGTGCAAGGTTTTCTTTGCTGTGGGTAGGGTGTGAGCAGGGTGCTTTGGGGTGGTATGTAGATACTAGTATGAGAACAAGCAGTGTCTTTGTTTTAAGAGGAAAAAGAAACAATTCTCGAAAGACTTCAAGTATTAATTCTTCTGTAAGCCTAGCTTTGAGTCTAGTTGTGTAGAATATATTCTTGCTGGATCTGGTAGAGAGAGTAAAGCTTGCTAATTAATGTTTAAATATCCACCTCCAGAAGTAACCTGAAATTGCTCTTTTAGTGCAAAATAACTGAATAATTCCAGGACTTGGTATCTGAAGGTCTTTCAGCGCTAGGATTAATACTAATAGGAGCTCTTTCCTTTCTTTCAGAGGTATTTAAAGGGGAAATTTCTGAGTTTAGAATTGAGAATCTTTTATGGTTAGAGGCCTGAAATCTGGCTGTTCTTGGTTTTAAGCCAATGCAACCTTTTTGGGGAAATACCTTTTGTATTCAATAGAAGCTACTATTTTTCTCTTTGGAAAACAGGAATATTCTTGGTTTTGTGCTGAACTGGAGTGTCTAAGCATTAAATACAATCAGAAAACATTTAACATGTAATTTCTGTAAAACCATAATTATCGGCTTTATAGTGGTGCATTATTCTACCCAGATAGATGGTGATGTAAATGGAAAGGACTGGTGCAGAAGGATGGGGGATTTATTTAAGATAGTTTTGATTAAGGAAATGGGTCAGGTGTTGGTTCGCACTTCTGGAGTTGTGTTTGCAAGGAGCAGTATTTGAATATGTTCTCTGTTACAATAACTGGTAACACTTGGCAAGATGAACTTACGTGTGACTTTGAACTGTAGCCTATTGGGAGGGAGCAGAATCCACCAAGAAATTACTCACTTCTTGGAGGCAGTGCCTGGGTTTAAGACCAGAGGAGTTGTGGAAGTGCAAGTATTTAAGCGTCTTCTGTGGAAGAGTGTGGGAAAATGACAGAAGTGTGGACAACAGCCTTAGGTTTTTACAGAAGCTTAAGATGTTATCCATTGGTTTATCATTATCACTTGTCAATCCTGAGCTAATGAAGCTTGGAGAAAATATTACTAGGCTGATGCAAGCTCTTTATCCAAGATACATTCAAATGACTTTCTTGGAGTGACATACAAAGCTGTTAATAATTCTGTGTGTGTCCTGTTTGGGAGAAATCTGAAGAACTACATCTGAAAATCTACAGAGGGTGTATCCATCAGTGGATAATAACTTGTTCTTTAGTTTTCTGGTATTTGTTGCATTTGTTGTGAAGATGAACCAGCAGTGCAAAAACTACTTTCACTTCTCTACTTCAGCCAAGAAGAGCTGGGGCATGCAAAGATTAGAGCATGCAAGTGTATTGAAATGGGAAAGATACGTCTATCCAGATCTGAAGAAGCATTTGGCTTGTTTAGCAGTTTTTATATGCCTTAGCATGACCACAAAAGCTATTCTCTCACTTCAAGATTGAGTGGGAGCTGGAATCCTGCTGCTGCTGCTGTAGCAAAATCAAAGGGTGTTATAAACAGAAAAACACTTTGCTGCAGTTTCTGGTGGCCAACATCGACGTAAACATGGGAGGTGTAAACTAGAAGGAAATAAGGTAACAAGAAACCTTTTCAAATGGAAATACCACAAGACTTTTGCCTGTTAGCTATGCTCTATGCACAGCTAACGAGAGGGCAGTTGTGCCTATTTTCAGCCTAATCAATGAGACCAGGACAGTTGGGATGAGCAGAGCTCAGGTGTACTGCTGGCACAGGTGAGCGAAGGAGGGCTGGAGGAAGGCTTGCAGAGCCATGACTGGTGTTGATGACATCCCAGATCAGAGGGCTGAGCATGGGTAATGCTTTGGGGGTGCCAGGGCTCTGGAGGAGCATGAAGTTTGGAAGAGTATTTCTGGCTTGTGTTTGCAGCTTGGTGTGACATGCTGTTACGGGTGCTCTGCTCTGTGAGAACAGCAGTGACAACTGTGTTACTCTGGCTCAAGTATTGCTGATCCTAAGAGCTTCTCAGCATTATTGCTGTTCTGTTATTTCCTCCTGTGGCTCTGTGATAGCAAGCTTTTGTTATTACAGCCCTTCTGTGTGGGAACCATCTTCTTGTCTAGAGCATTAGGGAGGGGTGTGCATGGTGCTACCATGGCAGGATTTTGCTGTTTGCAGTCTCTCAACAAAACTCTCTGTAAAGTAATAAGTTATAGAAAGCTTGGTACAGGTAGAGAGGAGCTTTCCCCGATCTTTCTTGCTGACCTGGGTCGGGTAACTCCAAGCACTCAAGCTCGGCTGGCTCCCTGGCAGCTCTTGTGTAAGACGTGGCTTTTCCTCCAGACTTCTCCCACCTGAAAAATGTGCTCTTTTCAAGGTCTGCTGTTTTCCTTGCACTTCAAGATGCTGACTTTTCCCAGTTTGTGTGCTGCTCTTCTCTTGCTGTGCTCCCTTTTTGGTACAAGAGTTCTCTGGGTGCCAGGAGGAGGAAACTGCAGCACTGTGCAACTGCCAGGCGGTTTGGTTTCTTGTGTCCTTGTTAAAGAGGAGACATTGGCTTGTAAATATTCATCTCTGAGGCATAATTATGCCTTAGACCACAGTGGCTTCAGACATCTTCCTATAATATATTTTGGCGGGGCTGAGTTGATTAATGGGGCTGGAAGCATGAGAAGGAAAACTCTGGGAAACTCCTATGCTGCACTTAAAATATCTCATCTAAATTAATATTTCTCAAACATGTTGCCTGCTTTGAATTTAGACCCAGGGGAGAAAAAGCGCTGATACGTATGAGTACTCTGATTTCCTTCCCAAGCTCAGCAAGACTCTGTGCCAGTGAAGGGCAGCAGGAAGCTTTGAAGAGAAAAACTAGAAGCTTAATGTTTCTAGCTGTTGAATGAAAAAATTGGGCCATTACAGAAATGACTGAAGGATGAAGTATCAGCATCTCGAAAGCCCTTCAGTGTTGTCTAATGCTATCGCTTTAAGAACTGCTGTGTTGATGTAATGAGTTTTGAGGTAATGACTTTTTAATGTTTTTAAGGGAAACAAGACCACCCCGATTAACTGTAGTTTTGTTTTCAAAAGCAAGTTATTATTACTGAAATGTTGTCACATGCTATGAATCACTCTGTTCTGTGGCCAAGGTATCACAGGCCTTCTACAAAGCCATTAATTTTAGTGGTTAGGCCTCAAAATTTCTTTCCCAATTTGAGGCAGTTTGGCAGCTGAACTAAGTGCAAACATATCGGTGCATACTTCCCTACTGGCATCAATGTCTTGGTAATGTCAATGTAAAGACTGTGAGATCCTGTATGTGATAGTGGGTGTGGGGCTGGGAAGGGGAATGCTGTGAGCACCAAGGGGCCCAAGGCACATCGTTACCTGGGACTGGGGCTGGTGGTCCTGTCCCCACGCTAGCCCGTTGTCCATCCCTGTTAGCTGTACTAGCTGATGTGTGCCTGTACCTGTACAGTCTGAGGACTTGACCTGAAAAGAAGTTATTGGTGTGTGTGTGTGTGTTTTGGTGTTGTGGCGGTTTGTTGTTGTTTTGTTGGTTGGTTGTTTTTTCCCTCACTTTGGAGATCCTATTGTCACTAACCTGTGAGAATTTATGTAGGAGAAGCCTTTCCCAGGAGCTGTGTAATATATTTGTAGGGAAACCTATGGAACAGCCTCTGTCACTTGAAGAAGTGTTCTGAGCACGTCCTCTGGCAGCTCCTGTGAGCAAACCGATGTGTCTTGCCACAGAAATCTGCCACTGGACACGGACACTCCAGGAGTTGTACTGTGCCTTGAGAAAGCTGCTGGTGAACTTAATTGCTAGTGGAAATCCTTCATAGTTGGGCTGTAGCTTTTCAGGATTGTTACCAAGGAAGGTTCTCTTTTCCATTTTGTTCTGTATTTATGTATGTACAACATAGCCTAAAGACAAAAAGTGGAGGTCTGCTAAATGTTGTGTCAATGTGTATGAAGTTAAGGGCAAGTCGAGTGGCTTGGTGTGAAGAAATCTGTAATGCTGTCTGCAAGCTCATCTTGGAAACTTCACCTGCGTGTTGGACTGAATTGTCTGAAGTGACCAGCGCCTACAGACAGACATGATTCGAGTTCTGATTTCTTGAAGGTGGATACATAATTTTAAAAGGTGTTTCAAGCTAAGCATGTGCAATTTAACCATCTGAAGTACTTATTTTCTTCTACCTGGAGGGGTGGCACTCTACATCTGCACTGCTTGATAACCTGGCAGTGGAGGTGAAAGTTACAAGTTAAAAGATCAGTCACTCTGCAAATGCTTTGTGTTGAAATGCTGTCTAGCTAAAAATACTGGCTGAACTTTAATTCCAAAGATGAGCATTGCTTTATTATTTGAAGATGTTTTCTTCTGTTGTGATCAATATGAGTCATGCTTCTCATGAGTCTTCATATTCTGCAGCTTCAAGCGCGTATTTCATTGTCAATCTCCTTTAACTAATTTTGTGTTCTCCAGCATTAATCTTTTCTTGTCAATGTTTTCTAAATCTAATCTGGCACAGCCTTTGGAAAATAAAGCAGTTGTTTAAATTGATGGTTTTGAACACAATAAATCATAAATCAGTATATAATATTGGAAACCTCTTTTCATCTAGAAAGTGTTTTGGTTTTTTTTTCCCCTGGAAGGTGATTACAGAGCTTAGGTTAGACACATGTGTGAAGACCGTGCCACCTGCAGGTGCTGCGAGAGGGTGCGTTTTCAGCAGTGTCTGTCCAGGGCAGGTAAACCTGCTGAGCTGCCTCTTGCATTGGTCTCTGGAGGTGACAAAATAAACATACTCAGTCTTTTTCTCATCCTTTAGCAAGTGGAAGGCATGAAATACAATAGAGATTGTTCTTCCAGAATCCTCATGTTAATCAGTCCTGACTAAATGCAGGTGAAAATGGCTCAGATGGGACAGGATCGGTGCAGTACAGTTTTTCCTTTCTGTTGCCTTCACAAAAAGCAGCACACACAGCTCTGAGGTCAGATGGGCCAGAACCCTGGTATTTTGATGTATTAACTGCTGTTTCTCCTTAATAAGAGGCTGATTTCTTACAGCATGTCTGGAAGGTAAAAAGATGGAACTCTTACTTCTGCTGAGGAAGAACTGGTACATAGCTCAGTGAAGCTAGTTAAATTTTTGAATGCTTGTTGTCAAGTTTTTAGCTGTTTGGGACCATACTCAGTCTGAACCTCAAACTGTCTGCAAAAACAACGGAGTAGCATCACCAGAAACCAAGCTGGTTTTCAACTCTGAAGCTGCCTCCCAGTAAGCCTTGAAAACAGTGAGAAAGTGTATGGATGGGAATTGATTTAAGGAGAACAAAACAAAGTAATGGAAGACAGTGTGTTGCTAATTACCTGCCATTCTGATTTCTGAAGCAATTTTTCATCCATGAGCTGTGTTCAAATACAGCAGCAAACCAGGAGTATATGTTCTAGCTTGTGGGCATGTCAAATACTGGGAATTGACATTATGTCATTGTTGCTACAGGTCCTCTATTTAGAATCCTTGTGCTGTAGCTTGGGGAGTGCTGCTGGAGCCAAGCAGTTCATCATAACTTGTAATTGCATAAAGATGATCTGCAGTAGCTCCCCAGACTCAATATCCACTTGTAATTGGCAGATAAAAGAAGACTCAGAACAATTATCTGATATTAATTATGTCAAAGACTTTTTGGATTCTCCTTGTCTTTAAAGTCTCAGTTCTTGACATGACCAGAGAGTGTTGTGCAAGAAAAGGGGAAATGGGAGAAGGTAAATCATTCATTCAGCAATTCTGGTCTAAAGCCAACTTGTGCACTTTGCATGATAAAACTTCCCTCAGCAGTCTCATGATCTTCAAATATCATATTGGTGTATTAGGTCAGCAGCATCTGGGCCTGGAGCTTGATGCTGGACTTTCTGAAGAAGAAAGCACAGGGCTCAGAGCTGAGAATCCAGTGTAGTCCTGCCTACGTACACCTATAAGAAACTTTAATCTCTTTATTTAAACGTTTATGCATAGTGGGCTGAAATCTATTAGCAGGTAATGAAAATTCAACCCCTGAAACAAAGTAGCTGTGCCATACTGACATCAATTAAAGAGGAGCATTCTCCAGCTAAGACTTTTACCGAATCATTTGTGCTGTGAGCATAAGAATGGAGTTCTTTTAGTGTGGTTTGGACACCTCTAGCACACCAAAGCTTTGAGTTCTAGTTTTGCAGCAGAAGTATCTATAAAGTGTATCTACTCTTGCAGGTGAGACTGGACAATAATGCAAACTTTATTTTGGCAGCATGCTTTCCTAATGTCTGAGAATATTAACTGGGAGAAATACTGATGTAACTATGCCCTGATAATTGCACCTCTTCTCAGCCACAGCACCTGCACGTACTGAGTCGTGCGCTGGGAGGCAGTGAAGCTTTGCACTGATTCCAGAGCAGTGCTAGTCTCAGAGCTCTCTGCTGGAGGCGTGTTGTGCAGAGCATGTTCATTGTGTGCACTGTTCCCATACTCCACTGGTCCTGCTTTTTCCTTGCCCTCTGACGTCCAGCTTTGTAGCACTTGTGATATGGAATGGCAAGGGAAAATAGGAATTAATAGTCTCTACACCAGGGACTAATCTGCAATCTGTGAGGGCAAGAGGAGGCTTTGTCTGGTTTCAGGGGCTGTAAAGCCCCTGGAGAGTGTTGGGAGTTTGAAGTAGAGCTGGAGCAAGCTGCAGACAGAAACGGACATGAGTAGTAACTCCTGCTGTGGACAGATGTTACGAGATTGAGTTTTCTTGAATTTTTCACTCTGTGGTTCAGTCTGTAGTGCATGTAAGGACTGAGTTGGTGCTTCAGTCTCCTAGCATGTGGGGCATCAAGTCGAGCTGCTTTCATTTCTCGGTGTCTATTTTCATGAATGCTGTCAGCATGTAATATAGTTGCCACATTTACTTGTCCCCCAGGTTTACTGGATCCTATGCAAAGGCTTCCAGGCTAATGGAAGAGGACAGACACACACATACAATGTGATCTAATGTAAACCTTGTTTGCCTAAGAATCTAGGCAAGGAAAGTGGAAGTAGTCATATAAATACGTATCTCCCTTGCGTTGCTTCTGGTTGATCAAGCATCCCTGTATCTGTAGGGCTGTGAGAAGAAACTGTCCCCTGAGGGAAGCTTGAATAATGGCACTCATACTCTTTTAAAGCAGGGTAATAGTATGCAATATTTTTTGTATTTGCTTGAATGCGCAATTGTTTTGCCTGAAAGTTATACCCGGCCTGGCCCCTGGAGGGCGCCAACAGCCAACATTAAATTTTTTTACTTGCCTTTTAGCTATTGCCCACTGACATACAGCACTATAAAGATGGCAAATATATCCCCATGTATAGATTAAATTGAACTTGCTTTGCCTTGCATAATATGGAAATTCAAAAGACCAATTTCTTAGCGTAATTGAAAACCGCTACATTTCAGGCTTATTCATTGAATCAGTATTTTCAGTTAGAATTCAAATTAATCTTTCTACCTTTAAACATGATAACGAGGGTGTAGTTATATTTACTCAGCTTTCTAAAACTCAGGTTCAGTGTAGCTGAATATGATTAACTAAACACACGCAATTGCAAAAGGTTAGTCTGGGCATGACTCGAGTCATATGGGAAATTCATCTCTTCAGGCTGAAGATCTGAACCTACAGTTCAACATTCAGCCTGATGCCTGAATCCCTGTGGAAGGGAAAAATAAAAAAGGAAGAGAAGGGAGGCAAAATGACTGGCCCTACATATGAGCTGTCTCACCTTCTTTATACTTCCCTCTGGATTTTTTTATTTTAATGTAGCCTGGAGTCCTTTTGCTTTGAAGTTGCATTAATGCAGCCTTACTGACTTCCAACACCTGTAAAAGAGACATGGCATCCTAGCACATCTTGTGTCTGGATTCTGTGTGGGTGGTCAGCTGGTAACACAAGTTTGCAGCCTGAGTGTGGAAACATTAAGCTCGAGCGCACCCTACTCTGCACCACAGGCGTGTGATGTGGTGGTAGGTAAATTGGATGGTAAAATCCCTACTGCTGTGGAACACCAATAGCTGGGTTTTAAGAGCTCACCTCTATAAAGAGAAGCCTGAGGCACAATTTGACTAATATCACCCTAAGGCAAATGAGACTTTATTTGGACTCACCTGGTCTTTGGAAGGGCTTAGACTGATCCTGTGTAGATTGTGTAATAAGGCAGAGCTCCTGAAGTTCATGAAAATTAAGCTGGACCCACAAAAATGATCAACTTTTTGGAACAGAAGGCATTTCAGTCTCACTAGTACAAGGCCCAATGGATGGATGTCAAAAAATGGCAAACAAATCTGCAGGGAATGAAGCAAGGGAGCAGCCAATTGCAGCTTTGATGGATTCTCTGTGACTCACAGTGTCCAAATGGAGATCACATATCTTCCTGAAAGCTCAGGTCTAATTCCAAAATTAATTATGGGAAGTCCAATCTGCCCTATGTTACATAGGAGGTCAGTATGAAGAATGTGGTGTGGGTTTTTTTTAATGCATTAATATAAAAGGAGAGTTGCACAAGGTCACAGCAGGAAGGTTGGAGGGCAGGCACTGTTCTGGTGCATTGTCTTTCTGCAATAAGGTGCTGAACAAGTCTGTGTCCCCTACAGCTGTTTTCCCAGCACCTTTTGTGGGACTGGGTTTTCTAATGCTGGAAACTCAGTTATTTGCACAGTAGCTAGGAGGCATGGAGGAGAGAAGGGTGCTCTGGTTTTCCCTGCAGCCTGACCAGCAGGGAAGCAAATGACTTGTACTGTGGTTCACCTGCTCTTGGCTGAATGCAAGAAGATTCAGGGGATTTGTAATTCTTTTTGGGGGTAGGAGAAAGTAAAAAGATTGTCAGTGGGAAGAGCTGACACTCAGACTTAGCACGATTTACCTGCTGTGGGCTTGTGGTGTCTGACAGCATGCCTGTAATCCATGTGAGCTGATCCTCTGTCGTTGCTGGTGGGGCTATGTTGTGTTTCCTTGTGTTTGCAGTAGTCTAAAACTGTGCACGTAGGCAGCTGGTGCACAGAGACTGTTTACTGCTTAAACTGTGCTTACTTGATTTGTGTATGGGTGTGAGGTTGCATGCAGAGGGCACCCTTCAAAATAAATATTGGTAATAACTAGTTGTTATAGCATCGTGAGCAACAGCTGTACAGAGATACCCTGAGGTGGGGTTGTAGGTCCATGTCTGAGTTGCAGTGCCACAACTTCTTAGCTGAATCCAGCCTGCCAGCCAGCTTGTGCAAACAGGCAAGAGGCAATTTTTGTACCAGGCTTCTGCTTTTTGCTCTGTCAAGAAATCTATGGCTCATGCTTCATTAAATGTAACTTGCATTCTCATTTATACTTGTGCAAAAAGTGAATATTCAGCTTTACACGTGTTTACAGTTAAATGCCAATGTACTATAAAACTCTAAAGGGTGAAGTACTTATTTGATGGTTGCCATGCTAATTATCCTCCCTGTCATTCATTTACAGGTGTGGACTGGGTTATCTCTGCATCCCTCTCCATTGCAATGTCAGCAAGAAAAGCCAGGATGGCATGCAGATTGTTTTCATTTGCATCAGGGCCTGTCTTTGGCTCTATGAATAAAAAAGGATCTTTGAATACTGCCTGCCTCTACCAAGCTGAGTGCTCCTAATTTCCAGCTCTGCAGTGCGTGTACGTGCTTGGCCAGCAGAATCAGACCTGGACCTACAAGGTAAGTGTGAGCAAATTTATAATGAAGTCATTAAATCCATGTAAGTTGTTCTTTGTTTGTCCAGCATCACAAATTGGACCATGGACTTGATATTTCAAGTAGTGACATTACTCTGCTGTTGAACTAACATGGTGGTGTTGGGTGGGATTTGCTAGATCTTCTGGCATCTTCGCTGCAGGCCATGAGTCTGGCAAGGGAAATCTGTGTTTTGGATGTGAGAAGAGACAGGGATGGAATTTGCTTGGGCAGTCCCACAAGCAGTCTTCATGCTACTTTTAACTTGTAGGGACTAAGCAGAGAGTCATCTGTCCTTAATCTTTCCCCTGTGCCCAGTATAAACTGGGAAGAGATTGTGTCCCAATATACTTTTTCTGGAAGGCTAGACATTGACCTTGCTGTATGAAATCTTCCCCTTGAGTTACTAAGGGGTTTTATTCTGGGTGGCATGCGGCATGTGTTTTTCAGTCACAGGCTGGAATCATTCCACGGAAGCTGCTCTGTTCTGTTGCCTAATTAATAATGCATCTCTTAAAAAAAAAAAAGGTAAAAAAACAATGCATATTTAACTGATAAGCTAGAGTAGTTTCAAAAGCACCATTTCAGTCCATGAGCTGCAGGATACAGTGCTGTGTTACTCTGAAAATCCTAACTAGAGCAAAACCTTGTATTGTGTGAGTTTGCATTATGCTACTAAAATAGTTGAATGTTTTAATGTGTTGACTTTTCATGACTCTTTTTCTGTTCTTGGGGAGAAAGGATGGAAAATACAAAGTGCAGTAGCTTAGAGAGCTAAGTGAAAAGCCTCCTTTGTTCCTTTTCTGAAGTGGATTTGTGACTAAGATGAAACCTGCAGCAGTGAGGTGAAGTTGTAAAGCTGCTACCCAGCATTACCTCATCCTCAACCCGCTGTTAGTCAACAAGCTGCTCTGGAAAGCTTGTGTGACCAATTCTCTTCTGTTGAGGAATGTAGGGTAAAATAAGGTGTAAAACTAGGATTTGGGAGGGGATTTTTATCTACTGCTGTCACTGTCCAGCACTGGACAAGGCTTTTCATTTTGCAGTTTCTCATAATGAAGTAAGAACTGAGCTTTTAGCATGAACTCTTGCCATTGTCACTTCAGCTGATTCTCATAAAAGCTACTGACATGTTGCTTTGTTAAATTTACCTTTACTGAGGGATAAAAGAAATTGCAAAGACCAAAAAATTGCGAAAAGCCAGGTTATTTTTTTTATTTATTCATGGCAGTTATTCCTCACCAACACAGACTGTTGATATGGGGAGGGTAAATAACATAGCTGTGGAGTGCTAATGTGAGCATTCCTAACAGACAAAGTTTCTTCTTGTTTGTTGTGGGTTTGATTTTGGTTTGGTTGGGGTGTGTGGTGCGGTTTGTGTGGATTTTTTTTACAAATCCACTTTTTGCTCCTTAGCGTGTCACAGAATGGAAAAGTCTTTAGGTTTGTTTTCCTCTGGAAATATGCTTTTAAATTCAGAAGTTTCCTTAGTTTCTAGAAGGATGTTTTGCAGAGGTGGCTTTGCTTGTTTGCCCATCTCTGCTGTGCTGCAGTCTCTTGCTGCTGCTCTCGCTCCCTGACTGCCCAGCTTGGCACTCTGCATCTCCCAGTCTTTTTCCAAAGAGGTTTGCCCAAAGCCTCCCAGGGCACAGGGAATCTCCCACTCTCTCTGTGTTTTTCACATGATTCAAGGAGTAGCAACCAAGACAAAAAAAAAAGGTCCAACAGTTGTCTTCTCTGATGCTCAAGAGTTACTTCAGGAGCTGCCTGTAAGCTGGTGAGCAACACCAGGAACCACTCCTGGCAAAGTGGCATCAGGGACTCAAGGCTTGGGCTCTGATGAGATGAAAATACACATCTTGCAACACAAACAAGGATTGATTTGATGAAAGCTGAGGCATTAATTTAATTTGCTTGGGATGCAGATGAATGACCTGTGTGATCAAATCAGATTGCACTGTAAATAGGTTCACAGAGAAACTGAGTAATGCCAAGTGAAAGGAGCTCAGTTATGGGCTTGGAGATGGGAGCCGATGCTAACCCATAGCAGGCGTGTGCAGGGCATGATGCAGGCATCTTTTCATCGTCTGGTCTTCAATCATGAGCTTTGAAAGCCTGTAGACAGTTCTGCTCTGTTATGTTTTTGCTTGAGGGCAGAGGTGTTGGAGAGGTAACTGCATGCTGTGCAAGGTATAGAAATCTTGTATAGTGCCGTATACGCTTTTGGGAACATGGGGACTGCTTTGATTTGCCTGTACCTGAAGTGCTCTCATAGACTATTATAATCTAAGTCAATTTTAACCCCAGTGAACGAACTCGATCATCTTGAGGGTGTCCCAAATGGAATCTATTCAAGAGTCACAGAGAGCATTGATTTAGAACACTCTAAACCCTGTCTTTTCATAGGGTCTGAAAGATTTATTAAGAGAGTCCAGATTGCAGCTGTTCAGAAATACAGGTGGTCACCATATACACAGGACAAGACTCATTAGGAGGATAGATTCTTTAAAGTCATTGCCAGCATTTTCTAAAATACTTTTCTCAGACAAATGACTCCTACAAGTGGAGTAAAATCTTTGTTTAAAGGTTATTAAATTTTCTTATTGCTATGAATTAGACCATAGAAAGGCTGAAGATTCCATTTTTCAGTAATCTCGTTCATGGGAGCCTTCTAGCTGCATTAAAGGTGAGAATTAACTTGCTCAGCCAGTAAGGTAATTGATCCTTTTGGGTCCCTACCAAATTGAGATATCATTGCTTAATACAGAATCACAGAATGGGTTTGGAACCTTGCCAGTGAATGATGTGGAGGACATCTTGCATTTAAATTCTACAAAATGGTGTTTAAACTCTTTATTTGTTTCCCTGACATCTCCCAGCTTGGGTGTTCAAGCTATGTTAGTTAGACCTTTATGGCTTCTGCAAAAATTAAGTCTTTCAAGTGGACAACTGTGAAGGTTTAAAGATCTCTGCATTTCAAGGATGCTTTTAACAAGTATATATTTGCTGAAATGCTCCTTAGCACAATTGCAATGCAGTTAATCTACCACCCTTCAGAAACTGGCTTCCAAACTAAATAACGGAAATGA